>NC_139229.1:103453568-104053568 GCF_977018435.1 Lepisma saccharinum
TAATGATATTAAATTCAGCGTGAAATAATTATTTGCCTTGCGTGCATTTGCGTGAGCAAAGTATTTCACGTTCAACGTCTAGCCGTTCCGATTGCCTGTGCTCATTGTTCAAAACGAATATGTTTGTTTATCATATTTATATTTCGCAGATAATATTCTATTGGCTGAAGTTTCAGAAGTGCACGTTCTACAGTCACGGGTAAAGTGTGAAAAATCAAATAAGCAGTAAATAAATCCGGAAAAAATGTTCCAAGATTAAAGTAATGACGTCTTGAATGGTTTCCAGTTTTGTGATCAGAGGCGTGAAAAAGTGGGGTTGATAGGAGTCATAACCCCCCTTTGTCCCAGTATTTCTAAAAAAAGAACGTACACTCCCTTTCGAAAATCCTGGGCACGCCACTATTTGTGATATCTTTTATTGTATGGTGTCTGAATGTATTGGGTGTACGAGAATAGATCTACCGTCCCTGGTACACTTTTGAAGTTATTCTTTTTTTACCCCAAAGTCTTGTATTCTATCATTCGGTTTCGGCGGCTTGCTGCACGTACGTTTATTACAAGCCTGTGTTACTTAATTTAACTGTAGAACAAAATAAGAAAAGAATATTCAATCTATTTTTTTTTTAAAAAAAGGCTGTATTGGGGTCCGCGGCCCCAAAGCTTGAAGCGCCGCTTGCACCTCCAGTTTTTATTGTACAAAATACAACGTTTGCTGAACACACCAATCATTCTAAGTTGTATAACTTCAATAAAATAAAGACTGTAATAGATTTCTAAAAAATCACAATAAATTGATTTTTTATTACAATAGATGTGACTGTCGGGAACAGCGGAGCAGCTTAACCTATGTCTTGTCCCAACAGGCAAGAAAAGCAATGCTCTGGCGCCTCCTATGGTTGGTAATTTTTCTCTTGGGTGTGTCATAGAATGCCACAATGTTTGATGTATTTCATTCCAACTTTTCAAATTTATCAATAACTAAAAAATAATGCCCTTTTGAAGGGCGCAGGAGAAGAATGATTACCCCTCAAGCTTTTAATTCGCCCTTGCAGCAAGCTACTAAGATTAATAGTAGTAGTTCGCCCAATTTTTTTTCATCATCGCCCTAGTGGCGCTGTGGTACATGTCTGCTGCTCTCTTTCCCTGACTACAGCATTTCCACAGTGACTGCACATGAGAACATCAGTGAGGAGGCAGAGGTGGAGGAAATATTTTCTAGATTCTCTGTGAAGGGGCGGTCACCTCATGACTCGTTTGATCCACGCTAGTAATATTATACTAGTCCTTCACCAAAAGTTAATTTCGTGCTTATCTTTCGTCGTACCCCCCCCCCCCATTCTTCGTCATTCTTACCTTTCTTCGTCCCCTATCTCTCGTTGCCCCATCCTTCGTCATTCTTATCTTTCTTCGCCCCCTGTCCAGTCGCCCCCTTATCATTCGTTGCCTCCTATCTTCCGTCGCTCTCTTATCATTCGCCTCTCCTATCTTTCGTCGTCTCTATTTTAGTCACTCGCTGCACTCGCCGTTAAGCTTCCTGCTCCCCATAACGGTAGTTCTTCGTAAAATAGCACTATATTTGCTTTATTGCATTACAACTGTGCATATTATTGAAGAAATAAAATACGGCCCTTGAGGGTCGGTCGCCCCTCGGGTAGCGGACACCCTCTTCGTCCCCCTTTATTCCGCTCTTGTATGTTTCTTAATTGACACTATGAGTGTTATATTTCATTCCAACTGTGAAAGTATTTATCAATATATGAAAACATAAAATAGGTCCTCGGTGGAAGTCGGGCCTCCCCAATGGCGCAGTGAAAGCATCGTCGCCTTGTAATCAAGGGGTCCCGGGTTCGATTCCCGGTGGAGGCACATAGTGGTTCGGATCCCACTTTAAACTGTAGGTCCAGTCCCGATTAGCCTTACTGTGCATAAACAACAAATCAATCCAATCCAATCGGTGGAAGTAGCCCACGACGCCCCTTCAAGGCCCTCGGAAGGGGCGGTCGCCCCCTCCGCACCCCCTTTAATCCGCTCTTGTGTTTAATTGACATATTGGTGTCTTGAGGCTACTGGCAGAGTAAGCAATTCTCTCGAGGGAAGAGAGGGTTGATGACCGTCTGTTTAGTTCCTCAATTTTTGAGTTTTGATTGTAGACGTCAGAGGAAGGTGTCGCCATTTATTCTTATGTCCATGGAGATATATTGTTAGTTGGGGAAGAGCAGGGGTGCCCATCCTTCCTAAGACGCTAGACGCAGTCGCCCCCCCCCCCCCAAATTCGTTCATCACAACCCCCGAAATTATTTTGATTAATATATAGTAACTGATTTTAATTTGGATCCAATAGCCTGTCAAGTGGTCAACAGTTACATCTTAAAATGTAAATTTTCGACACGCCGAAAACTAGCACATTCATTGGTTAGACACTTAATTCGAAATGTCAGAAAAAAAAAGTATGTAAAAACAGTGTTTTTGGACGGGGAATAAATGTTAAAAAGCACACAAAATCTAACTGAGCACACCACTGGCTTACGCAATTATTTTTTTAAAGTTGTTCAATATGGCTCCGTGGAACTTGCAACTTCCGCCGACAAGAAAAACAGTGGAAACACCGTGTTGAATGGGGAAGTTGCGCCAAAGACACATTGTTGCCAACCTGAAATCAAATACCCCAAATCGTCGAAGATAATAAACACATACCAATGCGGAATCATACTTGTTGCTTATATTTCCAAGTTACATACGTGGGTCGTTCAATATATAAGTTTCCGTATGCTGTAAAACATTTTATTTTAAGATACATTAGAAAACTATACATACATGTGTAGGAGGATCCTTCCTCACTTCTCCACATAATCCCCATAGATATTCAGGCATTTGTCCCACTGTTGCACCAATTTGTCCATACCCTTTTCAAGGAAATCAGGGCTCTGGCTATTGAGCCCTATTCTCACATTCCGCTTCACTTCTTCATCTGTTTCGAAACGGTAACCTTGCAATTCAGACTTTAACACCGGGAAAAGATGGAAATCACTCGGCGCTAAATCGGGGCTGTATGGAGGGTGGGGCAGCCGTTCCCACCCCAATTCTTCAATTTTGTGTTGTGTTTGCACTGCTGAGTGGGGGCGAGCGTTATCGTCAAGAAGAATGACACCAGCTGACAGGAGAGCTGGTCGCTTATGCCAAATTGCGTTTTTCAGTTTATCCAATGTTTGACAATAACATTAATTGTGCTTCCTCGTTCCAAAATGTCCATGCTTCTAAACTCCTTATGACGCGAGCCCGCGTTTTCCGAACAAGCATTTACTTTTCGCCCTTGAGCGCATGCGCCTTCACGTCTGATAACGAATCGATTGTTGTTCCTTGTAGACGAAGGATGGCGCTTGTCAACCATGTGCTTCTTTTTAATGGCATTGCTTTATACAATATTTTATAGCACAGGGAAACTTATATATTGAACGTCCCTAGTACATTAGAAATCATAATTGTTAACATAATTTCGTTACATAACTTTGATCATTGGTCATTTTGCAATTACAGAAAGTACATTACATTCTACATTATACAGAAAGTGCATTATGAAACATTATCCAAGTCTTTGAACATACCCCAAGCTTCGAAGACATATCCTCAAGTCCCCTAATTTTTCATAATCCTGTAGAATGTTCCTTATCCTTTGATCCAACCTGACGGCACACTTTCGTCGCTTTCCACGAACTCCTCCCAACTCAATGTCCTTCAGTACAGTCGTCTGATGGCACGCATCTTCTTTCAACTTACCGAGGAAAAGAAAGAAGTTAGGCTGTCTCCTACCAATGGAAGAATTTAACTTTCGATGCCATCGCTCAACACTGTTGTTAGTTCTGTGGCGTTGGTTGTAGCAATTCCACAGAGGAATTTTATGTTTGTCAAGCCATGTATCAACTAAATACTCTTTGAACTGTGTAATCTTGTCGCTTTGCAGCGAATCCTCCATGATTGCAAGGAACCCAGCTTCGACATCAGTAACTGGGAGATGTGCCAATGCAGCGCACATCTTCACATGTGGTCTAATATCTTCGTTCTCGGTGTACTCTCCGCTTAGACCCACTCTCTAAATGCCCTCCACAGCGCTTGGTTGAAGTGGAAATTACATCCCTTTATATCCACTGCAGGCCAAGCATCCTGTGCTGCGGGAAATGCTGCAGATTCGAAGTCCATCATTATGGTCTTCGGATTATACCCCGGACACCACCCTTTGACTAGATTAAAAAGTCGTAGGTAAGTGCAACGTTTCTTATCTGGAAGAAGAGCGCACACTGCTGGTATAACACATGCCACCTCGTCAGTACTCCCTGCATCTACGTGAAAAGTGTACAACTGAGTGAACTGTTTTGGACAACTGTCGAAAGTTCCGTCGGCAAAGGCACAATTGGTATTTTCCATAAAATTCCTTACTTCCTCCGTAGTAAACATGAATGCTGGAGCCATCAGTCGAATCAACCTGCAGAAAACTCTTCCCGTCAAAAAACCTCATTTGTTCCTCCGGGATGATAATATCCTCTGCCTTCTCGGGTTCTTGCCTGACACCCAGAGAGGCTTTCTGTAGCTTGTTCAAGTCCGACTTTACCGACGAATACAGTGGAAGTTCGGTAACCATTTCGTAACTGTTATCCTATACAGCTTTAATCTCTTGCAAGAAAACTTCGGGAACAGGTACACCTACATCTTCCCGTACCCTCTTCCTACAAACAGCCAGTGCCTTCCTCACTTCAGCTGCTTCTATATTTGGTACACAGGTAGGGTTGTTTCTCCATATGTTGATATTGTCGCCGGACATCCCCTCTTCTCGTTCAGGCAGGCCTGAAATAACATAAAAAAATGGTTATATGGTGTACGGTTTCTACTAATTAATTAATTAATTAATTCTATTAATTACAACAAAACAAGAAAGAGATTATTATTACAATTTTTAAAGAGACTTACCCATAGGACTGATCCCTTGTTTCTCCTCTTGAGGCGAAATTGATGCCCCTGGCGAATGAGCAGTGGCTTCCCCTTTGGTAGTTTCCGTTACTTCGAACTCCATTTCTCACTCAAGTATTGAAGTACTTACAAGTCTGGTCTTTATATAGGGTATATTGTCCTGTTCGTATTTCTATTCGTAGGAAAAGTGAAAGGTGTATTTCTATTCGTATGGAAAAGTGACAGGTGTTCTTCTATTCTCAGGGAAAATGAAAGGTGTAGTTCTATTCGCAGAGAAAGTGAAAGGTGTAGTTCTATTCTATTCCTATGGAAAAGTGACAGGTGTTTTTCTATTGTCTTACCCTATTATATTCGTAGAATAAAAATAGTTGAACAGGTAAAGGAGTGTAAGTGGGCTTGGCAACACTTAACGCAAAATCCATCCCGGCGCAAAATTCCCGCACCCGTTCGGATCCCACTTTAAATTATATCTCCAGTCCCGATTAGCCTTTCTGTGCATAAAGTGGACTTAAACAAACCAATAACCAAGCTTATGTATCAGAAATAAGGTTTTGCTGCTAATCAAGGGAGTCACCCAGTCCAAGCCACAAGATCCCTCTTCCCCATAATAATAATACTTTTTTTCACAAATATAAAACTCAATTTATAGTATTTGTAATTGAAGTAAATGATATTCTTGGAGGGCGGGCGCCGCTGCTTTTTTCTGGCTTTCTGAGTTGGAGGTGCTCCACTTTTTCAAATAGCTCCCCAATTGTCCTCTCTCTATGTTGGGCGAACACCGTAATTTTTGAGCCTCTGCTGGGGATTGAACCCGTGGCTGCTCGCAGTTAAGGTGAAATCGCTAATCATTTATGCATGCGGGAGTATTGTAAGGAACTACTATATCACATTTTTAATTGTTACTTCTTTGGCCAGTTTTGTACCTAATTATAAAAATATTTGAATAACCTTAAGTATCGATTGATTGATTTGCTCTATTTTACCTTGCTTTCTTGACACTTTTGGATGATCGCGAACAGGCGCGTGCCCAGGATTTTCGTAAGGAGGGGGTTATGAATCTAACACATTTTCCAGTTCACAGGTCAAATTTCTTGTAATAAATTAGATAATTAATATACTTGGATTTTACCCCAATGAACGCAATCAATGTATTTGCTATGGATGCTTCATGTTTTTATTGCATCATATAAAAGCACCTGCTTGAATATTTCCAAATTATTAATATTTTATATTTAATTGCTCAAATATAATTTTTAAACAAAAAGTATGTGCACTCAACATTGTAACAACATTAAAGAGATTAAGACTACTTGATGTCTTAAAGACAGTAATAAATAAGGTATCACAGTTCAACAATTTAAATTCTGAAATTTAGGCATCGAGGTTTCTGTGCGAGTTCTGACAGTATGTCGTCACAAGTAACTTTTATATCACGGTGAATGTTCAGAGCAGCTAACCCATTTAATCTTTCTTCGCAAATGGTATTTCGAAGATAGGTCTTCAAGTGCCTCAAAGTTGAGAATGATTTCTCATTTGATGTTGTTGTTACCGGGATTGTACATAATATGAGCAAACGTGTGTTTACCCAGGGAAATATTACTTCACTGCACATATCAATTGCTTCAAGAGCATTTACTAGACGTCTTTGCATTGCTGTAAGATGACGATACTACAGTTTCATTTCAGTGTGAGCGTCGTCGCCTTGTAATCAAGGTGTCCCGGGTTCAATACCCGGTGGAGGCTAATAGTGGTTCGGATCTCACTTTAAACTTTAGGCCCAGTCCCGATTAGCCTTACTGTGCATAAAGTGGATTTAAAACATCAATTCAATCAACATTGTACTTGTTGTGGAGATGGTTTTGCTAAATATTGTGTACATTTTTGGCATTGTATTATTATATTATTGGTCAAAACATTTGTTTGACAGTCGACAAACAAATACGAACCGCTTCGTAATTAACATTTTCTACTACAGTGTCATTAATGTGTCATATTCATTTTCATATTAGGTCTATGGAGAGGAATTTTGTATAATGTTAACGTTATGGAACTGCGAAACCAACTGTTGAAGGGGCCACTTCCCCCTTCCGCTCCGAAGCCCAGTACCGCACCACAGGATCTGTCACTGAGCCCGACAAAATCTTGCCAGACAGTGCTCGAAATGCAAATTCGTAGCCGAAAAGGGAGGGGATGTTTGATCGATTTTGGAAATACGAGGGGGTACATCCTTGTATGGATCAACATGGAGACAATACAGTAGGTGGAGGATGCTCAATATGAAAATTATTCTAATTGGGGGTATGATTTGTGAAACTTTCTTAACTGAAGGCAGCATCCCCTACTTCGACCACTGATGCCAGAAAAGATACTTTCAGAAAATGAATTTATTACTGCACACGTATATTACTTATTGTATTTGTTGCGTTTGTACAAGAGAAATATTCAGAAGATTTGTAAGGAATATTTACAGTTAATAGGATGCCTATCTAGTCTATCCCGTGTCGTAATACAAACTTTATCCTTTTCCTACAAAATAATAAAACTGTCCATGCCAACCGTGATTTTATAATGTGGTTGCATACATATACACTAGCGACATTAGTGCCACTACTCCGACGCCAGGGTTTCAAATACCTTGGTGGATCTATAAAGATAGGTAATATCGTTTTTCGAGGGTTCGTGAACAAAACAAAAAGTAAATGATTTTAAAGTCCATTTTATATTCAGATACGTTAATCGGGACTGGTCTTAAAGTTTAAATCGGGATACGTACCACTGTGCAATGCACCTTCACAGGGGATCAAACCCAGGACCTCTTTGATTACACCACCATCGGTGAGGCCCCTGAAATCATTGAGGAAACTTGTTCATCATAATGTTCTCTCGCCCTGCGAAAGTTTATTGGTGATATAGGGTGACATCCTACACACGTCTTCCAGACATACACACGCGGGCACACCCCTCCCCTGCACACACACGATTGTATGCTTACAGCACATGCTGTGCCCTCCCAGAAAAACAATTCTAAATCCGCCTATGGATATATCTGCTATCAAATAATGAACGTCACTTACCTCGACAGTTCCTTGACATAATTTTGCAACAAGGTTTGCAATATCTTCTGTTATGCCTTCTTGTTGAATATCAAGAGTCTGAAAGTTCGCACGTTTCACTCTCGCAATTCGGATGGAATTCCTCTGAACTTAAATCGACCTTTTCTGACGTTCTATTTGTGGAAGGTGAAGCTTCAACTTCCATTTTTTGTTTCTTTTTGAAATAATCTAATAATGTATTTCTCCTCTTTTTTCTATCCATCTTTAGTTCCACCTCAAAAATCTATTACACATGCAGAAACGTAACACACAACACGACCACTTCGACTTGCTACCTTGCAGACTGCAACTCGCTACAACCCCAGTGAACACCAGGACTTGGGAGAAAGATACCGGGCGGTCGAATGTCTGAACCATGCATCCAGCTTGGTCCAGCTCAAATTACGTCACCAGTGTTGACAGCAACCAGTAGTGTCAGTGTCAGTAGTGTTGGCAACTGCTAAATTATTTACGCACAAATTCAAGCGAGATCTTTCACACATGTTACAAGAAAATTCAATAAACTGAAGGCTGGAAATTGGTTGCGAAAAAAATATCTAATTTGTAAAGAGCACAAGAGTAAAACGTATAATATTTTGGCATATTAATTGCTTTTATTTTGTTTATGAAACTGACTGGGCCAGTTGCGCTATATAACGCATCCCTCCCTTCCTCCCGGCATGCTATTGTACAAAACATCGATTGCCTACTTCGTAAAACCATGCCTCACTACTGCCTGCAACAATTATTATTATTATTATAATTATTGATATTTTGAAATAAATATGCATCCAGGTGCGAAATAAGATTTTGACTTACTTTGCTACTAATTGTAGTGATTCAAATCTCACAGAACTTTGCTCTGCTGGTATAAATGGTATAAGAAGGGGAAAGAAAGAAAAGGGAAGTTAGCAGCACTGTCGTAACAGGAAAGGGAGGGTCATTCTCCTAAGAGGGTCATCGTGGGTGAAAGAAAGGGGAGGAGGGATTCCTTCAGTTCGCATTCCAAGGGTTGCGGCTCTTTTCTTGACCATACTGAGAAGGAAATTCTCCTTCCTTTTCAGTGACTAAGGAATGAATGAATGCTTGTGCATTGCTGTAACTCAACTCCAATATTATCAAAAGTAATTGAAGAAGCAATACATTTCTCATTGCCAAATGTAAACATTTTACAATATTGGCAATTTATGAAATAAAATGTATTTCTGCTTTGAATTTTTTTAAATGACGAAACCAATGGGGGGGTTTTAACCCCCACCAACCCCCCCCCTGGGCACGCCACTGATCGCGAAAATGAAGATGAGTGATAATGAAACTTATGAAGGGATACTCACACACAAGGAACACCCATGCTGGGATTCGAACCTGGCGTCGTAGCGCAATGTGCCAAACACTCATAGAGAATATATATTTCCGACTTTCTTCCCCGTTCATTGACTCTGGGAGCATGCACCAGCAGAGTTTTGTGCCCTATTAAATCAATATTGATTTCAATCTGCAAAAAAAAATTGGATCTAAAAATTTTCTTGCTCGCTTCGCTCGTATGATTATTTTCTGTAATGCATTGTAAATTACCAGAGAGAGAAGGAAGACTTCTCATAATAGATTTTGTCTTAAATGCATGAACAATTGTTTTGAAGAAAAGAAGCGTGCACATTTTAGAGACAATTTATGTAATTTGCATTATGAGACGGATGAATTGATTGTGTAATGTATTTAAATAATATATCTTGAATATACAGTATAATGTATTGGAGAAAGTTTGAATACGTACACAATTTAGTGTTGGCATGTTGCATAGCTATGTATTTTCTTATCTTAAGTCGCTCCATGTGTGAAACATATCGTGCATGAAAGTTAAACATATTAATAAAAAAATATATATTTGGAATGCATTTATCAAGTATTTTTTGTCTTTCAAACATAGTTTGTGTGCTTGTCTTCCATTATTAAAGTGAAATTGAACATGTTGAAGAAATAATTAAAATAGTTTGTTCGAACACAAATGCTTTATCACCGACTTCTACCCCGTTTTTTGCGTAATTTAATTTACGAGGATAATAACATCTTTGATACTAATACTACTACTACTAATAATAATAATGTTATAATAATAACATTTTTTATTATTAAGCCTATTATTATTATTATTATTATTATTATTATTATTATTATTATTATTATTATTATTATTATTATTGATACATTTATCCTGATACTTGCCCTCCCCAGACAAAATTCGTGGTTGCGTCTTTGGTCCCATGGGGTTGATATGAAAAATGTTATAAATAGAAGTGAGAAAAATATATGGATATGGCTAATCTTTATGGACAATATAATTAAAACACATTCTCTCTTTATTTGGCTTTAAATTTTAATTTGACGTTATAATTTCAGTGTATAAGCCTAAGGGGACCCGAAGAAAAGTAAAAATTATTGTCGTATTTCTCCAGTTACGCAAAAATAAAATTAGAAATAATTTAATTAGCAGCAGCAATGATTATGATTATTAGAAGCAACCTCCAACGTATGTATTTCTAAACTCACTTTTCCTTATTTGTTGTTATGTTTATTTCTAGCTATGTAACCCAATCAATAGGCTATAAAAATTCCTTTGCTGACGCAATAGCACAAATCGATTTTCATTGCGTGCCTATTGGGCACGCTATTGTGAGACACGCTCTCGCTTATCGGTTTTTTTATCAAACATTCGTGGCCGTACGTACTCAGTTATGATTGGTTATGATCAATTTCATTTCTGATTCGTCGTCCAAAGTAATACTATCCTCAATTTCTGAGTAAGACTTAGGATCCCTTTCATATTGTCTTTCTTCGTGATCGTGACGGTACGACGGCAAACGTGGTTGCAGATTGCTTATCGGCGATTTGCACAGTAAAGACCAAAAGGAACTACCAACTCTACTAGATTTGTAGATGGGGCAATTCGTAACATCTGCGGAAAGTTAAATACACGAAAGATGGTTATTATATTTTTGTTTACCTCGTTCAAGAAGAATCTTTAAAAGTTGGGAGGAAATTTTAATCATAACGTTTATGTTCTTTGACCTCTTACGTAAAACTAATTCTTGTAATGTTAAAATCTGTGGAGCGCAGCAACCTGTGGCATTTGGGGAGAATGCCGTGAACGAACGCATTGCTCTGCCAGGCATTGGTTCCAGAAATTCCGTTCGAGAGATGTGAGCCTTGCTGATGAACCTCCCAGTGGACGACCACATGTGTTGGATGACGAGGCCCTGAAAGCAGCCATTGAGGAGGACAGTGGTCTAACGTGTGATGGACTTGCAGAAATGTTCCATGTTTCCGCTGATACAGTCAGACTGCACCTGCATGGGATAGGGAAGTCATACAAGCTAAGCAAGTGGGTACCCCACACATTGTCGGCATCCAACAAGGAAGAACGAGGACAGCCTGTTTGTCCTTGCTCATTCGCCACCTCAACACACCCGTATTTGATCGCTTGCTCACTGGTGACGAAAAGTGGGTCCTCTATGACACTCCCAAGCGTACCAGATATTGGTTGTCGCCACGTGACCCTGTTCCTCACACCTCAAGACCACCTCTGCACCCACGAAAGGTTATGCTCTTTGTATGGTGGAATTGTCGGCAAGTGGTGCATTACGAGCTCCTTCCACCTGGTCAGACCATCACTGCTGACCTCTACTCTCAGCAGTTGCAAAGGGTGCACCGTGCATTGTGGCAGAAGGAGCCGGCATTGGTGAATCCCAAGGGTGTGCTGTTCCTGCACGATAATGCCAAGCCACATGTGGCAAAGAGGACCCGGGAGACCCTTCAGCAACTTGGCTTGGAGACACTGTGCCATCCAACATATTCATCGGACCTTGTCATTCCCTCGACAACAACCTCCGTGGGAGATCCTTCGCAAATGAGGGAGACCTGCGGAACGCACTCACGGACTTCTTTGCATCCAAGCCCGCCGAGTATTATCACCAGGGTATTGTGCAGGAACGTTGGCAAAAGGTGTTGGATGCTGATGGAGATTACTTCGAAACATAAAGGTACGTACCGTCACTGTTACCCCCACACCCCCTATACGCCTTCATGGCGTGGTGCTATGCACAGGAGAGCACTTCACCTTTTTTTACCTTTTACCGTCCACTGTATTGCTCTTTGTTTATCACTGCTCTAGAACGTTTTTGGTTACTTTGTATATGTTGTGAGCCCACAAACCAGAAGCAGTGGCGTAGCAACATATCGCGAGGCCCTGGGCGAGATTAGAATGCGAGGCCCCCACACGTTCATCACAATAACCTGTAAGTACTGTCTGTCATTTGAAAATTACAAGCCCAGTCTAAGAACTTTTCAATCACACCTCCTATAAAAGAGGAGGGTTATACGCGTCCAAACATTGGTTAAGTTAACATTTTGCAATAAAGGACCTCCGTGCCGGAATGGTTAGCACAGCATGGTACAACGCCAGGGGTCCCGGTTGGAATCCCGGCCTGGGCATGGTTATTCTTTGTGAGTATTCCTTCATCACTTCACTTCCATCATATCACTCATCCTCATCTTCGCAATTAGCCAAAAAGTGGCATAAACGCGAAGTAAAATAAATTACATCATTCATTTATTCATTCGAACAGAATAAATAACCAAAGTTTAAGCTGCGTTCCACAGGTTTTAACATTACAAGAATTAGTTTTACGTAAGAGGTCAAAGAACATAAACGTTATGATTAAAATTTCCTCCCAACTTTTAAAGATTCTTCTTGAACGAGGTAAACAAAAATATAATAACCATCTTTCGTGTATTTAACTTTCCGCAGATGTTACGAATTGCCCCATCTACAAATCTAGTAGAGTTGGTAGTTCCTTTTGGTCTTTACTGTGCAAATCGCCGATAAGCAATCTGCAACCACGTTTGCCGTCGTACCGTCACGATCACGAAGAAAGACAATATGAAAGGGATCCTAAGTCTTACTCAGAAATTGAGGATAGTATTACTTTGGACGACGAATCAGAAATGAAATTGATCATAACCAATCATAACTGAGTACGTACGGCCACGAATGTTTGATAAAAAAACCGATAAGCGAGAGCGTGTCTCACAATAGCGTGCCCAATAGGCACGCAATGAAAATCGATTTGTGCTATTGCGTCAGCAAAGGAATTTTTATAGCCTATTGATTGGGTTACATAGCTAGAAATAAACATAACAACAAATAAGGAAAAGTGAGTTTAGAAATACATACGTTGGAGGTTGCTTCTAATAATCATAATCATTGCTGCTGCTAATTAAATTATTTCTAATTTTATTTTTGCGTAACTGGAGAAATACGACAATAATTTTTACTTTTCTTCGGGTCCCCTTAGGCTTATACACTGAAATTATAACGTCAAATTAAAATTTAAAGCCAAATAAAGAGAGAATGTGTTTTAATTATATTGTCCATAAAGATTAGCCATATCCATATATTTTTCTCACTTCTATTTATAACATTTTTCATATCAACCCCATGGGACCAAAGACGCAACCACGAATTTTGTCTGGGGAGGGCAAGTATCAGGATAAATGTATCAATAATAATAATAATAATAATAATAATAATAATAATAATAATAATAATAATAATAATAATAATAATAATAGGCTTAATAATAAAAAATGTTATTATTATAACATTATTATTATTAGTAGTAGTAGTATTAGTATCAAAGATGTTATTATCCTCGTAAATTAAATTACGCAAAAAACGGGGTAGAAGTCGGTGATAAAGCATTTGTGTTCGAACAAACTATTTTAATTATTTCTTCAACATGTTCAATTTCACTTTAATAATGGAAGACAAGCACACAAACTATGTTTGAAAGACAAAAAATACTTGATAAATGCATTCCAAATATATATTTTTTTATTAATATGTTTAACTTTCATGCACGATATGTTTCACACATGGAGCGACTTAAGATAAGAAAATACATAGCTATGCAACATGCCAACACTAAATTGTGTACGTATTCAAACTTTCTCCAATACATTATACTGTATATTCAAGATATATTATTTAAATACATTACACAATCAATTCATCCGTCTCATAATGCAAATTACATAAATTGTCTCTAAAATGTGCACGCTTCTTTTCTTCAAAACAATTGTTCATGCATTTAAGACAAAATCTATTATGAGAAGTCTTCCTTCTCTCTCTGGTAATTTACAATGCATTACAGAAAATAATCATACGAGCGAAGCGAGCAAGAAAATTTTTAAATCCAATTTTTTTTGCAGATTGAAATCAATATTGATTTAATAGGGCACAAAACTCTGCTGGTGCATGCTCCCAGAGTCAATGAACGGGGAAGAAATTCGGAAATATATATTCTCTATGAGTGTTTGGCACATTGCGCTACGACGCCAGGTTCGAATCCCAGCATGGGTGTTCCTTGTGTGTGAGTATCCCTTCATAAGTTTCATTATCACTCATCTTCATTTTCGCGATCATCCAAAAGTGTCAAGAAAGCAAGGTAAAATAGAGCAAATCAATCAATCGATACTTAAGGTTATTCAAATATTTTTATAATTAGGTACAAAACTGGCCAAAGAAGTAACAATTAAAAATGTGATACAGTAGTTCCTTACAATACTCCCGCATGCATAAATGATTAGCGATTTCACCTTAACTGCGAGCAGCCACGGGTTCAATCCCTAGCAGAGGCTCAAAAATTACGGTGTTCGCCCAACATAGAGAGAGGACAATTGGGGAGCTATTTGAAAAAGTGGAGCACCTCCAACTCAGAAAGCCAGAAAAAAGCAGCGGCGCCCGCCCTCCAAGAATATCATTTACTTCAATTACAAATACTATAAATTGAGTTTTATATTTGTGAAAAAAAGTATTATTATTATGGGGAAGAGGGATCTTGTGGCTTGGACTGGGTGACTCCCTTGATTAGCAGCAAAACCTTATTTCTGATACATAAGCTTGGTTATTGGTTTGTTTAAGTCCACTTTATGCACAGAAAGGCTAATCGGGACTGGAGATATAATTTAAAGTGGGATCCGAACGGGTGCGGGAATTTTGCGCCGGGATGGATTTTGCGTTAAGTGTTGCCAAGCCCACTTACACTCCTTTACCTGTTCAACTATTTTTATTCTACGAATATAATAGGGTAAGACAATAGAAAAACACCTGTCACTTTTCCATAGGAATAGAATAGAACTACACCTTTCACTTTCTCTGCGAATAGAACTACACCTTTCATTTTCCCTGAGAATAGAAGAACACCTGTCACTTTTCCATACGAATAGAAATACACCTTTCACTTTTCCTACGAATAGAAATACGAACAGGACAATATACCCTATATAAAGACCAGACTTGTAAGTACTTCAATACTTGAGTGAGAAATGGAGTTCGAAGTAACGGAAACTACCAAAGGGGAAGCCACTGCTCATTCGCCAGGGGCATCAATTTCGCCTCAAGAGGAGAAACAAGGGATCAGTCCTAGGGGTAAGTCTCTTTAAAAATTGTAATAATAATCTCTTTCTTGTTTTGTTGTAATTAATAGAATTAATTAATTAATTAATTAGTAGAAACCGTACACCATATAACCATTTTTTTATGTTATTTCAGGCCTGCCTGAACGAGAAGAGGGGATGTCCGGCGACAATATCAACATATGGAGAAACAACCCTACCTGTGTACCAAATATAGAAGCAGCTGAAGTGAGGAAGGCACTGGCTGTTTGTAGGAAGAGGGTACGGGAAGATGTAGGTGTACCTGTTCCCGAAGTTTTCTTGCAAGAGATTAAAGCTGTATAGGATAACAGTTACGAAATGGTTACCGAACTTCCACTGTATTCGTCGGTAAAGTCGGACTTGAACAAGCTACAGAAAGCCTCTCTGGGTGTCAGGCAAGAACCCGAGAAGGCAGAGGATATTATCATCCCGGAGGAACAAATGAGGTTTTTTGACGGGAAGAGTTTTCTGCAGGTTGATTCGACTGATGGCTCCAGCATTCATGTTTACTACGGAGGAAGTAAGGAATTTTATGGAAAATACCAATTGTGCCTTTGCCGACGGAACTTTCGACAGTTGTCCAAAACAGTTCACTCAGTTGTACACTTTTCACGTAGATGCAGGGAGTACTGACGAGGTGGCATGTGTTATACCAGCAGTGTGCGCTCTTCTTCCAGATAAGAAACGTTGCACTTACCTACGACTTTTTAATCTAGTCAAAGGGTGGTGTCCGGGGTATAATCCGAAGACCATAATGATGGACTTCGAATCTGCAGCATTTCCCGCAGCACAGGATGCTTGGCCTGCAGTGGATATAAAGGGATGTAATTTCCACTTCAACCAAGCGCTGTGGAGGGCATTTAGAGAGTGGGTCTAAGCGGAGAGTACACCGAGAACGAAGATATTAGACCACATGTGAAGATGTGCGCTGCATTGGCACATCTCCCAGTTACTGATGTCGAAGCTGGGTTCCTTGCAATCATGGAGGATTCGCTGCAAAGCGACAAGATTACACAGTTCAAAGAGTATTTAGTTGATACATGGCTTGACAAACATAAAATTCCTCTGTGGAATTGCTACAACCAACGCCACAGAACTAACAACAGTATTGAGCGATGGCATCGAAAGTTAAATTCTTCCATTGGTAGGAGACAGCCTAACTTCTTTCTTTTCCTCGGTAAGTTGAAAGAAGATGCGTGCCATCAGACGACTGTACTGAAGGACATTGAGTTGGGAGGAGTTCGTGGAAAGCGACGAAAGTGTGCCGTCAGGTTGGATCAAAGGATAAGGAACATTTTACAGGATTATGAAAAATTAGGGGACTTGAGGATATGTCTTCGAAGCTTGGGGTATGTTCAAAGACTTGGATAATGTTTCATAATGCACTTTCTGTATAATGAAGAATGTAATGTACTTTCTGTAATTGCAGAATGACCAATGATCAAAGTTATGTAACGAAATTATGTTAACAATTATGATTTCTAATGTACTAGGGACGTTCAATATATAAGTTTCCTTGTGCTATAAAATATTGTATAAAGCAATGCCATTAAAAAGAAGCACATGGTTGACAAGCGCCATCCTTCGTCTACAAGGAACAACAATCGATTCGTTATCAGACGTGAAGGCGCATGCGCTCAAGGGCGAAAAGTCAAACATTGGATAAACTGAAAAACGCAATTTGGCATAAGCGACCAGCTCTCCTGTCAGCTGGTGTCATTCTTCTTGACGATAACGCTCGCCCCCACTCAGCAGTGCAAACACAACACAAAATTGAAGAATTGGGGTGGGAACGGCTGCCCCACCCTCCATACAGCCCCGATTTAGCGCCGAGTGATTTCCATCTTTTCCCGGTGTTAAAGTCTGAATTGCAAGGTTACCGTTTCGAAACAGATGAAGAAGTGAAGCGGAATGTGAGAATAGGGCTCAATAGCCAGAGCCCTGATTTCCTTGAAAAGGGTATGGACAAAATGGTGCAACAGTGGGACAAATGCCTGAATATCTATGGGGATTATGTGGAGAAGTGAGGAAGGATCCTCCTACACATGTATGTATAGTTTTCTAATGTATCTTAAAAATAAAATGTTTTACAGCATACGGAAACTTATATATTGAACGACCCACGTATGTAACTTGGAAATATAAGCAACAAGTATGATTCCGCATTGGTATGTGTTTATTATCTTCGACGATTTGGGGTATTTGATTTCAGGTTGACAACAATGTGTCTTTGGCGCAACTTCCCCATTCAACACGGTGTTTCCACTGTTTTTCTTGTCGGCGGAAGTTACACCGTTGCAAGTTCCACGGAGCCATAGTCGATCCGAACCACCATCGGGTGCGTGCATATTTGTTTTTTAATTTTTAATGTTGAATTTATTGTTGACAAGTACGGTATGCGCCAAAATATACAGTACTGAAACTCGCGCACCTCGAACGCGCATTTGCGGTTGTCAATGGGGCATAGCTCCAGCCGCTCGTGTTCTCAGTAGTAAAAAGGAAGTTATAACTCGCTAATAGTGTGTATGTTAGTGTTTCTTTCAGGATAAATAAACTGACAGATGACAACAATGTAATGTTCGTCTTCTTATTTCAATACTGTATATTTTGGCGCATACTGTATTAAGTGAAGTTACTTCTGCATAATATAACAAGTATATTGCACCATCATACAGCAATTTAAGCTAAGAAATTAACGTTATTTTGATGTCATCATTACGTATTAAATAAACATATATGAACAATAAACGTATTCCTTAACACTTAAAGCTTTATAAAAATATTATTTTTCGTCATTAAAACCATAAATATAGAACTTTAGCTAGAACTTTATATTTGGGTGTGCACAAAGAAAAAAATGCGGTCTTGTACCTTTTTAATAGCATATTTTGCAACACAATCACTTGCCTCTTTAACTGCACTGATGTTTGTAAAGGAATATAAATTCACTACATGACAGTGTTGAAAATTTCTGAATATATGTAGTAGAAGAAAATCAAATTGCATAGAAATTACACAGACACAAAATGTTCATAAATGTTACATACAAACAGTGGCGTAGCATGGGCATTTCGGGTGGGAACGCCAAGTCCGAAGGAAGGGTCGGCCCTTTTTTGCTTAATAATTTACTTATGGTATTAGTCGCCACAGGCATTGTTTATTTACCTGAAGTCAGCTGGGTTTTCAATAAAACATCATCTATGCATGTTTTAGCTAGAAAATGATATACCGTACCTCACTATGCCACAAATGTTTTGAACTCTGGTGTTTTATATTTTTCGGTATGAAGCAAGTCATTACAAAACCTACCTGAATCACAAGCGCCTCTGAACAACAGTAGACGTCATTGTTGTGGGTCATTCAACTACTGATTGATTTCGTTAATTTTACTTCGCTTTTCTACCACTTTTGGTTAATCGCGAATATGAATATGAATGATGATATTTATGAAGTTGATGAAGGGACACTCATAAAGAACACCCGTGCTAACGCCGGGATTCGAACTAGAGACCTCTGTCGTCTTGGCGCGCTGTGCAAAACACTCTGACACGGAGGTGGGTGGATGATCCAACTATCGTACACTCAACTGACGTAACAGTGCCGATTAGTAATTCAGACCACTGTTTATTACATCTTGAGAATGTTGATAAACATTTAAAAATAATTTTGTCCAGAGATCATTCGATATAAAGAGTTTTCAAATGAATGCTAAACACTTCCATTGACACAATATTAAGCAGTTAGATACTAACGATATAACAATAAAAATAATGGCTGAACTTCTACCACGAGGACTTCACCAACTTATTTGACAAAATCTGTGTTGATCTTTTAGTTTTTAATGCATATCGCTGTTCGTGCGATAAATTATACAATGCAGTGGCCATTAAGAAGTGGTATATTTGAGTTTGGTAAAGTTACGTCAGTCAATATTGCATATTGTAACATCACATAGCACGAGTGGCACGAGCGCGAAGAACCGGGTAGGAATTCTACCGCTGTCGTCTGCTTCAGAAGGCAGGAAGGGTCACATGAACCAATCACGTAGCCATCTGCTCCATACGCTGGCGTACGAGAGAGCATTTTGCGCGCGTGCTGTAGAGATCCAAGCATGTCCAAGCTTTCCTTCCAGAAAGACAGCAAGGAATATAGAGTTCTTTACGCCGAACCTGCCCGGCGTCCAGGCAGGAAAGGCATTGAAAAAAATGCTGGAACGAGTGTTGTTAGTGGAGCGTTGCAAGCGGATCGCGAAAAATAGCTATTATAATGCCATGAAGGTCAAACATATATGAAATTAGTCAAGATTTACTTTATATTTACAGCATTTACGTATTTTTGAAATTTTAAATCAGGGAACGCTGGGCGTATGGGCGTACTATAACGCTACGCCACTGCATACAAATACATCAAAATACACGTCATCTATAACAAGAGATGTCTGTCAAAAGGTACAATGTTCTTAAACTCATCAATAACTTCATTTACATAAATAGACTAAGCTTTTTCCTGTTCTACAAATAGCAAGAGCAGGGCTTCCAATCTAACCTGCTTCTGAGTTGCTCTTAATTTAGTTTTAACTTGGGTAAGCTTGGAGAAAGCTCTTTCTCACACGTGCAGCTTGTGACAGGTATAGAAGCAAGGCGCTGCAGTACAGAGTAGAATGCAGTAAATATCTTCTTTCTCCAATGACATCAAATAATCGAAAAACTAACAGACACTCGTTTCATCAGCGATAATGCACACGTTTGTACCAAGTAATGACATTTTCAACTTCTTACAAACTGCCGCTTATTTTCTCTCTTATTGAAAATATCTGTCTTTAATTCTCTTTGATGAAGCAGTCCATTAGAGTATGCCTAGGCACACCCGGCACACCCCGTAGCTACGCCTATGTATATAACATGGTCGAGTTTTCTTATTAGATGAAGGTGGGAAAAAAAGAAGACTAGGGTAGAAAGAAGGGGGGATCAGGGTGGAAAGAAGGGGACGACAAAAATCCACCTTCCCCAGGTGAAAATTTTATCTTCAGCCGCCCCTGCCTTGTGGTATTACTGAAACTGCATCTAACATTGGAAATTACGACAAGGGGGGGTTACGGGGTTTAACCCCCCCTTGAGCTTTTGAAATAATATGAAAAATACTGTGCAAAAAATTTAAAATGGTCAGTTTATCACAGTCAAAGATCTGCGACAATACTGCTACTACTACTACTACTACTACTACTACTACAAAATAATAATAATTTGAATTATTATTCCCATGGAGCACGGAGAAAATCACAGCATTCCAAACACACGCGTCTTTCAGAGTGAATGCCTTAAAAATAAACACGAATTCTTGAAAATAAGATATGAGGGCAACTATGATTTAAAAGAGAAAATAAGTTGTCTTGTATCTCAGCTGCAACCATGGGCGTCCGCAGGATTTTTTCCAGGGAGGGGCAAGGAAGGTATTTTTTTCCAGGTGGGGGCCAACATGGCATATTTTCCCCAATAATAGTGTTCATCCTTCAAAAAACATTGCTTAAATTTGAATTTATCATGTTCGTGCAATAATTAACACACATTATTGTGGCTGAAATTAAATTATATGTGTGAAATATGTAATTTTTGGTTGACTTTCGTTTTCCAGGGGGGGGCCACGGCCCCCCCTTGCCCCCCCTTCCGGACGCCCATGGCTGCAACAATGTTCAATGTCCAATGGAACATGTATTTTTTGTGTGTGAACAATGAGCATTAACTAAATAAAGTTCTTGGTTTGTTGTAAGCGGCTAATGTATAGACAAAGGCTAGGCGGACAAGAATACAAAGTCACCAGTCCGCCTTCCCATTGTTTACCGCAGCACGGCACGTTTGAATTTCTGAATTCAAACTTCAATAAGCTTAACTATATAAAAATGTTTTGTTGGTAAGAACAGCGAGACAATCCAGATGTGAATTATCGGAACATTTATGCGGGGACAAAGCCAGAAAAATTCCAACCAATTCCAGGAATCGAACCAGGATCTCCCGCGTGGTTGTCAGACGCCCTACAGACCAGTGCACCCTATCTCCTTGGATGAGTCCCATACTTTGAATATTTCAATTTATTTTAATATATTTTCTTGTTTTTATGTATTTTCTTCGCACTAAATGTCTCACCTCGTTAACCTCATAATTATTTCGTAACAAAGAAACAAAAAAAAATGCTCCCTAGAATTTATTAAAAATCGAAGGGCTAGAAAGTAATTTCGTTCTATTGCTTTCATGAATACTATATTTATGTAGATCTCTACTACTTAATAGTAGTATTGGTATTAGTAAATTAGTAGTAGTAATTCAACTAAATAATAATAAGCATTATTAATTAATTATGAATATCATTATTTAATTAAAGTATAATAAAACAATGGAAATGTGAATTTGGAGAAAGTTTTAGAAGTAACCCCCCCCCTGATGAAATCCTGCGTACGCTACTGGACACAGTAGCACTGCACTGAAATGCGATGGTAAATAACGATTAAAGATCGAATGGGGATAAAGTTCACAAAGGTATCATTAAGGTATTTTTTTCCAGAAAAAAAGCAGAAATATTTTGCCAGTAAATGGATAGCGTGAATCTCACAAAGTATGATTAATGTAAAAAGGGATTCCAATTGATCAAAATTGTGTAGCCTTGACTGCCAGATCCATTAGTGTTGCATTAGGAACGAGTTCCTTATCACGAAACAGCAGCCAATAGTCTTTCACAGGACTGGTGACAAGTGAACGGAGACTATCGTTGTCTCCGAGTTGGTCATTGCAAACTGTAAGTACATTATGACTCAGAAAAGAGAAAGTACTTTAAAGGTGTATTTAAATTAAATTCTAAGTAAATGTTAAATTTTGAAGTTCTGGAATACTGGGGTATAGCTTAATCAAGATGAGAAAATCCCTGTGGCGCTGTCATCGAATCTTTAATAGCAAGCGAACGGGGAGACCGTGGGCGATGCAATCAGCTGTTTAGAATGTAATCCTGCTCTTGCGTTGCCAAAATGCAGGGCGTGGCGTTCTACAATACATCGTCGCTACCTTTATTCAGTACGAAGTATTTTTTTTTAGCATGAAGGGGAAAAACCCAAACACAGAGAAAGCAGAGACTTATATTTAACGTTGTTGAAGTTTATGACAACAGAAGTTAAAATACAAGACGGGCACTCGGGCACAAGCGAAGGAAATGAGAGAGAGGAGGAAAAAGTGACTGTCTACTTTAATTCTCGAGTTTGCTGGAGTTCTCAACTTGCTTGAGCTGTATGCACCACGGCCAGTGCATACTTTTGTAGGGCCATAAGACCCGCAGAAATTTTGAGGTGGACGAGTTTTCTCTTTTGATCCTGTTAGGGCATGCCTAAAGAAAGAAAAAAATCTTGTGTAGACATCTGGCACACCGGGCCCAAGTTTTCTAGGGGCCCATAAATTCAAGATGGCCGCCGCTTCACGCACCAACAAAAGAAATCGATCATAACTCCTTTAATATTGGTTTTTGACAATTTTGCATACAGATGTATTTTGTTCAGAATTGAAAACGGAATAAAATATATTCTTATAGTTTTTTTCATATCTTGCACTGTTACGGAGATATATTCAGTGAAAGAATTCCGTACCCTTTTCTGCAAGGATTCTAATCAATATTTTATTTGCGAGCTCCTGGTCATAAGACCCGCAGAATTTTTTGATGTGGACGAGTTTTCTCTTTTGATCCTGTTAGGGCATTCCTAAAGAAAGGGAAAAATCTTGGGTAGACATCTGACATACCGAGCCTAAGATTTCTAGGGGCCCTTAAATCCAAGATGGCCGCCGCTTCACCACACACCAACAAGTGAAATCGATCATAACTCCTTTAATATTGGTTTTTGACAATTTTGCATAGAGACGTATTTTGTTCAGAATTAAAAACGGAATAAAATATATTCTTAAAAAAGGTAAAGTGCTCCCCTGTGCTTAGCACCACGCCATGAAGGCGTATAGGGAGGTGTGGGGATAACGCCCCACACTTTCTTGATCCGGTCGTGAGTGGGGGTGATGTGATCAGCATCACGCCCCTGACCGCCTTTACCCCCCAGGGTTTCCCCCAGGTACCCATGTTATTCGACGCTGGGTGGGCGCCGGGGCCGCTTCCATCGTTAAAATATATTCTTACAGGTTGTTTTCATATCTTGCACTGTTACTGAGATATATTCAGTGAAAGGATTCCGTACCCTTTTCTGCAAGGATTCTAAGCAATATTTTACATTTTACTTGCCAGTAGTATCTGACCGCGCCAGTGGATGTTTTCTTCGTGGGTGGTCTTTTATTTGCACGTACTTATAACTAATTTGCACGGGTTTTAATTAATTCGCATGTACTTAGAATTTATTTGCAAGTACTTAGAATACTTTACATTTATGTATTTGCATGTTTATAACTTTTTATGAATATATAATTATTTATTTTATGAAAAATATGTATATAGAAGGTAATTAGAGGTACTAAATGTTATGCATATGGTTTTATATTCATTACTGCAAAGTATGTAATGTATCAATCGATAATAATTAATGTTTATTATATTGAAAATAAGTTTTCTATGGTTTATGAACCGCTATGAACGGTGGTAATGGCTGTAGGTACAGGTCCAATTACGATTGGGGACGGTCCCGGTACTCGAACCCACGATATGTAATATTATTAATTAGTACTATGTAATAATGTATGTTATTATGGTACGAAACACGATGGTTTCACACGCTAGACAGAAGACGGTGAACTCCGCGCTGAGGGTAGAGGAGAAAGGAATTTTGGGGAAGCGCGCTCAAGGTCAAATGACGTCACAACGTCAGGACAAAGGAAGAACCTGATTGACCAATCAGAGAACGCGTCGGTAGATTTTCAGAACCGGTTTTTTCAAGGTTAACCAGTACGCAAGAACAGGGGAAAGCTATGCAATACTGTAGGGCAGGGGAGGGATTCAACCAGACAACAAAGGATGTCTGGAAATGCGCAGCAAGGGGAAAGCTATGCAATACTGTAGGGCATGGGAGGGATTCAACCAGACAACAAAGAATGTCTGGAATTCGCAGCAAGGGTCAAATCTCTAAAGCTATGCGTCGCTTGTAGAACTGGTTTCCGCCACCAATTAATATTCCGCTCAGGGTTGCCCCAAGGCACAGGACGCTTTAGCGCAGGGTTTTTTTATCTGTACTATGAAGAAGGGACAGCTATCAGGGACGGGGCCTACAGTTTTCACCATTTGCTTTTATTACGGGGTATCGAACCTAGGACCCTTTGATTATTGATTTAGGTAGTAAATGTATGTTACTGTGTGCTATTTAACATAATATTGAGTTTATTTTTTTACCAAACTTTGACTTTATGTCAAACATTTTCACAGCTTATCCTTATTTTTACAAAAATAACACTATTTGTACTATTCAAGCAACATTTTTTATTAAATTTTCGACACACAAAGTGTGTGTTCTCAACTTCTTTCTGTTTATTTTACAACTTTATATTAATTTTTACCAAAATAACACTATTTATACTATTCAGGCAACATTTTTTCATTAATTTTGGATTCACAAAGACATTTTTTCAACTTTTAACTTATTATTTTACAACTTTATGTTAATTTTTACCAAAATAACACTATTTATACTATTCAGGCTACATTTATTATTAAATGTTGGACTCGCAAAGACATTTTTTCAACTTTTAACTTATTATTTTACAATTTTATGTTAATTTTTTTACCAAAATAACACTATTTATACTATTCAGGCAACATTTTTTCATTAATTTTGGATTCACAAAGACATTTTTTCAACTTTTAACTTATTATTTTACAACTTTATGTTAATTTTTACCAAAATAACACTATTTATACTATTCAGGCTACATTTTTTATTAAATGTTGGACTCGCAAAGACATTTTTTCAACTTTTAACTTATTATTTTACAATTTTATGTTAATTTTTTTACCAAAATAACACTATTTATACTATTCAGGCAACATTTTTTATTAAATCTTGGACTCGCAAAGATATTTTTTCAACTTTTAACTTATTATTTTACAATTTTATGTTAATTTTTTACCAAAATAACACTATTTGTACTATTCAGGCAACATTTTTTTATTAAATTTTGGACTCACAAAGACATTTTTTTCTACGTTTAACTTATTATTTTACAACTTTATGTTAATTTTTACCAAAATAACACTATTTATACTATTCAGGCAACATTTTTTATTAAATTTTAGATTCAAAAAGACATTTTTTTCAACTTTAAATTATTATTTTACAATTTTATGTTAATTTTTTTTTACCAAAATAACACTATTTATACTATTCAGGAAAGACTTTTAGTTATATTTTCGACACACAAAGTGTGTTTTTTCAACTTCTATCTGTTTATTTCACAAGTTTAGGCTTATTATTACCAAAATAATACAATTCAATCTGTTCAGGAAAGACTTTTAGTTCTCAGCTGCTATCTGTTTATTTCACAAGTCTAGGCTTATTATTACCAAAATAACACAATTCAGTCTGTTCAGGAAAGACTTGTAGTTACATTTTCGACACACTAAGTGTGTGTTCTCAACTTCTATTTGTTTATTTCACAAGTTTAGGCTTAATATTACTCAAATAACACAATTTAATCCAGTCAATAAAAATATACTTGCATAGAAAAATCTGTTTTTCAGATACTTTAATCGGGTAATCTGCTTTTGCGTACTTCCTCAGAAATATAGTTCTTTATAAATTTAGCACCTGATATAGAATAAGTCGAAGTCTAGTTAGAGTTGGCCTGTAAGTGCTTCTGGTACATGTAGTTACTTGAAAAGCAAATATTGGGTGTATAAAAAATAGCCTCCTTGTGAAACAATGAAAAATTAACATTATATCCTCATAGCATTAGTTGCAACTGCTTCTTGCAGATTAACAAAGCTCTGGCGTGTGGTCGTACGTCACCTATAATCCTTTGTATGGTTCGTGTTGTCCTATAAATTGTCGATATACATGCTAAGTCCCTAGTTACAGCCTAAGCTTTTAGTTTCAATCAGAGAATTTCAGTGTTCAAATAGTGATTGTAGCCTCGTATAATAAACCAAATGGAAATAACCCAAGTGTTGATGCACCCAAAGAAGCCAGTAATACTTCAAAAATACCTTGAAAAAGGCTATAAAGCTAAATAATTCTTCTAGAATAGTAAAAAAGTTTGGAAAGTGGACCTAGGCCCCTAAGCCGTCTGTTAACTTCGTATTATAATTATATTGTTAAATTGTTATATGTAAGGGGAAAAAACAATATTAGTAAGCGTCTAAATATGGACCCTCGGTAAAGGGGTTTCAGACCTCATAGACACATCATAATTTTCGTTACACTAAAAAATTGCCCTCGTATAAAAGCAAATAGTTGAAATGTTAAACATTTCGTGTACTTTATCCAGTAAGCCTTAGCTAGAAATACAATAAATGCGTTACAGACATAAAAATTAAGCAAGCTTTGATATTCTAGTGGCACATAATAAGTATAAAATATCCTTTAAAATACTCTGACAAATAGTTGTGGGTTGTCTGAGATCAAAATTTTCAAGTCCTCTCTCCTCTCTCCTGCATAAATAGGCTCTAGAATTCACTAAGCCTCAAAATAATATTGGGTACATAAAATAAAAAGCAGATGGAGAGTGATGCTGATCACATCTCCAAACAGCAAAAACAAAAGTATATGGATGGAGCCCTACCTGATATATTTAGGAAACATTACCTAGTATAAAAGTAACAAAATACTCAGCAAACTCTAAAATAAACAAACTTTCCTACGTGGCAGGCGTAACCTGCCCTAAATAAATACATATAGAAATACAGAACCAAAAATAGCATAGTGGAAATCAGTAAACCCTAATAATAATAATAATAATAATAATAATAATAATAATAATAATAATATATTCTGTGGCTTACATTTTAGCTAAAAGTACTTTTTTTTAGTGTTTTTGAAAAAATTAAATAAATACTAAACTCTAAGTTAAAAATTTGTAAATGTATATATGATACAAAACAAAATAAATAAAAATTAATACATACCCTGCAAAAAATCAATAAAAAAGTTGAAAACCTCTCTTTGTGCATCCAAAATATAATAACAAATCCTTCCTGACTGGATTAAATTGTGTTATTTGAGTAATAATAAGCCTAAACTTGTAAAATAAAAGGGTAGAACTTGTCAAAACATACTTTTGCATCCAAAATATAATTCAAAACACATCTAAATTGTGTTATTTGAGTAAACTAGAGAATAATCCTGTAAACTTGGAAAATCTCTCTCTCTCTCTCTCTCTCTCTCTCTCTCTCTCTCTCTCTCTCTCTCTCTGTGTGTGTGTGTGTGTGTGTGTGCGTGTGTGTGTGTGTGTGTCTTTGAGAGTCCAAAATGTAATAAAAATGGTGCCTGAATAATATAAATAGTGTCATTTGAGTAAATATTAGGCTAAACGTGTAAAATAAACAAATAAAAGTTGAGAACACACACTTTGTGTGTCGAAAATGTAACTAAAAATCTTTCCTGAACAGATAGAATTGTGTTATTTGAGTAATAATAAGCCTAAACTTGTGAAATAAACAGATAGAAGTTGAGAACACACACTTTGTGTGTCGAAAATGCGACTAAAAGTCTTTCCTGAACAGATTGAATTGTATTATTTTGGTAATAATAAGCCTAAACTTGTGAAATAAACAGATAGAAGTTGAGATCACACACTCTGTGTGTCGAAAATGCGACTAAAAGTCTTTCCTGAACAGATTGAATTGTATTATTTTGGTAATAATAAGCCTAAACTTGTGAAATAAACAGATAGAAATTGAGATCACACATTCTGTGTGTCGAAAATATAACTAAAAATCTTTCCTGAACAGATTCAACTGTGTTATTTTGGTAATAATAAGCCTAAACTTGTGAAATAAACAGATAGAAGTTGAGAACACACACTTTGTGTGTCGAAAATGTAACTAAAAGTCTTTCCTGAACAGATAGAATTGTGTTATTTGAGTAAAAAAATAGGCATAAACTTGTAAATAATAAATTAAAAGTTGAAAAAATCTCTTTGTAAATACAAAATTTAATAAAAAATGTTGCCTGAATAGTACAAATAGTGTTATTTTGGTAAAAATTAACATAAAGTTGTAAAATAATAAGTTAAAAGTTGAAAAAATGTCTTTGTGAGTCCAAAATTTAATAAAAAATGTTGCCTGATTAGTACAAATAGTGTTATTTTGGTAAAAAATTAATATAAAGTTGTAAAATAATAAGTTAAACGTAGAAAAAATGTCTTTGTGAGTCCAAAATTTAATAAAAAATGTTGCTTGAATAGTACAAATGGTGTTATTTTGGTAAAAAATTAACTTAAAGTTGTAAAATAATAAATTAAAAGTTGAAAAAATGTCTTTGAGTCCAAAATTTAATAAAAGTGTTGCCTGAATAGTACAAATAGTGTTATTTTGGTAAAAAATTAACATAAAATTGTAAAATAATAAGTTAAAAAGTTGTAAAAATATCTTTGCGAGTCCAAAATTTAATAAAAAATGTTGCCTGAATAGTACAAATAGTGTTATTTTTGTAAAAATAAAAATAAGCTGTGAAAATGTTTGACATAAAGTCAAAGTTTGGTAAAAAATAAACTCAAAATTAAGTTAAATAGCACACAGTAACATACATTTACTACCTAAATCAATAATCAAAGGGTCCTAGGTTCGTTACCCCGTGATAAAAGCAAATGGTAAAAACTGTAGGCCCCGTCCCTAATAGCTCTCCCTTCTTCATAGTACAGATAAAAAAACCCTGCGCTAAAGCGTCCTGTGCCTTGAAGGCAAACCTGAGCGGAATATTAATTGGCGGCGGAAACCGGTTCTACAAGCGACGCATAGCTTCAGAGATTTAACCCTTGCTGCGTATTTCCAGACATCCTTTGTTGTCTGGTTGAATCCCTCCCCTGCCCTACAGTATTGCATAGCTTTCCCCTGTTCTTGCGTACTGGTTAACCTTGAAAAAATCGGTTCTGATTGATCAACCGGGTTCTTTGTTTGTTCTGACGTTGTGACGTCATTTGACCTTGAACGTACTTCCCCCAAAATTCCTTTCTCCTCTACCTGCGCGGAGTTCCCCTTGTCTGTCTGGCATCAGAGCGGAGTCGAGATTCGGAGACAGTATTCTGTCTAGCGTCTGAAATCATCGTGTTTCATACCATAATAACATACATTATTGCATAGTACTAATTAATAATATTACATATCGCGGGTTCGAGTACCGGAACCGTCCCCAATCGTAATTGGACCTGTACCTACACCCATTACCACCATTCATAGCGGTTCATAAACCATAGAAAACTTATTTTCAATATTATAAACATTAATATTATCGATTTATACATTACATACTTTGCAGTAATGAATATAAAACCATATGCATAGCGTTTAGTACCTCTAATTACCTTCTATATACATATTTTTCATAAAATAAATAATTATATATTCATAAAAAGTTATAAACATGCAAATACATAAATGTAAAGTATTCTAAGTACATGCTAATTTATTCATATTATGCAAATTAGTTCTTAATTACGTGCAAATTAATTAACACCCGTGCACTAATTGTCCTTGGCGCGGATACCATCTACTCTTGCCATTCCGGCATATAAAGGGCAAAACAATGACTGCCTGTGATACTTTGTTGATGCCTACTATTGTGGCACATGGCCTGTGTGACATTATACATCTAAGATGGCTGCCTCTGAAGACATTAATAAAGAAAATCGACGATGTCTCCTTCAGAAGTAATTTTGACCATTTGTAGGTTCGTTAGGTTTTTGAATGAAGGGAAGACATGTGTATGGAGGATGCCTTCATTATGAGTAGACCTCGGATTTTTAGGTTCTAAAAAATGTGATTTTAGGTTCCTAAAATAGGCTCTAAAATCCGAAAATAGGTTCTAAAAATCCTAAAATAGGTTCTTGAAACCTTAAAATAGGTTCTAGAAACCTTAAATTAGTCTTGAAAAATCTTTCGTTAAAAACAAAATTTCAAAAGAACAGTAATAACCAAATATTAATTTTCTAAACAAATTTTCATATTTTTCTATCATTTTCAAAATTATCTACAACTTATTATAATACTGTACTTGTGCTGTTAGAAAAAGTAACTTGTTGATATGAAAAATGAATTATGTATGTGCCGGTGCCCTTGGCAGTCAACGTTTGCCTCCTCTAGAATTGACTTCCGTCGAAGGTTGTGGATCAATGCCCCTGCCTCCTTGTGGTTGCGCCACTGGATAAGTGTCGCGAAATCATTAAAATAATTTAATTTTAGATGTAATAACTTTATCCGCCTGTAATTTGGCTCTCAGGGGACATCGACATTATAGACTTGTTAGCAAGGTATGACCCACTTCTTGAAACTCACGTATTTTCATAATTATAATATGTACAGTATGTCTGTTGTCTTAACTTTTCGTACTAGTTTTTACATTGACTCAAATTACACATGGATGTATTTTCATATTTGTACTGTATGTAGGCTACCTAATACACATGTATTAAAATTTTAGAAAGGAAAGCTTAAAAAAATAAAACGAGCAGGGGCGCACAACCAAAAGTTTCGGGGGGAGGAAAGCTGTAGAGAGTGTGTTAGCTACGCTACTGCATATTAACCTAAACATCCAACACGTTTCGCCCATGGAGCTCGCCACTGTTTGCTAGTAGTTTGAATACTTGGGGGCAAGGGGTGCACTCGCTTCCGCCAATCTTCAGGTTTATTAAAATTTAATAATTTAGCAAATTTAGGGTATTTTGTTAACTATCTGGGACCTGAGGTTCATGTCCCCCCGTACTTAGGCGTCAAGTTACGCTACTGGTTGAACTCTGGTACACGAGTGATAGGCTGTCACAAGTATGCTAGGAGAAAATGGGAAAAAATGTGACAGCCACGAGAGCACATTTCACAGTGACAGATCTTCGATAGCTAGTAAATACCATGACAAAGTACGACCAACTGTTGCGATTCATTTGAAATGGAAACGTAATATTCCTTGGTTAAATAAACAAGAAATATTGTGTTTACACTGAAAATCGATAGCAAGAAACCGCTGGTTCTACAATATTTGATGCAGAAAAAAACTGTATTCGGAAAGCTGATCAGTAACGTGCTTTGAGGGTGCAGATTGGAGAGATAGAGGGGCCATCCAAATGATGCTCTTGTGGAGTATGATGTGCAAGTGTTGTACGTGTTTTTTTTTGTTGTTTTTTATCCTGAATTCGTGACAATGTAATTCTTTCCGCCACTTTTGGTTAATTGCAGCGTTCACGATGAATCTAATTACATGAAACTGATGAAGTGTTATTCAGGAAGGGACACTTCTTTTGGGGTGCCGTGAGAAGTGATGAGAATGGGACAGGGCAGTTTTTGCAGCTAGGACGGTTGCATGTGGTGTTGTGAACTAAGATGTTTTGGAAGAGGGGGAGGGGGGTCGTTTCTGGTTCTGGTGTCACTGTGGAGAATGGAGCGTAGGGTGTTGTATCAGATTTTTGGGCGACGAGTGCAGGACGGTTGGTGGTAGGTTTCTTGATGGTGGTTTATGATGCAGCTCGGGATATTTGTTTGGTGACCAACCTCCACTTCCACCAAGCTCTGGTCATAATCATATATATATATATATATATATTGTGTGTGTGTGTGTCGCCCCACCTAGTGGTTGCAGGTCCTTGTCGTTGGTGGTGGGGCTTGCGTGCTTCAATGATCCTCCAGGCTATACCTGCCAGTGGTGACTCGTGGCTATTTTAAGGTACCGGTATAGGAAGTTATGGTAAACAGACCGAGAAAAAGACTTTGAAATTTTGTTCAATTTAACAAGCATTCCATTTAGCTGCAACACTCTACCCACTTTGGAGTGAGCCAAGCTGATTGGTTCGACCACAGATAAACGTATTACGTATAATACGTTTATCTGTGGTTTGACGTTTGTGGAGTCCTCCCAACCTGTCGTCGTGTGTTTTGCCAATCTCGTGATAAGAATGTTGCTTCCTCACAGGCCCGTAGCTACAATTGATATCCAGGGGGGGGGGGGGCTCATGGGATATCAGAGGGGGCTTCGTAAACCAAGTCCATTTAAAAAAAATAACAGTAAAAAATGATGGTAAATTATGTGTGTGGGGGGCCTCATTAAGTTATATAAAATTTTTAAATATCATACAAATACTACATTTTCTACAATTTTTAAAATATCTCTTGAAGTGTTAATTCAGTGCTATTGACATCGTCCCTTACTATACACACTATACTATTTTAGATGATGCAGATATTTATATCACACAAAAGAGAAATACACAATATTTAATCACAGTGCCTACAGTATATTCCACTCCCGGCCGAAGCAATGAAACTTCCGTTTGTTCCCAAAACTTGGTAGCTGTTAACCTTTGTAGATGCGAAGGGAATTTGCATGATGCCATCACACCAAAGTCACAGATTTCTGTCTAAACGGGAGGACGCACCAGGGACAGTGAAGATACAGATAAAGAAGCTCCCCTATGAACAGTGGCGTCTCGTCCCTTGGGGCTTCCGGGGCTTAACCCCTAAAGAAAAACGGACGTATTCACGTAATTATCAATCACCATAACGCATAACTATCACACAGTCTTTTAAAAGGCGATTTTTACCCACGTAAATTCATCGTCTGTTGCAATGGATACGACAGCGCCTACATTCACGTACGCTACAGTGAAGGTCACATGCTAGCAGAGAGAGGAGGGGAGAGTGCAGTGGATTTGAGTGCTGATTCGGGGCTACTTCTGTTGCGCCGCGTTCGATCTCGCGTGTTGTTTTGTATTGTTTTGGTGGCTTTCATTCGCTATGTTTGAGTGAGTTTGTCAGGGTTGATGTTCGAACACAAATTGATGAAGGACATAGGCTGTCAATTACAAAACACAATGAATTTGTCCGGAAAAATAGGCATATATTAAATAGAATTATCGATTGCTTAAAATTCTGTGGTCGACATGAACTTGCTCTACGAGGACATAATGAAAGAGAACAATCTTTAAACAGAGACATCTTCCCAGATTTATTATCCCTTCATAGAAGAGGTAACTTCGTGTTCTTTATTGTAGTGAAGAGTTGAAAAACATAAACTCTTATGAGTAGATTGCATTCAATTTTTACTTAAAATTATTTAGAGGGCACCTTTTCAGAAACAGTAAAGCCCCTATCACACGGAACTGGATTTCTAGTAGGAACGCTCTAGTTGACGCTGGACTGGCTACCCATTTGCTAGTTTTCGCCTCACACGGTACTTGTTACACCGTACTTGTCGATAGTCTTTCGTTCCCATAATGGCGGCCGCGCGAGATGTAAACAATGTATCACTTCACACATTTAAAATACGATAACTATTCAACAGAGAGGAATATCGCTTCGTATTAAATGGTTTTAGGTAGAGAAGAACGGCGCTGATAAAATACATACTTTACAACGTTTACTTTACACGTATGGAAGAATATTTTAGCTTTTTCAATTGTAAAAATGCCTTTCGTGCTGTATGCACTCGGAAACCACAGACAAAAAAGGCTACTTTGCAAACTCACAGATTATCTTCATATGGCCAAACTTTGCTCTGATTGGCTGTTCCACAGAATCTAGTCAAAGAAGTTAGTAGCAATTAGAACATGTCCTATTCCTCAAAACCAGTCAAGCAGTCAGCCAGGCGGCCATAATTTCTACGTAGAAAGTCAGTTCATCGCCAACTAGGGCATTCCAACTAGAAATCCAGTTCCGTGTGATAGGGGCTTAAAAATGACAAACATAGTTTTAATAACTCCAGTGGCAACAGCTGAATCTGAACGATGTTTCAGCACATTGAAGCATATTAAAACCTGCTTAAGAAATGCAATGGGACAAGACAGACCAAATGCCTTGACACTTGCTTACAATAGAGATAGAATACATTTCAAACATAGAGGGCTTCAACGAAAAAGTAATAACAAAATTTGCTGAGCAGAAGAACAGGAGTCAACGTTCGTAGAAAGGTATGTTTCACAACAATACCTGTTTCTTTTGTAATCATGTGAATTGTTATTATATTTTAAATTCTTTAAAAAAATAAGTCCAGTTTTGTAGTTTAGAAGATAAATATACGTTTTTTTGTAATTCATGTAATTTGTCATTACATTTTAAATTCTTTCAAAAAAGTAAGTCCAGTTTTGTAGTCTAGAAGAAAAAATACCTATTTTTTGTAATTCATGTGAATTGTCATTATATTTTAAATTCTATAAAAAAAATAAATAAGCCCCGGCCAAATTTGAGGCCACGAGACGCCACTGCCTATGGAAGATCTTACAAAGTCTAGATAATCTTCTAAATACACTGCTTCACAAAACTTAAGCAACTCTGTACAACGTGGGATAGGTGAGATGTGGTGCCCATTCAACACTTGTATGAGACATGTACAAACATAAACAAGCACAGACAGTGAGAGCGCCCTCTATAACGTGTGAGCAGCACCTTATAAACCAAGATTAACGGCTTGTGCCTGCCAGCGCACACCACAGCCTAGTATTGTCCCAGTCCTCAAGCAGTGAAGTGGTGGTTCGTGAGTGGGATATCAAGTGTAGACACCTTGAAATTAATCCTAGGCACCATTTGAGTGACGTTGACTGAGGTCGAATAATTGGACGACTGGAAATGGGTCGGTCCCAAGTGGAAGTGGCACGTGAATTCAATGTGAATAAAAGTGTCGTGTCAAGGTTGTGGCTTCGTTTCCAAAATGGTCCTACTGTCAGTAGACGTCATGGAGGAGGCCATCCTAGGACGGCATCAGCAGCTGATGACCGGTTTCTCACAATCACTGCCAGATGTAACCTCCAAGAGTCCTGCTCTCAAATGGCAAACGATTTGTTTCAAGCTACGGGACGACGTGTTAGTCGTGAAACTGTTCGTAGGCGGCTGAATAAAGCAGGATTTTATGCCAGGAGGCCTGTGCTGTGTGTGCCATTGAAACGGGAGCACAAACGTGCGCGATACACATAGGGTTACCAGATCCCTATGAGGGAAATGTAGGACATTATGTTCCAAAATGTAGGACACTGAGTCAAAATGTAGGACACAAAACATTCACAATAAATAATACATATTTCTATAAAACACGTTAGAGAGTAATTTAAAATTGACACTTTTCAGTAAAAAAAAAATATTTCTTAATGAATTCTTTAATTCAAAATTTCCAAACTTGTAATTATACTAAACAATGCACCTGTTTTAACGGAACTTCTCAGAGGAGCCAATATTTCCCAAAATTTCAGTCAAAATATATTTATGAGAGACTGAACAGTCAAACTCTTTGATATTATTTGGGCCAGTACCAAACTTCTTACAGACTTTATTAAAAAAAATTCTCTCGTGAGTCCGTTGTGCTGATGGTAATAAAAGTAGTCTCTCAACCTTTGCATTATGACCTGTAATGGCAAACAAATATTCAGCAATTACCATAGAAATGGTTCCAGAAGTTTCATCTTGGGTACTTTTTAGTTGAATAACAGGGTGTCTACCAAAATATCAAATCCAAAATTCATTTATTTTTCGTTTTTGTTTACCTAAGTAGGGGTCGAATAAATAAAGGTTAAGTTCGAAATTAGCAATTAAGAAAATAATATTTAATAAGAAAATACATCTATTTTTCGTTTTTGTTTACCTAAGTAGGGGTCGAATAAATAAAGGTTAAGTTTGAAATTAGCAATTAAGAAAGTAATATTTAATAAGAAAATACATTTATTTTTATTTTTCGTTTACATAAGTAGGGGTTGAATAAATAAAGGTTAAGTTTGAAATTAGCAATTAAGAAAATAATATTTAATAAGAAAATACATTTATTTTTCGTTTTTGTTTACCTAAATAGGGGTCGAATAAATAAAGGTTAAGTTTGAAATTAGCAATTAAGAAAATAATATTTAAAAAGAAAATCCTACCAAAAGGCTGGTTAAAATGTAAACTGCAGCAGTATACAACAAGAAATATAGATCTATATCTATTAATGCATGCTGGACTGCATTTTGCAGACTAGCGAGGCTCTGGCGTTTGGATTCACAGCCAGTATAATCTTATGGGGGCTCGTGTTCTCGTCCCTATATGTTTGTGATTGTTTCTTCATGCATCTTATCTTATGGCCATTCATCCTCATCTTTGCGACTAGCCAAAGGGGCAGAAAAGTTAAGTAAAATAAACTGAATCCACTGATCAGTCATTGGGATAGCAAAAATTCTTGACCACAAGTATAATTTCTTGACTTTTTATTGACTTCTTGACCTACTTTCTTTATTTTTTCTTGATTTTCACGACTTTCTTGACTAGTAGACACCCTAAATAACTTCGTTCTCTAAACCCCTGCTTTACAATCAAGATAATGAATCAGAATGGAAAAAAACCTTGTTTCATCAGTATAAACCCCAAGGCAAGAAATTACCCTCAGGCATTGAACGGTCGCGTCATCAGAATGCGGCCCCAAAACTTTTGTTCATTAATTGCTTCCGTTTTTCCGTTTGTCCTCTAGCAGGACAATATTTTATTTTATTTTTCAGCAATGACTGAAACAAAATAAATGCCACTATTGAGTTTGAGTGTGCAGTCCATAGACATGTAACTTGCATGATTTCTCTTTGTTAAACTGAAACACGTATTTCCCTAATTTTATTACGTGACGCTCAAAATGTAGGACATTTATGACATTTTTCAAATTCCTCCCGGACGCCGGACACAAGCCTAAAATGTAGGACATGTCCGGGAAAATCCGGACGTCTGGTAACCCTAGATACACATGGTGTCAGGAACATGTCGAATGGGGAGAAGGCCAGTGGGCACGACTAATGTTCTCTGATGAGTCTCGATACAGCCTATCTTCTGATTCTGGTCGGATATCCGTGTGGAGAGAGCCAGAAACACGATATCACCCTAACTACATTGTTGAAAGGCCGTCCTTTGGAGGTTGTTCCATCATGGTGTGGGGTGGTATCATACTGGATAGGAAAACGGATCTCTATATTGTGGAACATGGAACTTTGACGGCACAACATTATCAGGATGAAATTCTCCATTCACGTGTTCGCAACTTCCATGGAGCATTTGGTCCGGCCTTACTTTTTATGGATGACAATGCACGCCCACACCGTGCACATCTTGTGTCCGATTGTCTGGAGACAGAAGACATTGCCCGTATTGAATGGCCTGCATACTCGCTGGACCTTAATCCAATCGAGTATGTTTGGGATGCTCTTGGGCGAAGAATAACGCATTGCAATCCGCCACCACGAACAATTCCTGAACTGCAGACAGCCCTCTTAGAGGAATGGTCCCGTCTTCCTCAAGACTTGATAACCACACTGATCCACAGCATGGAGGCAAGATGTCGTGCCTGTGTGTCTGTTCTAGGTTACACACCGTATGGGCGGCCTGTGCCCTCTCGGATTCCAGCTTTTCCTGTAGGGTTATAGTAGTACTGAACTTTCTGGCCACCCTGTACACCATATCTGCATTGTTGGTGTTCATTTGTGTTGCATTGTTCATCTGTACCTTCCTTATGTTCACGAGATACCCAAATGTAACCCTCCCGGTACCAAGCGTCTCGATCGAGACACTGTGTCAAGGTCGTAGTTTTTACTTTATAACTTTTCTATTTTTGGCTAGAATTTCGATTTATTTATATATATATATATATATATTGTCTAAAAATAGAATTTCAAGCCGCTGCAAGAATCGGCGCTCATTTTTCACAGCGTTCTAGCTTTTCATCCGTGAATGTTGTGCGTAGGTGTCGTTTTGTGCCCAAGTGCGAGGACATTTTTTGGGTGAAGTGACAATTTTTTAAAATAATTTTTGGGAGTTTTCTCCCTTCCCCCTCCATATATACGCCAAATTTGCATAAATTTTGCATTTTGTGCATTTTGACATTTTTTTTCGGGGGGCGGGGGGAAACAACATTTTTTAAAGAAAAGTATTTTTGAGGGGATTTCCCCCCTCTCCCCCTCCATATTTACGCCGAATGTGCATAAATTATATATCGTCTGAATCTGTGATTCATTCTGCGTACAACGGTATATCTTTTATATCTCTAGGGCATTTAGTTTCTGAGCAGTAGTCAATTCAATGTAACTCTGCATTTCGCTCAATTCCGAAGCTTGAGACAGTGGAGTACAAGCCTTTCGTTTCAGGGGTACAACTCGCGTTACATTGGTCATACGGCAATGATGCAAATATTTTTCTGTTTCTTACATGCCAGCGATAATTTCTATTGTCATTTTGAACTTTTCATATCCTTTTTTTCAGGGGGATGGGGGGAAACACCCATTTTTTTAAAAAAAAGTATTTTCAGGGGATTTTCCCCCTCTCCCCTGCATATATACGCCGAATGTGCATAAATTATATATCGTCTGAATTTGTGATTCATTCTGCGTACAACGGTATATCGTTCATATCTCCAGGACAAATAGTCTCTGAGCTAAAGTCATTTCAAGGTACCGCTGCATTTTGAAGCTGGAATCAGTGGCGTGCCGACCATTCCTTTTGGGGGTACAACTCAAGTTACATTGGTCATATGATAATAATGCAAATATTTTTGTGTTCCTTACATGTCAGCGATCATTTCCATGTGCATGTCGACACTGTCATGTTTTTTTTTCTTGAGGGGAGGGTGGGGGAACCAAAGTTTTTTTTCCGAGATTTTGGAATTTTGAGAGTTAGCCCCCTCCCCCCGCAACATATACCCCGAATTTGCTTAAATTTTATATAGTCTGAATCTCTGGTTCATTCCGCGTACAACGGTATATCACTCATCTCTCTAGGACAATTAGCCTCTGATCTACACTCATTTAATTGAAACTCTTCATTTTGCTCAAAATCGGCTTGGGCATCAAGGGGGTTACATGTGAAAATGGCCTTGGGCACCAAAAGGTTAAACTTGGTGAATTGACATTTTACTTTCATTTAGTCCTACTTCGTTCGAGTTGCTTAAGAGTAGTCCAGTTTAGACAGTTCACCAACCTCATTTGGGGCTCAGGGGGCTCATGCCTTAATGGATTTGTCTCGTAAGGCAAGATGTCTTGGAAAACGTCTTAAGACAAATATCTTAATCTTTAAGAAAGTTGACTTCCGGTATCTCAAGATGTTACTTCCGGTCTGTCAAGAAAATTTTCTTAAGACAAAAAATCTTAAGACGTTTTCCAAGACATTGATTTTCTCGGCTCCTAATTGAGCTAGGATGATGATTTTAGGTTTGTTGGATAGGATTCGACGAGAACTATTCGACTAGCAAATAAAATCGATTCCACTCCCTCAAGTTTCGGAAATACAGACAATTTTTTATTTTTTTGAGAAACTTGATTTGTAGGCTTAGTTTTTGCCCTAATTCGAAAATTTTAATAGCATTCGATACACAATTAGAAGTACTCTACAACTTATTGGAGGGATGATGACTACTGCCTGCTGTTTTCGAGTTATTTTGGATTAAAATTTCAAGATGTAATTTCTAAGATGTTTTGTAATTCATCAACTATGGGTTGTAGGAAAACGATTCTTGCTCTATCTGCTATCGCTCGACGAATACTATAAACATAAATAATGCTTATGGTTTGATTTTTAAAATGGCGAGCGGAAAATAACTATGTTTTCTGAAATTATGATTTATACTTCATACGCCAAGAGGGCTGAGGGTTAGAAAAAAAAGATTGTTTGGTAGAATTATGCACACATAATATTTTTGTGTTTTCTATACACAAGCTTAATTATTTTTTTCAATTATTTACAGGTTTCATTAAGAAGCAAGAAGTAGCATAAATAGCACACTCCCACCAAACCCAACACCATTGTGAATTATTGCACAGTATTTATTTTATGGCACTCCACTATATATATATAATAACATACCCACAAATATTTTCAACAAGATGCGCTCCATGAAAAGTTGTCCTGTGTGCAAGAGAACCATATCAAGCAAACGTTTTGCAAGACATCGTCGCACCTGCGTGCCAGGCAAGCATTTGGCTGCCACCGAACCATGTCCCAGGTGCGGTATACATATTACCATTAATAATTTGAAGAGGCATATAACATCATGCAAAGTTGTCGTCGGAACACCTGTTCCACAACCGTCGACCAGCTCGACCAAGAGGAAAGCGGAAGCCGACTCGCCACCATCCGCCAAACGCGTCAAGCCTGTGGCGAAAGCTAACCAGTCTGCTTTCCAGCGGTTGTTAGAAGATTTTGTCATCACTTCGGAGGGCTCATGCGACGTGCGTAGCTTTTTGGAGAACATGCAAGCCGAAATTATTTCCATCCTCGGTGATGCGCTTGCAATGCACTCCACCAAATTCTACGCATCGCTACGTTGCCAGTACAAGAAGCCGTCTGACGAAATTTACAGCTTCTGCCACAACACCAAGGCGAAGACGCTGCATCTGGCGGATGTCGACAACCTCGAGGTCATCTACAACCAGTTTGCCGAGGAGCTGCTGGTTAAACAAGAAGAACATCAAGCTAAGGGCTCGGGGGGTTCGCTGTGCGGTGAACCCCACGAACTGTGCGTCAAACTTTGTAAGTTCATACCTCTCTCCGCCTCCAGCTACGTCCCCTTACCACCTACTATTGCGGCAAAAAATGCTGTCCTGAACATTCAGAACAGTGACGCCAAGTGCTTCGTCTGGTCGGTGCTTGCAGCATTACACCCTGTCGACTGGAAAAACCAACCACACCGAGTTAACCACTACCTATCCTACGAGCCAGAGCTGGAAGATGCGATGGCTGGGATCGACTACCCGGTGGCGCTTTCGGACATTCGAAAGTTTGAGGTTCGTGCGCGGTTGGCCATCAACGTTTATGGCCTCACTGACGAAAATGCGGTGTACCCCATCCGGGTGAGTGACGTAAACAACAATGATGCTCGACAAATCCATCTCCTACTTATCAAGGACGAGACCCATCACCACTACACCCTCATCCGTTCGCTCTCCCGGTTGGTGTCGAGCCAAAAAAGCAAGCATGATGGTAGCATAGAAGTTTGTCGAAGGTGCCTGTTCACTTTTGACAATCAAAAACAGCAGGATTATCAGCACATCAAAGGTTCCAACATCGCTGTCGAGAAGCTCGCTCGCCACAAGTTCTACTGTAGTAACAACGAGCCTGGTGTGGCAGTCTTACCCAAACCTGGCACCGTGGAGCGTTTCCACATGCACGGTGCCATGGTGGAGCATCCCGCTATCATCATCGCGGATTTCGAGGCCTTCCTCAAACCCCTGTCCACTTGCGATCCCGATCCCGAAGTTTCCTCCACCACCCCTTACCAACTCCACGAGGCTTCGAGTTATGCATACGTTGTGGTGCGACGTGACCAGCACATCGCCCACGAGCCCTACATGTACCGTGGTCCCGACGCAGCCAAACACTTCCTCGAGAGGATGGTTGTGGAAGCCAGCGAGATAGGGAAGGTACTGTTGGCCCCCAAGTCTATGCTCCCACTGTCCCCCGATGATCAACGTAGACACGACGAGGCCATCGCTTGCCCTGTCTGCGTCAAGAAGTACACCACCAACAACCGTAAAGTCCAACACCATGATCACTTTAACGGTAGGTATGTTGGTCCATGGTGCAACGGATGCAACCTCATGGCTCGGGACCCGCGCTTCATCCCTGTGTTTTTTCATAATGGCTCGGGATACGACTTCCACCATCTGGTGCCTCACTTTGGCTACGACGACATGCGAATCAACGTCCTGGCGCAGAACGAGGAGCGTTACATTAGCTTGAGCAAGTGGGTGCGAATCTCAGGATCACACTCTACCGTCGAGCTTCGCTTCCTCGACTCCCTGAGGTTCCTCCCGGCCAGCCTCGATGCTCTCGCAGGGAAGCTTAGCGACGAGCAAATGCTCATCACCTCCGCGAACTTTCCGAACTTGGACGCAGGTCTCTTCAAGCGTAAGGGTGTCTATCCCTACGAATACATCACAGACACTTCCAAGTTCGCAGAGACGTCGCTACCTCCTCGAGCAAACTTCTACAGCAAGCTGCGAGGCTCGAACATCACCGACGAGGAATATCACCATGCCCAGTCCATGTGGCGCGAGCTGGGCTGTCGAACTCTCGGGGACTACCACGACGCCTACCTCAGACTTGATGTGACGCTCCTCGCCGACGTGTTCCAGACGTTCCGTGCGACCGCCATGAAGATCTACAAGCTGGACCCTGCCTACTTCTACAGTCTCCCCGGACTAGCGTGGTCAGCCATGTTTCTGGTGACGAAGATCGAGCTGGAGCTTCTTTCGGACGTGGACATGGTGCTGTTTGTGGAACGTGCCGTGCGGGGTGGAATGGTCCAGGTGTCGCAGCGACACTCGCGCGCCAACAATCACCACATGGCCACCGGCTACGACCCCTCACAACCGTCCAGCTACATCATGTACACGGACGTCAATAACCTCTACGGACACTCCATGATGCAGCCACTCCCCTTTAGAGGCTTCGAGTGGGCTGACCCTTCCAACTTCGACGTCGAAAGCTTTGACGATTCGGAACATGGGTTCTTCGCCGAGGTGGACCTTGAGTTCTCCGAGAAGCTGCAGGATTTGTTCAGCGATCTTCCCCCTGCACCCGAGTTCAAGTGTCCACCCGATTCCAACCAGAAGAAGCTCGTCATGGATTTCGAGTCCAAAGAGCGTTATGTCCTGCACTACCAGAATCTCCGGTGGTTGATGCAGCGAGGGGTCGCGGTCCACGTAGTTCACCACATCCTCAAGTTCGAGCATTCTCCATGGTTGAAGCCATACATCGAGCTCAACACCGAACATCGCACAGTCGCCACTTCTGATTTTGATCGCGATTTCTTCAAGTTAATGAATAATGCGGTGTTTGGCAAAACTATGGAGAATGTACGGAATCGCATGGACATAAAATTGGTAACGAGGAAAGCACAATGTCGCAGGCTCGTAGCAAACCCATTATTTAAATCGAGGACCATTTATAATGAGCAGCTTGCTCTGGTGCATATGAGGAAGAGTGAGGTGAGGCTCGACAAGCCAATTTATGTTGGTGCCTCAGTATTAGACCTGAGCAAGCTGCACATGTTCGAGACGTACTACGACATATTACGTCCACATTATAGCCACAACATCTCGCTTCTCTACACGGACACGGACAGCTTGGTGTACCAAGTCCACTCAGCCGATGCATACAGGGATATAGTCACGGTACCATCTTTGGTCAACCTCTTCGACACCTCGGGCTATCCCCAGCCGAACCAGTACGGCATCCTGCCCCGAAACAAAAAAGTGCCTGGCAAACTCAAAGACGAGAAGGACGGTGATGTAATTCTCGAGTTTGCGGGTCTTCGCGCCAAGGCCTATGCCATCAAAGCCGAGGGCAGCGTTACCAAGAAGGCCAAGGGTGTCGGCAGACAGGTGGTTCGGGAGCATCTCGCATTCGAGGACTTTGTCGATTGCCTCAAGACCAGGTCGTCGGTTCTAAGAGAAGAACAGCGCATCCAGAGCGTCGACCATGTGTTGACCACAAACAAAGTTAGAAAAATTGCCCTGGACGCACGCGACGATAAGAGGTGCGTTCTCGAGTGTGGTATTCACACGCTCCCATGGGGCCACCATCGTCTAGAAACTAGTAAGATGTGCCTCAAATGTAGTAAATAGTATGTATGTATGTATGAAAAACAAAAAAAAAACAATTCATGTAACAGATGTTCTAATTTAATATAGCCAAAATACTAGAACAATAGTGTTTATCTTCAAATACAAAAAAAAAAAAACAGGTGGAGGTTTGGGATTTTTAGCGGGACTAACTCCCTGCCGCGCCCTACGGGGTGAATATGGGGCACACGCAGGGCCAAAGGGGAAGTTCCTTTGTGCGTTCAAGTGTGATTTATTTCTAAAATGCATTAAAATTAATTTTTTTTATTATTTTTTTATTCCAGATTATTCTCACAAATGTAAGAAGGTGTTCCTCGCAGTACATCCTAAACATTGCGTTGCAGGTTAATCTAATATTTGAACCTACGATCAGTATAATTTTTTGAGAATTATGTGATTTTTTTTTTACTTAAAACTGTTCGGTCACTCTTTCATTCTTGACATCATACACAAAAGACTTCTCTGCAATCAGGATGACGCTGCATAGGGTATCATCGGGCAGCGCGTCGTGGAACTCGCACACGACCTTGATGTTGGTGCGATCGTTGACCACCACTTGCTTTCTTTTCGTGGTGTTGATGACGAACATCGGCCTGCGTGTTTTGAATTCGCTGGGCGCGTAGTACACGTCCACGCTTCCCTCGGTCACGCGTTTGTAAGCCGTGTAAGCTTCGTAAAGTTTGAGGTAATCGTCTTTGGTCATGTCGAGGTTGTAATTCTCGCGCGGGAACACTTCGTTCCTACCGTTCTTCAGATAAACGTTCTTGATCTTGCAGTCGTCGAACTTGCTGGAATCTTTTTCCTGATTCTTGTCCCTCCCGGTCTGAAAGAGCACTACGACGAAATCTGGCATGTCGAACTGTATGTTGTTGAACTGCGTCGTCACGTCGAATTCCATGTGACTTCCCGACGCCATCTTCTGCACGCACTGGTAACCGTGAAAGTGAATCGGCACCTGCGGACTTTTCAAGATCTCCGCTTTGTACTTGAGGGCGTAGTTCGTTTCGTATTCCACCACCGGCATTCTCAATTCCATGCTCCGGATGACGCATTTCGCTGCTTCGGGTAAAGTGTTGGCTATCGGCGTGGTGCCGTCCGGACCCAAAGTAGAGTATCGCATCAGTACGTCGTTGTCGTTGGCCGCTCTTCGAAACGTGATCCTCAGTCCTCCCTTCCACATGATCTCCTTGTAGTCCGAGAAGAAACCCGGCAGCAGACGCATGGGAAAGAGCACCGTGTGACTTCTCGTCGATATTTTGGTTCCGGCTTCGAATCCCCCGGCCTGGTAGTACGCTGCGTCCGTTTTGGATAATTTCAACGTTCCCACCGCCGTCGACGTGATGCCTGGATAATCTATTCTGTCGATGACGGTGTTGTGTTTCCTCACCTCCACCTGCGAGAACAGGTGAGGCACGAAGTTGTCCACGAGTATCAAGTTTGCTGCTGCGGGAAACGCGTCTCCGCTTTCCTTCTTCACCACGTCGAATTGAAGGTAGAGGTCCGCTCTGTGAGGATGAATGAACCCGTCCCCTACGTCCACGTCGTATTCGATCTCCCTGTTCGCTTCGTTCAGATTGGCGAACGTGCGACGGTTGGGAGGGAAAGATTGCAATTCGTAACTTTCGATTTGCTCCATTTTACATGTATGGTTATTTATTATATGTTGATCTCCACGATGGCCGTCGTAGTGGCACCTGCGAAATCCACCACGTCTCCTTTCTCGTTCGTCACCACCAACTCTATGTCGTCTATGCGGTTGCGACATACTGGAAAATAGATCGGCGAAGAGGGTGTGTAGATGATCGGTTCCATGAACTCGGAACTTGGTTTGAAAGTGGCTATGATTCCCGTCTGCTTGTGACTTCCTAACAATCCGTCCGAAGATTTCGTGATCATACCTTCGGCCACGTTGCAGTGTACGTTCAGAGTCTCTATGGCCAAGAATTTAGGAATGTTGGTTGCTACGTGCTTGATGCCAGCTTCGAGTTTGGTGTCGTTCTCGAAACCTAAAAGTTCTCCCATGGTGCCCAGGTCCACGGTCTCCGTCGCGGATAGGATTTCCACTCTGTGCGTGACCGAATTTTGAGAAAGGTATGTGCCTTTGGGTAACTGAGCTTGCAAAGTGGAAAGATTGTATTGTCCTGGCGTGACGACGATGTGTTCGCTTCCGACGCTAATTTTGTTGTTGTGCTGCGTAACATTGGGTATGAGGTACATGCTGTAGAATGCACGCAGAGCCACGGATTTAGGATAGACGATGTCGTCGTGCAGCGTGAGTTTCAAGATTGAAGATTCGCTCGTGAGATGGAACACGCCCATCCTAGTGATGCTGTTTGAGGTTCCACAATGCTTTCTGGAAATCTTCGACCGTAGGGTTATTTATTTTAGAGAGAAACGCGAGCACGGAGAGGCAGAGATGACCGCAGTTCACGTCTCCGAAATCTTGAATGCGTTCGTCGTTGTAGTATATGGAGGTTTTGTTCGTTTTCAGATAATGAACTAAATTTGTAGGTGGAACACCTCCGAAAGAATCGAAAACGAATGCTATATCATTGTCATTTTTGTGGTAACATATCCAATGCGTACCTGGATTTTCTTGACCGTCCAAGTTGACTACTCCGCATTCTCTTCTTTTAACGCTTGAAGGTAACGAGTCGGACATGAAAACTCCTCTGAAGTGTTTGATTTGTAACGGTCCGATCAGAGATTCAATGTCTCGGTTGGTGAGTGCTTCTGTTTCTTTTTTTTAAACTTTTTCATCACGCCCTTCCCCTTCTTCTCCATGGCCAGGTTGTGACGTTTCTGTTCTTCCAATTCCGCCTTGTTCTTCTTCGAGTCGATGACGGTTTTTGCGATGGCGGCGCTTCCGCCGGCCAAACTTCCAACGGCCCCCAATGCTGCCAGGATGGCCGGGATGCTGAATATGAAACCTCCGATCTTTTGCTGTTTCCGCGAACGCTGCAATCTTTTCAATTGAGGTGTGCTGAGCAGCAATTTCATTCCGTGTCCTTTCGACAAGCAAGAACGTTTCTTCTCGCGTTGTTTCTTGGTGAGTAACCCATCGAGGGTACCTAGATTTTTTAGATTCGAATATGGTATCTGGTACACGACACCCTTGGGCTTCATGTTGATGCTCTATGTGTTATTTTCACGGTATGTTATTTATATATATATTCTGAGATTTTTTCTTGTGTAGTTTTTTACGGTATGTTATTTATATATTTTCAAGGCCTCGCAGTCGTTACACAAATTCTATTACGTGCTTTGTTTTCTTGCCAAGAAGTTCCTTTGTCCCCTTGTACACAATTCGAGTTTTGTTCTCGATTAAAATAGATAGCTTCTCGTCAGATAACATGTTAGCGTATCGATCTGGTAAAAATAGACTGTATTGTGCGTTGAGCAACAGGCGTACCTTGGGACCATACTGGGTAGAAACGATTGAACCGGAAGTTATCGTGTAAGGTTTGTCGACTTCCAATTCCTGAATTTTTACATACTCGACTGACAAATTTAGCATTTGTTTTAATGCTTGGAGATCACTTATTTTTTCAGTCGTCATATCAAAAAAAATTTCAAAGTGTTAGAGAGAAATTTAATTGTTTTTCACGTTGTGTGTTATTTATATATACCGAAGATTATTTATTTATATATCAAGTTTTTTTTGACACGTATATATATTATTATTTTTTTTAACAGAGGAAGAAAGTCCGTGCTTCGGAAAACGCGATGATGTGCGTAATGATATCTTCCGTCTCCTGCATAGACTTGTACCAATCATCAGTATACCGTCTTCTCCCCTGCCTTGCCTCGTGCAATTCATCGAACCTATCGTTTAATTTCTCCCCTGCAGCCAAAAGCAGAATGTTGAGATCACCGCACCTCAGGCCACTGATCTCCCGAAGACGGTCCTTGAGAACTATTTCGCATCCCATGTGAAATGCCGGCGTCGTTTTAGCTATGATCACAAGTTTATTAACATCTCCGTTAACTACCTTTTTGAATATTTTAGATAGTAGTTCGTGCGGCAAATCAGTTATGCAAGCCATGTTGTTTTTTTTTACTGTATGTTATTTATATACCCCACCCCAATTTTTGTTTCGTGTTCATGGCGATGGTGGTACCCAGTGCGGCGACCCGTTCACCCAGCGATGCGTCTCTACTCACGAACCTTTCGAAAGCTGCGTGTTCCAATTTTTTGTCTGCTTCGTGACGTGCGTCCAGATCCGTCTGCGTGGTGTTGTAAGCGATGTCGTGATCTTTGCATGCGGCATCCAACGGATTCACACCCTTGTCTCCTCTCTCCAATCTTTTCTCGAGTTTGGTACCCGGTCCACAGTACTGGTAGCCAGGTAGATGCATCTCGAAAGGTAACTTGTTGATGATGTCGTTCACGAGTCCCTTTCCTTCGGCCACGTTCCAAAATTTCGGAGGCAGCGTGTTGATGATTTTGATCAGGTAACCTATGCCCTTGTCGTCGTTCACGATGAAGTTGGAAAGTTTCGTGCTGATCATGTCCACGATGCCAACCTTCTCGTTGTAGAAATTACGGTTGCCTGCATTCTCTTCGCCGGCTATCACCAACAATCGGTCCACGAGCTTCCTAACGTCGTCCACCCAAACGAATTCTTTGGGTAACGTGTTGTAGCGTTTGACGCCGCTGCCTGTTTTGACCTGGTTCCAAATCGGTTTGATGAGATTCCTGTACTTCTCGCCGCTGCTCGATTTCACCCTATTCTGCGAGGCGTCGTTGTTCTGGTACAAGGCATCCGTCATGATCAGAATTTCCTTGTAACTCTGGTAATCTTCGTCGGTGTAGTCTTTCGGCTGCTTTTTGGCGACGAGTTCCCACAGTCCCACCGTACCCGGATACCTGTTCCAACTATCCTTGTCGCCTAAATTGACTTTAATGTCGTTGCCTTCGAAGGTCACCTTCGATTTCCCAATCTTCCACACCACACCGCCGCCTTCGCTGGTCTCCATGCTGGGATACAATCCGAACACTTCATCCTTGTCGAATTTCCCCGTGCTCAGGTAGTCTCGTGCCAAAGGTCCCAACTCGATTTTATCCGAAGACGACGACGTGCTGCCTATGGCTCGACGTCGTGCCGGTGCATCCTTCAGTTCGAACGGCGTCGAAGGAATGCTCGAAATAGGCGTGGGTACGGCGTAACTTTTAGCTGCGAGCGGTACGAGTTCATTGATCAAATTTTTATTTTGTTCCGTGACACTTTTAATTTCTTTACCTAGACTGCTGATGGCATCGATCACAGGTTGATCCTGACGCTTCTTCTCTTCGTAGAATCCGCGATTCTCGGATTTCCAACCTTTGAAGCGTTTCGCGAGGTAATCGCGAAGCTTGAGATTTTCGTCTTCGATTTTTCGTTTCGTCATGACGTTATTTATACACATCGTTTCTCACGACGTTGCAACGTTTAGAAAGTCGTTGATTTTGTTTCTGTATTTTCCCTCGTTGGGTTTCCTCGTCATGTCGATCGTCGCGAATCCGAAATCGTCACCGTTCCAGCAAGTAGAGCAGCAGCGTTCCGAAAATTGATTGTAGTTCATGTCTCCGCCTACGTAGTCATCGTACGCGTGCTTGAGGTTGGTGTGATCTTGACGAAACAAACATATGAAATTAGCGTTGTCGCGTACTAACTGTTTTGGAATTTTGGAAAACGTTTGAGCTAGGTAGAAACAATCCATTCCTTTGTGACGACCTTGCGTGAAAAAGTTGCGAATTTCATTTTGATTTTCCAGGATGGCGTCGTCGAACACAACAACTGAATTTTCACGACAATCGTCGAGTGGTTTTATTTCCGAGGCGAACGTTGCAATGTCCAGACCATCGTACAGTTTCATCAGTTGCTGGTATTTGGATTGCTCCAAACTTTTCGAGAACACGTACAGGTGCCTGTTCTTCCAATCTAGCCAATTCGGTGCGAGGAGAAAATTGTCCACGAGCAGTGTCGTTTTCCCACACCCCGAAGGACCTACGATCAGACAGCGGATGCTGTCGGGAAGCAACTCGCCGTTCTTTTTCTTCGTTTGACTTTCCGGATCCGGTAGACGCTTCACCACGTTCCACGTACTCACAAGATCACTTCGTCCGCGTCGATCCAACTCTTTTCCGGAAGTCCCAGCCATTTGACAAACAGTTTGTCACCTTTCCTACGCAATACTTTCTCGATGAGGTACGTGTCGGGGTGTTTCGTTTTAGAGAGTTCCTCTTCGTAAAATCTTCCTTTCAAAATCTCACCGCTACTATCTTTTATTATATACGTGTGTCGGTTTCCGGGTAGAACTCGAACCACCGTAAAGAGTTCCGTGCTCCAATTTTTTGTGAATCCCTTCTCGAAGGTGCGTTTGAATTTGCTGATCCTCACCTGGTCTCCAATTTTGTATTTAGCTTTTTTGTCGTGGGTGTGTACTTTGGACAGTAAACTGTAGAAATTAAACGCTGCTCGTCGGACTTGGTAACGTCGGCTGGCTTCATGCCTATTGTTCTGTGTACCGTGTGATTATAGGTGTCGACGAGTTCCGGTAGGATGTCGACCCATTTGTAATTTCCCCGAAGCGTGAATCGTTTCCACATGTGTGTTTTCAAGGTTCGATTGAATCTTTCCACGATGCTGGCTTTGATGTGACTGAAGGTCGAATAATGTCGAACGTCATGTTTTTGAATAAACTTTTGGAATACAGCGTTATAAAATTCCTTCCCCTTGTCTGTTTGCAGAAACCGTGGTCGTCTGCCACCGCTTTCGCGAAAAATTGTCTTGAATGCTTCCGTGACGCATGTTCCCGTTTTGGCTTTCAAAGGTAGAGCCCATGCGAATTTCGAAAACGTGTCTATGACGGTGAGAAGGTACTTGTTGCCCTTGTTCAATTTATGCACGTTTTTCAAATTGCCGCTGCTCATCTCCACGAGGTCACTTTGCCAGAGGTCGTCGATGCCCTTGGTTACCACAGCCAAACGTTCGTAGTTACGGCGTGCAGGTTTATGCAATTCTTCGACGATGGCTTGCCTAGACATTTTTTCTTAGAGATTACGTTTCAAGAGAAGCACAAGCGTGATGGGATTCAAAGAGGGTGGCACATCGCTCGTGTTTTGAATGATCAGCTTATCGCCGGCACTCACGTCGAAAACGGTGAGATCTTCGTCTTCGTGTATTTCATATATGTTGCGCGTTTCGTTCCAACGTGCCAGAGGAATATTTCCTGCTTTCTGGACACCACGATTCGATATCAAAGTCATGGTGGGAACGCTAGCTTTTCTGCTGTGAGACCAGTACGAAAATTCGTTTATCTGAATCGTGCCATCGAGGAGAAACTTGTAGTACGGATGATAAGGATGCAACATGTACAGTTTGTTACCTTCGACGAACGTGGAGATTCTCTGTTGATTGGGAACGCTGTTGATTTCGATGGCTTGCAGAGAATGCAGTTTAGCGAATTTAGTGTCGACGCCGAGCAGATTACTGTGAACTTGTCCGAGTTTATTTTCGATGGGCAGCAAATGCTCGATTATGGTATCCGCTACGGCAGAAAACGACGGTTTGATTTTCACTTCCACGTTCAACTGCTTGTAGTTTTCGTTGAGTTCTTGCAACTTGGCACCGAAAGAGGTCAGCGTCGATTCCTGCGTGGATTCCAGCACTCCAACTTGATCTCTGATGTTGACGACGATATTCTGAAGGTTCTCGACTTGATTCAATTTCGAGCTCTTCTCGGTAAGATCGTTCACGATGCTTCGCATCTCTGTAAACTGCGTGTGAAGATCGGCGACGCTCTGCGAAGTGGGCAGCGTCGACACCAGCGAACTAATTTCGTCTCGAATCTCTTCCACGTTCGCCGTTTCCGTTTCCAGTCGTTTCAGCATTCGAGATATGTTTCTTTTCAAAGCGTGCAATTCTTTGGAGGTGGGGAGATTGGCCACTTTACTCTCGAGATCGCTCAATGAACTTTTGATGTCGCTCGATTCGGATAGTGCCGTCACCGCCGTTTTCAATTTTTCCAAATCTTCGCTCGAAGGCACGCTCGTCCGTAACGATTCCAAGTCACCCTGTATGTTGTCGAGTACGTGATGAAAATGAGCAAGATTCGTTTCGACGTTCAAATTTTCTAAATATTCGATCTTCTGCTGAACCGTGCTCAACGTGTCTTGAATGCTCGTCAACGCTCTCGCTTCAGCGTGAATATTTTTAATTTCTTCGTTGATCAATTCCAAGGACGCCTGAAGCGTAGCGATGGTGGTTTGAATGTGTTCGAAATCTTGATAGGCCTCCAATTGAATTTTTATGTTCGCGACGCTTTTACCGATGACCTGCAGTTCGTCCGACGATGGTAGGTTCGTCATTGTATCTTCCAAAGTCTGCAACTTGGATTTAATTTCTTCCAACGTGCTGGTGAATTCTTCTTGTAATTTGGAAACGACGACATGCAAGCGTTCTGCGTCTATATCGCTCACGACGGTTTGAAGTTCAGAGAAATTCTTTTCTATTGCGGAAGTTCGTTCTTCGATTTCGAGTTTCAATTTTTCCAAATCTTCATTTTTCGATTGAAATTGCTGTAATTTGGCCAAATCATTTTGAAGCGAATCCACGCTCAACTGTATATTTTGAACGCTGTCGTAAGAAGGTACGTCGACATAATTTTTTATCAGCGTTTTCAGTTCGGAATCGATTTTCAGAATGGGGTCGAGACATTGCGTTTGGAGCGTAGCGATTTCCGACTCTAAACTTTTGTTTAAGGTTTCCTGCAAAGCGATCAAATCGGTCCTCAACTTCTTAACTCGAATGTCCAACATGAGAATCTCTTCTGCGTGGTCTACACGCTTGGTGTTGCCGAAAATGTCGTTAGGCATTTTTGGTTAACGGTTATTTATAATAGGATAGACGATTCGTAATTCTACGAAGAGAGGAATAAGTTTGTCGTAATCTCCGAGGAGTTCCACGTAAAGATAATCTCCTGCAGAAACATCGTACGTAATGTTAGAAAGCATCTTGTCGTGCTTGATTCGAAAAATGTTCTTGCCGGTAGAAATTTTGATTTCGCCTGCGTTTTCCGGATTCACGGTGATTTGAAGTTTCCCGTCGATCGGAATTTCGTAGAAATGTAAATTGTTATTAAAAACATAAAACATCTTGCCCACATCGTCATTCAGTTTCGTCCAAATGCTGTTGAGGTGAATGATCAACAGACCGTTGAGTTTAGGTAACACGGAAGGTAAGACTTCATGATCTGGTATGGTTTCCATAATGATCTGTTTTTTGAAACCGAACAAATTCATAGGCATGCTGGTTATTTAAGAATACAGTCAAAGTTTCTTGTAATGACAGTCAAAGTGTTTTTTTTGTTTTGTTTTGTTTTTATGAATCTTCTGTTGAAGATGGACATATGTTGCAGGTTTTGCTTTCTGCTAAGCGATAGTGCCCCCACGGCAATGTGTGAATACCACACTCGAGAACGCACCTCTTATCGTCGTTGGGATCCAGGGCAATTTTTCTAACTTTGTTTGTGGTCAACACATGGTCGACGCTCTGGATGCGCTGTTCTTCTCTTAGAACCGACGACCTGGTCTTGAGGCAATCGACAAAGTCCTCGAATGCGAGATGCTCCCGAACCACCTGTCTGCCGACACCCTTGGCCTTCTTGGTAACGCTGCCCTCGGCTTTGATGGCATAGGCCTTGGCGCGAAGACCCGCAAACTCGAGAATTACATCACCGTCCTTCTCGTCTTTGAGTTTGCCAGGCACTTTTTTGTTTCGGGGCAGGATGCCGTACTGGTTCGGCTGGGGATAGCCCGAGGTGTCGAAGAGGTTGACCAAAGATGGTACCGTGACTATATCCCTGTATGCATCGGCTGAGTGGACTTGGTACACCAAGCTGTCCGTGTCCGTGTAGAGAAGCGAGATGTTGTGGCTATAATGTGGACGTAATATGTCGTAGTACGTCTCGAACATGTGCAGCTTGCTCAGGTCTAATACTGAGGCACCAACATAAATTGGCTTGTCGAGCCTCACCTCACTCTTCCTCATATGCACCAGAGCAAGCTGCTCATTATAAATGGTCCTCGATTTAAATAATGGGTTTGCTACGAGCCTGCGACATTGTGCTTTCCTCGTTACCAATTTTATGTCCATGCGATTCCGTACATTCTCCATAGTTTTGCCAAACACCGCATTATTCATTAACTTGAAGAAATCGCGATCAAAATCAGAAGTGGCGACTGTGCGATGTTCGGTGTTGAGCTCGATGTATGGCTTCAACCATGGAGAATGCTCGAACTTGAGGATGTGGTGAACTACGTGGACCGCGACCCCTCGCTGCATCAACCACCGGAGATTCTGGTAGTGCAGGACATAACGCTCTTTGGACTCGAAATCCATGACGAGCTTCTTCTGGTTGGAATCGGGTGGACACTTGAACTCGGGTGCAGGGGGAAGATCGCTGAACAAATCCTGCAGCTTCTCGGAGAACTCAAGGTCCACCTCGGCGAAGAACCCATGTTCCGAATCGTCAAAGCTTTCGACGTCGAAGTTGGAAGGGTCAGCCCACTCGAAGCCTCTAAAGGGGAGTGGCTGCATCATGGAGTGTCCGTAGAGGTTATTGACGTCCGTGTACATGATGTAGCTGGACGGTTGTGAGGGGTCGTAACCGGTGGCCATGTGGTGATTGTTGGCGCGCGAGTGTCGCTGCGACACCTGGACCATTCCACCCCGCACGGCACGTTCCACAAACAGCACCATGTCCACGTCCGAAAGAAGCTCCAGCTCGATCTTCGTCACCAGAAACATGGCTGACCACGCCAGTCCGGGGAGACTGTAGAAGTAGGCAGGGTCCAGCTGGTAGATCTTCATGGCGGTCGCACGGAACGTCTGGAACACGTCGGCGAGGAGCGTCACATCAAGTCTGAGGTAGGCGTCGTGGTAGTCCCCGAGAGTTCGACAGCCCAGCTCGCGCCACATGGACTGGGCATGGTGATATTCCTCGTCGGTGATGTTCGAGCCTCGCAGCTTGCTATAGAAGTTTGCTCGAGGAGGTAACGACGTCTCTGCGAACTTGGAAGGGTCTGTGATGTATTCGTAGGGGTAGACACCCTTACGCTTGAAGAGACCTGCGTCCAAGTTCGGAAAGTTCGCGGAGGTGATGAGCATTTGCTCGTCGCTAAGCTTCCCTGCGAGAGCATCGAGGCTGGCCGGGAGGAACCTCAGGGAGTCGAGGAAGCGAAGCTCGACGGTAGAGTGTGATCCTGGGATTCGCACTCACTTGCTCAAGCTAATGTAACGCTCCTCGTTCTGCGCCAGGACGTTGATTCGCATGTCGTCGTACCCAAAGTGAGGCACCAGATGGTGGAAGTCGTATCCCGAGCCATTATGAAAAAACACAGGGATGAAGTGCGGGTCCCGGGCCATGAGGTTGCATCCGTTGCACCAAGGACCAACATACCTACCGTTAAAGTGATCGTGGTGTTGGACTTTACGGTTGTTGGTGGTGTACTTCTTGACGCAGACAGGGCAAGCGATGGCCTCGTCGTGTCTACGTTGATCATCGGGGGACAGTGGGAGCATAGACTTGGGGGCCAACAGTACCTTCCCTATCTCGCTGGCTTCCACAACCATCCTCTCGAGGAAGTGTTTGGCTGCGTCGGGACCGCGATACACGTAGGGCTCGGGGGCGATGTGCTGGTCACGTCGCACCACAACGTATGCATAACTCGAAGCCTCGTGGAGTTGGTAGGGGGTGGTGGAGGAAACTTCGGGATCTGGATCGCAAGTGGACAGGGGTTTGAGGAAGGCCTCGAAATCCGCGATGATGATAGCGGGGTGCTCCACCATAGCACCGTGCATGTGGAAACGCTCCACAGTGCCAGGTTTGGGCAAGACTGCCACACCAGGCTCGTTGTTACTACAGTAGAACTTGTGGCGAGCGAGCTTCTCTGCAGCGATGTTGGGACCTCTGATGTGCTGATAATCCTGCTGTTTTTGATTGTCAAAAGTGAACAGGCACCTTCGACAAACTTCTATGCTACCATCATGCTTGCTTTTTTGGCTCGACACCAACCGGGAGAGCGAACGGATGAGGGTGTAGTGGTGATGGGTCTCGTCCTTGATAAGTAGGAGATGGATTTCTCGAGCATCATTGTTGTTTACGTCACTCACCCGGATGGGGTACACCGCATTTTCGTCAGTGAGACCGTAAACGTTGATGGCCAACCGCGCACGAACCTCAAACTTTCGAATGTCCGAAAGCGCCACCGGGTAGTAGATCCCAGCCATCGCAACTTCCAGCTCTGCCTCGTAGGGTAGGTAGTGGCTAACTCGGTGTGGATGGTTTTTCCAGTGGACAGGGTGTAATGCTGCAAGCACCGACCAGAGAAAGCACTTGGCGTCTTTGTTCTGAATGTTCAGGACAGCTTTTTTTGCCGCAATAGTAGGTGGTAAGGGGACATAGCTGGAGGCGGAGAGAGGTATGATCTTGCAAAGTTTGACGCACAGTTCGTGGGGTTCACCGCACAGCGAACCCCCCGAGCCCTTAGCTTGATGTTCTTCTTGTTTAACCAGCAGCTCCTCGGCAAACTGGTTGTAGATGACCTCGAGGTTGTCGACATCCGCCAGATGCAGCGTCTTCGCCTTGGTGTTGTGGCAGAAGCTGTAAATTTCGTCAGACGGCTTCTTGTACTGGCAACGTAGCGATGCGTAGAATTTGGTGGAGTGCGTTGCAAGCGCATCGCCGAGGATGGAAATGATTTTGGCTTGCACGTTCTCCAAAAAACTACGCACGTCGCATGAGCCCTCCGAAGTGATGACAAAGTCCTCTAACAAACGCTGGAAAGCAGACTGGTTCGCTTTCGCCACAGCCTTGACGCGTTTGGCGGGTGGTGCATTGATGGAGTCGGCTTCCGCTTTCCTCTTGGTCGAGCTGGTCGACGGTTGGGGGACAGGTGCTCCGACGACAACTTTGCATGATGTTATATGCCTCTTCAAATTATTAATAGTAATATGTATACCGAACCTGGGACATGGTTTTTTAGCGGTTACACGCTTACCAGGTGCGCAGGTACGACAATGTCTTGCAAAATTTTGGCTTGATATGCTTCTTTTGCACACAGGGCAACTTTTCTCAGATTGCATTTTGTTGAAAATATTTGTGGGGTATGTTATTATATATATATAGTGGAGTGCCACAAAATAAATACTGTGCAATAATTCACAATGGTGTTGGGTTTGATGGGAGTGTGCTATTTATGCTACTTCTTGCTTCTTAATGAATCCTGTAAATAATTGAAAAAAAATAATTAAGCTTGTGTATAGAAAACACAAAAATATTATGTGTGCATAATTCTACCAAACAATCTTTTTTTTCTAACCCTCAGCCCTCTTGGCATATGAAGTATAAATCATAATTTCAGAAAACATAGTTATTTTCCGCTCGCCATTTTAAAAATCAAACCATAAGCATTATTTATGTTTATAGTATTCGTCGAGCGATAGCAGATAGAGCAAGAATCGTTTTCCTACAACCCATAGTTGATGAATTACAAAACATCTTAGAAATTACATCTTGAAATTTTAATCCAAAATAACTCGAAAACAGCAGGCAGTAGTCATCATCCCTCCAATAAGTTGTAGAGTACTTCTAATTGTGTATCGAATGCTATTAAAATTTTCGAATTAGGGCAAAAACTAAGCCTGCAAATCAAGTTTCTCAAAAAAATAAAAAATTGTCTGTATTTCCGAAACTTGAGGGGGTGGAATCGATTTTATTTGCTAGTCGAATAGTTCTCGTCGAATCCTATCCAACAAACCTAAAATCATCATCCTAGCTCAATTAGGAGCCGAGAAAATCAATGTCTTGGAAAACGTCTTAAGATTTTTGTCTTAAGAAAATTTTCTTGACAGACCGGAAGTAACATCTTGAGATACCGGAAGTCGACTTTCTTAAAGATTAAGATATTTGTCTTAAGACGTTTTCCAAGACATCTTGCCTTACGAGACAAATCCATTAAGGCATGAGCCCCCTGAGCCCCAAATGAGGGCGCAGAACTGTCTAAACTGGACTACTCTTAAGTTTTGTGGAGCATTGTACCTGCAGGTACTTAGACTTCAGCTCATAAACAAGATGAGCGAATGTAATAGCTGCAGTTCATGTTCTATGGATTTATCTTTAAAGTTGTGAGCTGTCTACATCTTCAACCTTCACTGCAAACAAATTATACAAAATAGTTGTACCTATGGCAGTGCCAGGGGGCTGACTACACTTACAGGGGGGAAGGCTGATAGTGCCAGGGGGGGCCGCCTGCCTGGTTACGGGCCTGCTTCCTCAACTCTTAAATTATGCTAAACGCAATTAATTATGTAGTTTTAAGTTTAATTTATGCAGCTATTTTGGAGTTGTGAACTTGGTTTATTCATTATTTACTATAGTTAAGCAACATTTGAGAATTTCGCACATCAAATCAATTACAATGGATAAACCAACCAATCAAATGAGAAGTATTGATCCCCGCCAACGTCGGTCGCTATTTAATATTCGCAATTAATTTGCACGTACTTATAACTAATTTGCACGGGTTTTAATTAATTTGCACGTACTTAGAATTCATTTGCAAGTACTTAGAATACTTTACATTTATGTATTTGCATGTTTATAACTTTTATGAATATATATTTATTTATTTTATGAAAAATATGTATATAGAAGGTAATTAGAGGTACTAAATGCTATGCATATGGTTTTATATTCATTACTGCAAAGTATGTAATGTATAAATCGATAATATTAATGTTTATAGTATTGAAAATAAGAGTTTATGGTTTATGAACCGCTATAAACGGTGTTAATGGTACAAAAGAAGACGGTCCCGGTACTCGAACCCGCGATATGTAATATTATTAATTAGTACTATGTAATAATGTATGTTATGAAACACGGTGGTTTCACACGCTAGACAGAATACTGTCTCCGAATCTCGACTCGGCGGTGAAGGTAGACGAGAAAAGAATTTGGGGAGTGTGCGGTCAAGGTCAAATGACGTCACAACGTCAGAACAAACAAAGAACCCGATTGACCAATCAGAACCGGTTTTTGCAAGGTTAACCAGTACGCAAGAACAGGGGAAAGCTATGCAATACTCTGGCCAGGGGAGGGATTCAACCAGACAACAAAGAATGTCTGAGAATGATCAGCAAGGGTCAAATCTCTGAAGCTATGCGTCGCTTGTAGAACCGGTTTCCGCCGCCAATTAATATTCCGCTCAGGTTTGCCTCCAAGGCACAGGACGCTTTAGCGCAGGGTATTTTTATCTGTACTATGAAGAAGGGAGAGCTATTAGGGACGGGGCCTACAGTTTTCACCATTTGCTTTTATCACGGGGTAACGAACCTAGCACCCTTTGATTATTGATTTAGGTAGTAAATGTATGTTACTGTGTGCTATTTAACTTAATTTTGAGTTTATTTTTTACCAAACTTTGACTTTATGTCAAACATTTTCACAGCTTATCCTTATTTTTACAAAAATAACACCCTTTGTACTATTCAAGCAACATTTTTTATTAAATTTTGGACTCACAAAGATATTTTTTCTACGTTTAACTTATTATTTTACAACTTTATGTTAATTTTTACCAAAATAACACTATTTATACTATTCAGGCAACATTTTTTTATTAAATTTTGGATTCACAAAGACATTTTTTCAATTTTTAATTTATTATTTTACAACTTTATGTTAATTTTTACCAAAATAACACTATTTATACTATTCAGGCAACATTTTTTCATTAATTTTGGACTCACAAAGACATTTTTTTTCAACGTTTAACTTATTATTTTACAACTTTATATTAATTTTTTACCAAAATAACACTATTTGTACTATTCAGGCAACATTTTTTCATTAAATTTTGGACTCACAAAGACATTTTTTCAACTTTTAACTTATTATTTTACAACTTTAAGTTAATTTTTTACCAAAATAACACTATTTGTACTATTCAAGCAACATTTTTTATTAAATTTTGGACTCACAAAGACATTTTTTTTCTACGTTTAATTTATTATTTACAAGTTTATGCCTATTTTTTTACTCAAATAACACAATTCTATCTGTTCAGGAAAGACTTTTAGTTACATTTTCGACACACAAAGTGTGTGTTCTCAACTTCTATCTGTTTATTTCACAAGTGTAGGCTTATTATTACCAAAATAACACAATTCAATCTGTTCAGGAAAGACTTTTATTTACATTTTCGACACACTAAGTGTGTGTTCTCAACTTCTATCTGTTTATTAGGCTTATTATTACTCAAATAACATTATTTATACTATTCAGGCAACATTTTTTTATTAAATTTTGGACTCAGAAAGATATTTTTACAACTTTTTAACTTATTATTTTACAAGTTTATACCTATTTTTAACCTAAATAACACTATTTACACTATTCAGGAAAGACTTTTAGTTACATTTTCGGCACACAAAGTGTGTGTTCTCAACTTTTATTTGTTTATTTCTCAAGTTTAGCCTAATATTTACTCAAATAGCACGATTTGATCGTGTCTTTTATTACATTTTGGACACACACACACACACACACACACACACAGAGAGAGAGAGAGAGAGAGAGAGAGAGAGAGAGAGAGAGAGAGATTTTTTTCCAAGTTTACAGGATTATTCTCCACGTTTACTCAAATAACACAATTCAAATGTGTTTTGAATTAAATTTTGTACACACGAAGTGTGTTTCGTCAAGTTTTACCCTTTATTTTTCAATTTTATGCTTATTTTACCAAAGTAAGACCTCTTAGTCTATTCAAGAAAGAGTTTTCAATTATATTTTGGATGCAAAAGTATGTTCTGGCAAGTTCTACCCTTTTATTTTACAAGTTTAGGCTTATTATTACTCAAATAACAACGAAAGTTTGTTTATTTTAGAGTTTGCTGAGTATTTTGTTACTGTTGTACTAGGTAAAAGTTTTCTAAATATATCAGATAGGGCTCTGTATATTTTTGTTTTTGCTATTTTGGAGATGATGCGATGAGATCAGCACCACTCTTCATCTGCTTTTTTATTTTATGTACCCTAATATTATTTTGAGGCTTAGTGAATTCTAGAGCCTATTTATGCAGGAGAGAGGGCTTGAAAATTTTGATCTCAGATAACCCACAACTATTTGTCAGAGTATTTTAAAGGATATTTTATACTTATTATGGGCCACTAGAATATCTAAGCTTGCTTAATTTTAATGCCTGTAACGCTGTTATTGTATTTCTAGCTAAGGCTTACTGGATAAAGTACACGAAATGTTTAACATTTCGACTATTTGCCAAATTTTTTGTGTAACGAAAATTATTGTATGTCTATAAAGACTGAAATCCTTTTACCGAGGGGTCCACAACTGGACGCTTACCAACATTGTTTTTTTTTTAAAAAAAATATAACCATTTATCAATATATTGACAATTCACAGGACAAGACGAAGTTCACAGACGACTGACTATATGAACTATAGGCCCACTTGCTAAACTTTATTTCTATGCTAGAAGAATAATTTAGCCTTATAGCCTTTTTCAAGGTATTTTTGAAGTATTACTGGCTTTTTTGGGTGCATCAACATTTGGGTTATTTCCACTTGGTTTATTATACGAGGCTACAATCACTATCTGAACACTGAAATTCTCTGATTGAAACTAAAAGCTTAGGCTGTAACTAGGGACTTAGTATGTATATCGACAATTTATAGGACAACACGAACTTTACAAAGGATTATAGGTGACGTAGGCCCACACGCCAGAGCCCTGTTAATGTGCAAGAAGCATTTACAGCTAATATTACGAGGAAATGAGGTTGATTTTTTACTGTTTCACAAGAATGCTACCTTTTATGCACCCAATATTTGCTTTTTCAAGTAACTACATGTACCAGAAGCACTTACAGGTCAACTCTAACTAGACTTCGACTTATTTTATATCAGGTGCTAAATTTATAAAGAACTATGATTGTGTATATTTCTGAGGAAGTACGCAAAAGCAGATTACCCGATTAAAGTATCTGAAAAACAGATTTTTCTATGTAAGTATATTTTTATTGACTGGATTATTTAACAGATCAAACAGGAAGACTGCAAAATTCATTAAATGTAGTTCTATAGTATAGGTGGTTTCAGAGATATGAAAAGAACAAATATAAGATTTCGCTTTTTTTGCTTCTGAGGCTAATCGCGACGCTAAGGGTAAATGGCGAGGAAATGTAACGGAGGAGAAACAGTCCCAAAAGTTATGGGCTGCATGTAAGTTAATACCACAGAGATATTACAGTAGGTGTAGGTTCTATCACCAGAACTTTTCTATCATAATAATACTGGTTATGCTGTACTGTTAGCTAAAGATGCTGATATTTGAGAAACTTAAAAGCTTATTTGCAAAATTTTAGATAAATAATAATCTGTTAGACTGTAAACATATTTTATATCCACTCTGCAAAAGATCCGATGACAAAATTTAAAAATTGTTATCGCCCAGACAGGGACTCGAACCCTGGACAGATAGGTTAAAAGCCTAACGCTATACCAACTAAGCTATCTGGGCACAAGGTATTATTTTTTTGAAAAGTTAGTTATGTTAAGAAATATATTGAAACATTTGAGAACACTTTTGGTCTGATTCGACAGAGACGGAGACAACATTTCCAAATTTTTACAGACTGGGTGTATTTTTCCACTGTAGAGGCCTTCACTATATGTAATTCGAAACGCTAAAGTTCAGCTAGCTTCCAAATTGAGGTAAAGATTGTGTTTGGCGAGATTAACAAGTTACAATTATATCCAGCTAAAACTCTCAGATTTACTGTACTAGCCAAGGTTTAGTAACATTTTCTTCACTTTAGCACAAATACCAAAGAAATAGGTATATTTTATTTATAATTTGACAAAATGTACTAGTATTTAATTCACAAAGTTAGGTAAAAAACAGTATTTAAATATTGTTACTGCCTTCAAACTTTATGTTATTTAGCCACTAACAACTGGTTTACACTGTTTGGCATCCTTTAAATAGGAAAAGAAGGAATTTTTTGTTTAGTATTTTTACTACTTTATATTTATTTAAGAAAACAATTCTACAGTTTAACTTAATTTTAACAAATTGTTACTAATTTATATATCAAAGTTATGTTATTTAGAGTGTATGAAGTCGTATAAAGTTAATATTTGTACTTATCAGTTCAACTAACAATTATATTTTACACACAAAAGATAATGTTTACAGTTAAATTACTTGAATCAGAGAATAATATTTTACAGTAATTGATTCATTCAGCACTAGTCAGTACTTTTATGCATCAGAAAGTTTTTTTAATTTTCTATTACACATGCTATTTTGGGCTATTTTTAAAATGTATTTCTAGGGCAATCTGGTTTAATTTTCTGCTTATAATGCAAAGTTGACAGTTTTCGCACAATGGATTGTACATTTGTTATATTCTCTACTTACAATCCAAATATTATGCTTATTTAATGTATAACTAACTAACTCTCTAGCCTTCTTAAACCCGAAGGTTCATGGCTGCAGCAACATATGCCTTTCATCTGTTTCTGTCTTGAGCAAGATCTATATACTCCTTTCCTTCCCTACCAATTTCCTTTAGGTCCATCTCTACATTATCCCTCCATCTTTGTTTTGGTCTTTCTATTGGTCTTTTACCATCAGGTTTCCCAACAAGAATTCTGTATACTCTTCTTTCCTCTTCCATTTGTACCACATGATCTACACACCTAAGTCTTTTTGATTTAATCATTCTAATAATATCTGGACATGAATACAAATTATGTAGTTCTAAATTATGTAACCTTCTCCACTCATCTGTCTCCTCATCTGTTTTAGGCCCAAATATTTTCCTAAGGATTTTATTTTTAAATACTCTCAATTTATGTTCCTTTTTCAATGTAATGGACCAGGTTTATTTACTGTCCCGGGTTCGATCCCCGGCCGGTTCAAATCCGGGAACTTTTCTAACGATGGAAGCGGCCCCGGTGCCCACCCAGCGTCGAATAACATGGGTACCTGGGGGAAACCCTGGGGGGTAAAGGCGGTCAGGGGCGTGATGCTGATCACATCACCCCCACTCACGACCGGATCAAGAAAGTGTGGGGCGTTACCCCCACACCCCCTATACGCCTTCATGGCGTGGTGCTAAGCACAGGGGAGCACTTTACCTTTTTTTTATTTACTGTATTTAACTTTTATTTTTGTAATTAACAAAACTTAAAAGCTTATACTGTAGTTATTATATATTTTTTCTATCAGCTTATTTTGAAATTAATATTATTAGGTATAGTCTTTGATTTATAACTATATTGCTTTTTTATCAATTTATCTAAGAGTACACGCACACAAACACATGTGTACACACTTTTATGTAAATAGATATGCCTTTTTTCAATATTTTAGTATGAAGATTGCACTTTAGCTATTTAAGCAAGGGCAGGAAAGGTAGGATTTCTGAGAATTTGTTGCAGGATTTTGTTGTCCAAGTATAGATGAGAACTGAGCTGGGAGACTGTTTTGAACCTGTTCATGAGAGTTTGCATGTGAACTGTATGAAAATTGAGCACTATTGACTGTGCATGCTTCTAAGTTTTGCTGTTATTTCACATCAACTCTGTGAGACTGTAGACAGTTTTCCCATTTCAATTAGTTTTTATTGATTGTATTTGTATATGTTTTGGGGACTTAGCAGTTTTATGTTATGAGGCACTTTGTTGTAGAATATTTTTACCGGATTGTTTTGAGATATTGAGTGTCTGCTGTTTTACTTGTAATTATTTTCCTTCTTGTGTTGTGTATTTGACTATATTTTGTCCAAGTTCGTAGTATTTAGAATAATTGTTATTGACTTGTAGATGTAGGGAGTAATAATCCTTTGCAAGATGCCCTATACTTTAGTCTGAACATTATTCTTAGTGTTCACTTTTGAAGCCTTAGTATTCTGGTAGTATTATTAATGTAGAGGTAAATTAGGCTGAAATGTAGGCATTTTTCTGATAAATTATACTCACTTAGTTGTTTCAGCAGGTAGAAGTTGCATGATGGTTTACAGCTGATGATGTTAATTTGCTCTTCTTATGTACTACGTATGATGTAGCTTACTTGAGTAATTGAAATTTTCTACTGAAAAAAGGATTGCTTGGCTATTTTATTCCTATGTTGTTGAGTTTGTCCATAAGCAAGCCATGTTTTTACTCTATCCTATGCCTTGGAAGAATCTACATATATTGTGTTTGCAGTTTTATGTTTCTCTAAGGTTTCAGCTATGTAGTTTTTTAAACTGTGCTATGTGTGTGACTATTGATTTCTCTTTCTGGATGCCATGTTGGTTTCTGTGTATTCCTCTTGCTGCTTGAATCTGACTTAGGTTGTTTGCTTTTCTTCTTAGATCTTTATTTCTTTATGTTCAGAATTTTATATTTTTTAATATTTTTTTACATAAAAAAATTCAAAGTACATTGTTAAAGTCAAAGTGTGTTAAAATTCAATTTTTCAAAGTTAAAGTTTTAAAAATACAATTTTCTAAAATTAAAAGTTATAATAGTATATTTTTGTTAGTAGAAGTTTTTATACTAGGCAAATTATTTTGTTGTTAATGTAAAATTTGTTAGTTAATGTAAAATTAAAGTAATTAAAAATCAATTTTTCAAAGTTAAAGTTTTAAAAATACAATTTTCTAAAATTAAAAGTTATAATAGTACATTTTTGTTAGTAGAAGTTTTTATACTAGAGTAAATTCTTTTGTTGTTAAAGTAAAATATGTTAGTTAATGTAAAATTAAAGTAATTAAAATTCAAAGAAATAAAAAATACTGAACATAAAGAAATAAAGATCTAAGAAGAAAAGCAAACAACCTAAGTCAGATTCAAGCAGCAAGAGGAATACACAGAAACCAACATGGGATAGAGAAAGAGAAATCAATAGTCACACCCATAGCACAGTTTAAAAAACTACATAGCTGAAACCTTAGAGAAACATAAAACTGCAAACACAATATATGTAGATTCTTCCAAGGCATAGGATAGAGTAAAAACATGGCTTGCTTATGGACAAACTCAACAACATAGGAATAAAATAGCCAAGCAATCCTTTTTTCAGTAGAAAATTTCAATTACTCAAGTAAGCTACATCATACGTAGTACATAAGAAGAGCAAATTAACATCATCAGCTGTAAACCATCATGCAACTTCTACCTGCTGAAACAACTAAGTGAGTATAATTTATCAGAAAAATGCCTACATTTCAGCCTAATTTACCTCTACATTAATAATACTACCAGAATACTAAGGCTTCAAAAGTGAACACTAAGAATAATGTTCAGACTAAAGTATAGGGCATCTTGCAAAGGATTATTACTCCCTACATCTACAAGTCAATAACAATTATTCTAAATACTACGAACTTGGACAAAATATAGTCAAATACACAACACAAGAAGGAAAATAATTACAAGTAAAACAGCAGACACTCAATATCTCAAAACAATCCGGTAAAAATATTCTACAACAAAGTGCCTCATAACATAAAACTGCTAAGTCCCCAAAACATATACAAATACAATCAATAAAAACTAATTGAAATGGGAAAACTGTCTACAGTCTCACAGAGTTGATGTGAAATAACAGCAAAACTTAGAAGCATGCACAGTCAATAGTGCTCAATTTTCATACAGTTCACATGCAAACTCTCATGAACAGGTTCAAAACAGTCTCCCAGCTCAGTTCTCATCTATACTTGGACAACAAAATCCTGCAACAAATTCTCAGAAATCCTACCTTTCCTGCCCTTGCTTAAATAGCTAAAGTGCAATCTTCATACTAAAATATTGAAAAAAGGCATATCTATTTACATAAAAGTGTGTACACATGTGTTTGTGTGCGTGTACTCTTAGATAAATTGATAAAAAAGCAATATAGTTATAAATCAAAGACTATACCTAATAATATTAATTTCAAAATAAGCTGATAGAAAAAATATATAATAACTACAGTATAAGCTTTTAAGTTTTGTTAATTACAAAAATAAAAGTTAAATACAGTAAATAAACCTGGTCCATTACATTGAAAAAGGAACATAAATTGAGAGTATTTAAAAATAAAATCCTTAGGAAAATATTTGGGCCTAAAACAGATGAGGAGACAGATGAGTGGAGAAGGTTACATAATTTAGAACTACATAATTTGTATTCATGTCCAGATATTATTAGAATGATTAAATCAAAAAGACTTAGGTGTCTAGATCATGTGGTACAAATGGAAGAGGAAAGAAGAGTATACAGAATTCTTGTTGGGAGACCTGATGGTAAAAGACCAATAGAAAGACCAAAACAAAGATGGAGGGATAATGTAGAGATGGACCTAAAGGAAATTGGTAGGGAAGGAAAGGAGTATATAGATCTTGCTCAAGACAGAAACAGATGAAAGGCATATGTTGCTGCAGCCATGAACCTTCGGGTTTAAGAAGGCTAGAGAGTTAGTTAGTTATACATTAAATAAGCATAATATTTGGATTGTAAGTAGAGAATATAACAAATGTACAATCCATTGTGCGAAAACTGTCAACTTTGCATTATAAGCAGAAAATTAAACCAGATTGCCCTAGAAATACATTTTAAAAATAGCCCAAAATAGCATGTGTAATAGAAAATTAAAAAAACTTTCTGATGCATAAAAGTACTGACTAGTGCTGAATGAATCAATTACTGTAAAATATTATTCTCTGATTCAAGTAATTTAACTGTAAACATTATCTTTTGTGTGTAAAATATAATTGTTAGTTGAACTGATAAGTACAAATATTAACTTTATACGACTTCATACACTCTAAATAACATAACTTTGATATATAAATTAGTAACAATTTGTTAAAATTAAGTTAAACTGTAGAATTGTTTTCTTAAATAAATATAAAGTAGTAAAAATACTAAACAAAAAATTCCTTCTTTTCCTATTTAAAGGATGCCAAACAGTGTAAACCAGTTGTTAGTGGCTAAATAACATAAAGTTTGAAGGCAGTAACAATATTTAAATACTGTTTTTTACCTAACTTTGTGAATTAAATACTAGTACATTTTGTCAAATTATAAATAAAATATACCTATTTCTTTGGTATTTGTGCTAAAGTGAAGAAAATGTTACTAAACCTTGGCTAGTACAGTAAATCTGAGAGTTTTAGCTGGATATAATTGTAACTTGTTAATCTCGCCAAACACAATCTTTACCTCAATTTGGAAGCTAGCTGAACTTTAGCGTTTCGAATTACATATAGTGAAGGCCTCTACAGTGGAAAAATACACCCAGTCTGTAAAAATTTGGAAATGTTGTCTCCGTCTCTGTCGAATCAGACCAAAAGTGTTCTCAAATGTTTCAATATATTTCTTAACATAACTAACTTTTCAAAAAAATAATACCTTGTGCCCAGATAGCTTAGTTGGTATAGCGTTAGGCTTTTAACCTATCTGTCCAGGGTTCGAGTCCCTGTCTGGGCGATAACAATTTTTAAATTTTGTCATCGGATCTTTTGCAGAGTGGATATAAAATATGTTTACAGTCTAACAGATTATTATTTATCTAAAATTTTGCAAATAAGCTTTTAAGTTTCTCAAATATCAGCATCTTTAGCTAACAGTACAGCATAACCAGTATTATTATGATAGAAAAGTTCTGGTGATAGAACCTACACCTACTGTAATATCTCTGTGGTATTAACTTACATGCAGCCCATAACTTTTGGGACTGTTTCTCCTCCGTTACATTTCCTCGCCATTTACCCTTAGCGTCGCGATTAGCCTCAGAAGCAAAAAAAGCGAAATCTTATATTTGTTCTTTTCATATCTCTGAAACCACCTATACTATAGAACTACATTTAATGAATTTTGCAGTCTTCCTGTTTGATCTGTTAAATAATCCAGTCAATAAAAATATACTTACATAGAAAAATCTGTTTTTCAGATACTTTAATCGGGTAATCTGCTTTTGCGTACTTCCTCAGAAATATACACAATCATAGTTCTTTATAAATTTAGCACCTGATATAAAATAAGTCGAAGTCTAGTTAGAGTTGACCTGTAAGTGCTTCTGGTACATGTAGTTACTTGAAAAAGCAAATATTGGGTGCATAAAAGGTAGCATTCTTGTGAAACAGTAAAAAATCAACCTCATTTCCTCGTAATATTAGCTGTAAATGCTTCTTGCACATTAACAGGGCTCTGGCGTGTGGGCCTACGTCACCTATAATCCTTTGTAAAGTTCGTGTTGTCCTATAAATTGTCGATATACATACTAAGTCCCTAGTTACAGCCTAAGCTTTTAGTTTCAATCAGAGAATTTCAGTGTTCAGATAGTGATTGTAGCCTCGTATAATAAACCAAGTGGAAATAACCCAAATGTTGATGCACCCAAAAAAACCAGTAATACTTCAAAAATACCTTGAAAAAGGCTATAAGGCTAAATTATTCTTCTAGCATAGAAATAAAGTTTAGCAAGTGGGCCTATAGTTCATATAGTCAGTCGTCTGTGAACTTCGTCTTGTCCTGTGAATTGTCAATATATTGATAAATGGTTATATTTTTTTTAAAAAAAAAACAATGTTGGTAAGCGTCCAGTTGTGGACCCCTCGGTAAAAGGATTTCAGTCTTTATAGACATACAATAATTTTCGTTACACAAAAAATTTGGCAAATAGTCGAAATGTTAAACATTTCGTGTACTTTATCCAGTAAGCCTTAGCTAGAAATACAATAACAGCGTTACAGGCATTAAAATTAAGCAAGCTTAGATATTCTAGTGGCCCATAATAAGTATAAAATATCCTTTAAAATACTCTGACAAATAGTTGTGGGTTATCTGAGATCAAAATTTTCAAGCCCTCTCTCCTGCATAAATAGGCTCTAGAATTCACTAAGCCTCAAAATAATATTAGGGTACATAAAATAAAAAAGCAGATGAAGAGTGGTGCTGATCTCATCGCATCATCTCCAAAATAGCAAAAACAAAAATATACAGAGCCCTATCTGATATATTTAGAAAACTTTTACCTAGTACAACAGTAACAAAATACTCAGCAAACTCTAAAATAAACAAACTTTCGTTGTTATTTGAGTAATAATAAGCCTAAACTTGTAAAATAAAAGGGTAGAACTTGCCAAAACATACTTTTGCATCCAAAATATAATTGAAAGCTCTTTCTTGAATAGACTAAGAGGTCTTACTTTGGTAAAATAAGCATAAAATTGAAAAATAAAGGGTAAAACTTGACGAAACACACTTCGTGTGTACAAAATTTAATTCAAAACACATTTGAATTGTGTTATTTGAGTAAACGTGGAGAATAATCCTGTAAACTTGGAAAAAATATCTCTCTCTCTCTCTCTCTCTCTCTCTCTCTCTCTCTCTCTCTGTGTGTGTGTGTGTGTGTGTGTGTGTGTCCAAAATGTAATAAAAGACACGATCAAATCGTGCTATTTGAGTAAATATTAGGCTAAACTTGAGAAATAAACAAATAAAAGTTGAGAACACACACTTTGTGTGCCGAAAATGTAACTAAAAGTCTTTCCTGAATAGTGTAAATAGTGTTATTTAGGTTAAAAATAGGTATAAACTTGTAAAATAATAAGTTAAAAAGTTGTAAAAATATCTTTCTGAGTCCAAAATTTAATAAAAAAATGTTGCCTGAATAGTATAAATAATGTTATTTGAGTAATAATAAGCCTAATAAACAGATAGAAGTTGAGAACACACACTTAGTGTGTCGAAAATGTAAATAAAAGTCTTTCCTGAACAGATTGAATTGTGTTATTTTGGTAATAATAAGCCTACACTTGTGAAATAAACAGATAGAAGTTGAGAACACACACTTTGTGTGTCGAAAATGTAACTAAAAGTCTTTCCTGAACAGATAGAATTGTGTTATTTGAGTAAAAAAATAGGCATAAACTTGTAAATAATAAATTAAACGTAGAAAAAAAATGTCTTTGTGAGTCCAAAATTTAATAAAAAATGTTGCTTGAATAGTACAAATAGTGTTATTTTGGTAAAAAATTAACTTAAAGTTGTAAAATAATAAGTTAAAAGTTGAAAAAATGTCTTTGTGAGTCCAAAATTTAATGAAAAAATGTTGCCTGAATAGTACAAATAGTGTTATTTTGGTAAAAAATTAATATAAAGTTGTAAAATAATAAGTTAAACGTTGAAAAAAAAATGTCTTTGTGAGTCCAAAATTAATGAAAAAATGTTGCCTGAATAGTATAAATAGTGTTATTTTGGTAAAAATTAACATAAAGTTGTAAAATAATAAATTAAAAATTGAAAAAATGTCTTTGTGAATCCAAAATTTAATAAAAAAATGTTGCCTGAATAGTATAAATAGTGTTATTTTGGTAAAAATTAACATAAAGTTGTAAAATAATAAATTAAAAATTGAAAAAATGTCTTTGTGAATCCAAAATTTAATAAAAAATGTTGCTTGAATAGTACAAAGGGTGTTATTTTTGTAAAAATAAGGATAAGCTGTGAAAATGTTTGACATAAAGTCAAAGTTTGGTAAAAAATAAACTCAAAATTAAGTTAAATAGCACACAGTAACATACATTTACTACCTAAATCAATAATCAAAGGGTGCTAGGTTCGTTACCCCGTGATAAAAGCAAATGGTGAAAACTGTAGGCCCCGTCCCTAATAGCTCTCCCTTCTTCATAGTACAGATAAAAATACCCTGCGCTAAAGCGTCCTGTGCCTTGGAGGCAAACCTGAGCGGAATATTAATTGGCGGCGGAAACCGGTTCTACAAGCGAAGCATAGCTTCAGAGATTTGACCCTTGCTGATCATTCTCAGACATTCTTTGTTGTCTGGTTGAATCCCTCCCCTGCCCTACAGTATTGCATAGCTTCCTGTTCTTGCGTACTGGTTAACCTTGAAAAAAACCGGTTCTGATTGGTCAATCGGGTTCTTTGTTTGTTCTGACGTTGTGACGTCATTTGACCTTGACCGCACACTCCCCAAACTCCTTTCTAGTCTACCTTCACCGCCGAGTCGAGATTCGGAGACAGTATTCTGTCTAGCGTGTGAAACCACCGTGTTTCATAACATACATTATTACATAGTACTAATTAATAATATTACATATCGCGGGTTCGAGTACCGGGACCGTCTTCTTTTGTACCATTAACACCGTTTATAGCGGTTCATAAACCATAAACTCTTATTTTCAATACTATAAACATTAATATTATCGATTTATACATTACATACTTTGCAGTAATGAATATAAAACCATATGCATAGCATTTAGTACCTCTAATTACCTTCTATATACATATTTTTCATAAAATAAATAAATATATATTCATAAAAGTTATAAACATGCAAATACATAAATGTAAAGTATTCTAAGTACTTGCAAATGAATTCTAAGTACGTGCAAATTAATTAAAACCCGTGCAAATTAGTTATAAGTACGTGCAAATTAATTGCGAATATTAAATAGCGACCGACGTTGGCGGGGATCAATACTACTCAAATGGATTCAGTATAGGGCTTGAAAAAGTTGGCGAAAATTCACGATTGGAAACGGCGGCTCGTGTTTCATTTGTGACTTACAACTTTCTACCGATTTCATTTCATAAAATGTCCATTTGCTAAATCGCGGAGGATAAAGAATTAAAGATGAAAAGAATAGGATGTACCGAGATGTGATTGTAAAAGCTTGTCCTTCATCGTCATACTTCCTTTGAAACAAATTCGTTGGAGAAGTACAAATAAGATATAACTTTAAAAAATGTATCCCTTCAAAATATCTTCCACTGAATTCGATTTATCTGTCTCCCAAGGACGAGCGTTTAGAGATGATGCTAGATTTTACCCTTATTTGAATTTGAATTTTGGGTGCGTCAGCACTAAGGCTATTTTGCACCCGTCAATTTCTACGGGGTCCAGCCCCTTATCGTTACAAATAACAACTCGAACGTTGCAGAACTAAAATCATAAAATATTAAAATCTTCTGACTTTCGTTAAAAGCTGAGGCTGTAAAGGGGCACTCAGCACACATAAGCACAAAAGAACAGGACAATACAAACAAAATTATACTGGCCATGGGGCCAGTCGCCAGAGCCTCGTTAGTCTTCAGTCCAGGGTGTACTAACGTGGAAGCAGTGGCGTATCCTGGTTTTAACTAGTGGGTAATCTCCGACACTTGATTCATCCACCCACTCCTGAAGTCTCCCTGCAAATTTACCTCAACATCCATATAGGATTTATGAATATATGTGATAACAATGTTACCTTATTGTTGCGACCACTGTCGAATAATTGTTGTGATTGCACTTGCAGTTAATCTACGTTTAGAATTTCAAATAATAAAACAAGAAAATATAATAAATCTATAAGAAAAAAACTGTAACAAAGAATATGAAAGGAATGCGGTAGTGAAATAAAAACCCTCAATATTAATTGAAGTCTAAAATTCAAGTTACCCCAGTGTCCAGTTACTCGTGCATTCCCGATTTTTGTTTCTATACATGGAAGTTTAAGTTCAAGACCTGTGTACAAGAGATGTTACTGGCCTACCTACATTAACTATTTCCAATTTCTCCGGAAAAGATCCCGTTCCAAATATTTTCACACGCAAATATTGTTTTATATCCATTGCCTTTAACTTCAGTAAACACAGCACTAGCACAAATACTAAACCACTAACAGCTAAACAAATATTACATTTTCGAATCGCTAATAGGAACAACAGCACAAAGCCACCTACAACACGCATTCAATTCCCTGCGCCAATCTTCTATTGTGGTTCCTTACTCCTTGACTCAGAATTAAATTCCCTATGGATGCTGAAAAATTCCCTTTCCCAGCTTTAAATTCCCTGCGATCCGCAAGGTTCTATAAGTTGGAATCATTGCTTTTTTTGTTTATATATTTTATTCATACATCTTTTATCTTTATGATCATTATTAATCTAAAGCGGGGGAAAAACAACTTAAATTAACTAATTTATGTGTACGTATATATATATATATATATATATATATATATATATATATATATATATATATATATATATATATGTATTTCTGATAGCTTTGCCTTTTAAAAATTATTCATTTCTGTGAAAGAAGTACTGGTTTTGAAGGCTACAAAGAAAGTAATCACGCATCTTAAAATACAAAAATGAAAAAAGTAAGCATATAGTTTAATTATTTCATTAATCGATTGATTAAATTGTTATTTGACGTCGCTTTTCTGCCACTTTTGGCTAATCACTACGAGTGATGATATGAAATTGATGAAGGGACATTTACCAAGAACACCCAGGCCGGTATTCGAACCCTGTAGCTCTGGCATCGTAGGGAGCTGTGCTAACACTCCGCAATGGAGGTCGGTGTAATTTCTTGAATTTCTAGTTCAAATTTTAATTTATTTAATTAACTTCATTTTCAATATTAAAGTTTTTTTCCCTCTGTTGAAATAGCAGAGATCATTAAGACAGAAGCAAATGTAAAATGAGAATTAACATAGAATTGGTTCGCAAATGTTGTTCAGATTTCCCTGTTTCTCGCGCATTTTCAGATGTATTTTCTCTACTTTCTTTTTCAGTACGCAATTTGTGAACCCAGAATTCTGTTTTTTCCCGAGAAATTTCCCTGTCGTAAACAACACAGCTTCTGCGATACAAAGGCCATCGGGGAAGAATGGCAGAAGAGGGTGCCACTGCCAGCCGAGGGAATGGCAAAGGCTCTGGGGTAGAGAGTGCGACCGATGGACTCTCTCCAGAAGAAGCTTACCCTTGCCACGGAATAACCGCGCCTGAGAAGCAGTGTTTCCTTCCCCTCCCGTCAAGGGATTTAAAGGGAGCCGGTGGAATCTCACCCTGACGTCACCAGATTCCACCAGCTGGAGAAAAAGCCTGACGGACATTCCGCGGCAAACGGTTGAAAACATTTGCGCGCTGGAAGCAAAGATATATGTGACAAAGATTGGTTCGGAAGAATATTGTGAAGAAATAAAAAAACAACTTTTTAAACAATTATAGCCGGGTCATCTCCGATTACCTAGGTGACCCAGAGTATACGCCGCTGCGTGGAAGTGAGGTTGACATTTGGGTGTACTATGTGGAAGGTCACCCCTTACACCCCTAGATTTTACCCTTATGCCAAACACAGGGTGCCAGTAGCGTACGCAGAATTTCATCAAAGGGGGGGGATTTCTAAAACATTCTCCAAATTCACATTACCATGGTTTTATTATACTTTAATTAATTAATAAAGTTCATAATTAATTAAATAATTAATCTAATAATTAATTAATTAGTTTAATTACTACTAATAATACTACTAATGCAGCTGCTGTTACTAATGAAAGCAGTAGAACAAAATTATTTACTAGTCATTCGATTTTTAACAAATTCCAGGAGCATTTTTTGTTTCTTTGCTAAAAAATAATTGTCTAGTCAACGGTTTTTTGTGTATGATAGGCGAGACATTTTAAGTGTGAAGAAATTCCATAAAAACAACCAGATATATTAAAATAAATTGAAATAATCAAAGTATGGAACTCATCCAAGGGGCCGCGGTGGTCTAGTCGGTAAGGTGTCTGACATGACAACCACACGGGAGATCGTCGTTCCGTCGTTCGATTCCCAGAATTCCACCTGAAAGCAACCCTGTGAGATAGAGGCTGCCAGAGCGTGGTGCTGATCACATCACCTCCAAAATGGCCGAGATCGAGAATGTATGGGGCCCCACCCCTACATGTTCCTTCATGGCACGGTGCTATTTGCACGGGAAAATTAACATTACCTTTACCTATGGAACTCACCCAGGATGATGAGGCGCGATGTGGAGTAATGCTACTAAATTTCAGTAAGTCCATTCTTGCGTTCAAAAGTAAGTTTAAAGACATTCCAACACATTTATCACTTCTAGGTGATTCACAAAGCACTTCTTCAACATTATTTAGTGATGTGGATGTAGATTCAGCATCACATGATACTTTACAAGCAGATGCGAAATCAGTACCGGGAAGAATGTTCGCAAATAACGTCGACACACTACGACGAAGCAAGAAATTTTCACAATTCTCGCGAGTCGCTGCATATTTTTTTTGCAAAAAAATAGCAAAATTGAACTTCACGGTGCTTAGATTGTTTAGACATATCAACGCATCCCAAAAGACACTGTAAAGATTTATGAGAAATGTGCCAATAACGCTCTCAAAATCCATCATGCACATGCATGATGCACAATAATTCACATCTGGATTGTCTCGCTGTTCTTACCAACAAAACATTTTACGATAATTACGCTTATTGTCGTTCGAATTCAGAAATTCAAATGTGCCGTGTAAACAATGAGAAAGCGGACAGGTGACTGCGTATTCATGTCGGCCTAGCCTTTGTCTGCATTAGCCGCTTAAAACGAACCAAGAATTTTCTTTAGATAATTCTTTGTTCACAGAAAAGAAAGTACATGTTTATTGAACATACTCTTCTTTCTCTTTTAAATCATAGTTGCCCTCATATTTTATTTTCAATAATTCGCGTTTATTTTCAAGGTATTCAATATTAAAGATGCGTGTGTTTGGAATGTTGTGCTTTTCTGCACGGGAATAATAATTGAAATTATTATTATTATTATTATCATTAGTAGTAGTAGTAGTATTAGTGGTGGTGGTGGTAGTAGTAGTAGTAGTATTGTCGCAGATCTTTGACTGATAAATTGGTCATTTTAATTTTTCCCACAGCATTTTTTATTTCAAAAGCTCAAGGGGGGTTTAAACCCGGTAACCCCTCCTTGCGTACGCCACTGCAGGGTGCTATGTGCCAACGAAGTTCAAATTTAGAACCATAATGCTAGGGTTGGCATCACTGAACGAGGAAGCGACTGCTTCTTCCTCGCTTGACCATATAACTGAGCAAACCCCTTCCACTCCCTTCATAACACCTCATCCATCCCGCTGTATGTGGAAGATCGAGGTTCCTCAGCGGCAGGGAAGACTGTCGTCTTTGGCTGGAAGCTGGAGCAAGCAAGTGATAGCGAACAGTAGGGAACCTGGTCAAGTGCATGCACATTGCGCACTTAACTTTTAATTAACATTAAACTCCTAAAAAGTAGAGAACTGGAAATAAGTATAAATGAACTGTAGGAAGTTCCTCACTACCTACATGGAGAAATCGCCCGATACCGGCGGTAGCAGAGCTAGCTCCTGGTAGGGTCTTCCATGCTGGGCAGGCTGGGGGAGGGGGGAGGGAGAAGCCAGACTAAGAAGCAACCGATCGGCCTTCCAGGATTGCTGGGGAAAGACTGTGCTGCCTTGCACAGAGGTGTTTCATTACCCAAAGGCTAGGAGAGGGAAACTCTGATGTATAGAGCGACCACAAGGAAAAAAATCTTGGATGAAAAGTCCCCGTGCAGCTTTCCCTTCTTTCATTCTGCTTGGGCCATAAGGAAGCATGCTCCACTCTCCCCCTCCCCTCCTTGCGGGAGTATAGTGCACAGGAGTTACGGGTTTGTGCAGGTTTCTTTGCTTGTGGTTCCACTATAAAACTAGCGGTAGGATGGACTCTGGAACTATGAAAAGCAACCATCTTAGGGGACGGATACCCCGAAATCAAAGAAATAAAATGTTTCGAAACCCCAACACAAGCCTTGGAACGATGGAAACAACCGAAGACGAAACAAGCACAGAAAAATGGACTACGAATTTGGTACATGCAACATTCGAACTCTCCTGAAATCTGGAGCATTGGAGACACTAGCAAAGCAACTCCTAGCTTACAGAGTGAAGATAGCTGCCATTCAAGAGACAAGATGGAGTGGCAAAGAGGAAATCTGAGACACAAGATCACATACAATATTTAGTAGTGGCAAATCAATAGACCGGAAAGAAGGTGGTGTTGGTGTTGTCTTTATAGTGGATGCATCAATAAGAAATAGTATCTTGAAATTTACCCAAGTATATAGCAGGTTAGCCTCTCTAAGAGTGAAAACAAAACTGTACAACATGACAATTACAAATGACTATGTTCCAACTGAGTACAAGAATGAAATGACAACAGACCAGTTACTATGAACTTGAACAACTTTATGACTCTATACCATCTAATGATGCAAAAATGATTATGGGTGACCTAAATGCACAAATAGGAATGGAAGAACCTTACCAAGGCACAATTGGTTTACACAGTCTACATAAAGAATGCAATGACAATGGCCAACGGCTTATAGACTTTCCAACAAGTAAGAATATGGTAGTCAGCTCTACACTCTTTCCACACAAGAAAATACAGGGTCGACCAAAAGTCCCCTACCACCCCTTGTAAAAATCGTTTTAGTGGAAATTGATGAATACCAACCATGTGTGACCACATTAGGCCTAGGGGGAAGTCATAAGGTGGGGGTGCCCTTGATGGTGCCCATCTTGAAAGCCGCCATCTTGGATACAAGTCCAGTTTTGTAAATGGGAAGGTAGGCATTGTCACCAGATGGATCAACACTGAATCAAATATATCATGTACTAATAGAAAAGTGATGGGCATCAAACATAATAGATGTAAGAACATACAGAGGTGCCATTTGTGGCTCAGACCATTTCTTAGTTAAAGCCACCCTAAGATGCCGTATAATGAAAGCTAGAGCAGATGGTGTTTCTAAAGCTCGAGAACTCAGCATTGATAAACTTCAAGATGAAGAGAATAGTAAACAGTTCAGATCATCAATATCAGCTAAACTACAAAGCGAAGAAGATCACCCTACAGAAGACATAGAGGATAAATGGGAGTCAATGAAGAATAAGGTCAAGACAGTAGCTAAGGAAGTTCTTGGAACAGGCATTAAGAACAACAAAAAATCATGGTTTGGTGAAGATTGCAAGGAAATCGTTGAATTGAGAAATAGAGCATACCATGCATATTTGAGTCGTCCAACAAGAAGGAAAAAGCAAGATCTAGATAGATGGAATAAAGAAGTACACACAATATGCTGGAAAAAGAAAAGGAAGTATATAACAGAGAAAATAATTCATATTGGAGAACAATTTAAGTCCAACAATACATATATGGCATATAAAGATGTAAGATCAATCAAAGAAGAATTTAAAACCAGAACAAACTGTTGTAAAGATAAGGACAGGCTACTTCTGGGAGATAAGGAAACAATCAAACATAGATGGAAAGAGTATTTTTCTAGAGTACTAAATTCAGCACAGTCAATGAATGCTCACAAAGAATTTGAATTTGAATTTTATTTGCTTCCGTTGACCCTTGATTAACTCTTTCGCTGCGGTCGTCGCATTTATGCACAGCACGCCAGGTGCCTTGCTCTGCAGAAGTCGCATTATTGCGAGTTCATACTTCCACTCGCTGCGGGTGTCGCATTTCCGCAGTACGTCGCTTTTAGTAGCCTTCAGACATCTGTAAATACTATTTGGAACTATTTGAACTTATAGTTTTGTTTATATCCGTATGATGTCGCTAATTATGCCCCCGTTTAGAATACGAGCATTGAGTGCTCTGACATGTCAGTTTCAAATGCATGTTCGTATGTAAACAACATGGTTTCGTCAAGTCGTCAACACTTGTCTGATAATGATGTTACTCACCTGTTGAATCAGAAGGTGAATTAAATTGTGACGATAATAGCGACAGTTTTTATGAGACTTCAATTGGTGACAGTGATTGTGTAGTGTCTGTCCGTCCGTAACATCATGGAGCAGACTGCAAAGCAGCATTGATCTAGGTGCGGGAAGTTCGATACAGGCAAGTGCTAAGTTACTTGGTGACAGTACAGTATTTAGCACACCATTTTCTTTTTTTTATCAAATATTTCCCCCGCTCAGCATTTGAACACAAAGCAGAACAAACTGAAGTTTTCACCACCTGTATCTTGATACTACTTACAAATTTCCACACCGCTCCACCACTCTGTGTCATCCCGTGTTTTGAGAAATACCATACCATCAGGGACTACAGAATGGTTTGCCAGTGCAAGGAATGACTTTTGTAATTTCTCTATAACATATTTTGCAATGTAATTTTTTAAAATTATTCTTTCTAAAAGGTTTTTTCAAAATTTCAAAATATTTCAAAATTTTTCAAAATATCATACCACCAGGGACTACAGAATGGTATTCCAGTGCAAGAATGAATTTTGTAAGTTCTCTCTCATATATAACGCAATGTAATTGTGAAAACTATTTGTTTATAAAAAAAATATTTTTTCAAATTTAATTACGCAGCCAAGGGATATTGTGTGCCAGAGAATTCCGCAGCAAAAGAGTTAAAAGGGCATGGAAAACCTCAAGATACATAATGAAATAATGATTAGTTTAGTACATCATAACAAAAAAGAAGAAACATTGTGTAGTACATTACATCACTACACCAAAGTAAAAATTGAAAAATACACTTCATTACACTACAATAAAAATAAAAACACATTATCATTGTTGCATGATTGAAATAAGAATACAATTAAAATACATATTGTTTAGTACATTGGCCTTGTATTGTCTTGTTCCATGAATTCTCTGATAGTGTAGAGAGTTCTCTCTGTCAAATATTTTTTTATTGTTTGTATTTGTTTATTTTTTGGAGATAACAGTTTTATGTCATGAGGCAGCTGATTGTAGAATATTTTCCTGGCATTCATTGGTGATTGTTTTGAGATACTGAGTCTGTGTTGGTTCTGGTAATAATTATGCTACCCAATAATGTAAAATATACAGTTTTTTGGAAACATGTTTATTCTTTGTTTACGTATTGATATATTTATTTTATTTGCAGATTCAATGTCAAAGCAACATGAAGAAACTGTTACTTCTTGGTACAATACACTGTGCATTTTGTTTGGGAGCAATGATTATAAAGAATATGGAGAAACAAACAACAAATTTTGAAAAACTGATCAAAGTTCTAATACTTGATTATCTTGACAACGGACCTTGGGTTATGTTTGTTCAAGAATCACACACATTATTGCAAAATATCATGTATACATTTGATTTAACCTTTATGCATGAAGAGAAAATGTATTCACATTATTCTTTTCTTCAAGGTATGAATATTGGTTGTAATACCATTGTTCTTTCAATATCAAATGTGAATGAAGCATTTACTTCCATTCGCAATGCCACAAAACTGTCAATTCAGCGAAATGTGAGGAAGTTTATTGTAGTCAACAATGGTAACAATGCAGATTTGGATGCCTTGGTGAAAGAAGAATGGATGTCTCTCTTTCCCTACATTTACGTTGTTACCAAAAGTTCAAACTTAAAGGATGCCAATAACTATTTCATATTATCTTACACTCTACAAAATAACCTCGTGGCAGGAAAGTTAGAAGTGGTTACTCAGTGGAAGAATGGTGAACTTGTAAGAGAAAACTCGAAAAGTGACAAAATCTTCGACATTCAGGGAAAATATATGAATTTACTCATGTATGATTATAGTCCTTACACAGTAGTGCGTGACGACTTCTATGATGGATTCGAGTACAAAATAATGGTACAGTTTTCAAGAAAGTACAACTTCACATGGAAAGTCAATTTGAAAGATTGGATGTTAGATACTATAGAGAACAATGATTCAATCCCTATTTATCTGGCTAGGCTGTCAAGTGGAAAGTACAAGTCAATTGCAGTGGGGTTATTCCTGACTGAACTGAGAAGTAAATATGCTGACATTAGTATACCTTACATGCAATCCAGTGTGAATTTTCTGACTCCAAGACCTCAACGTGTGTTCAACTTATGGTCGATATTTACCCCCTTCAAGCCATCCATTTGGCTGGCTACATTTGTCTTTGTTTTATCATCCTCGATCATACTGTGGTCATTTTCTGCAGTTGCACACAAATTGAAAGTTTCTTACTTGGGAAACAAGTATTTGGAATATAACTATTCCCTCATACATTCTATTGGAATAATTGTAGGCATTTCCCTTCCAACCACCAAATTTTCAGTCATAAGGCACTTACGAACATGGCTGTTTGTGACCTCCTTACTGATTATCACTGCTTACCAGTGCAACCTTGCCTCTTTCCTCACATTCCCAGTGTATGGAAGTCCGATTGACACCTTGGATCAGTTTCTGCATGCTGGTTTGCAGTGGGGAACCCCGGTGGAAAACTGGATAAGGATATTTGAAGAATCCACCGATTCTACAGTGAAAGAAATTAGCAAGAGGTACTTGTTACTGAAGAACGTTGAAGAACTTAACAGGCTAGTTGGTGAAGGTCAAATAGGAATAGTTGCAGAGAAGCTAGATTCAGGAAGGGTGTGCACAGTCTTCTTTCTCCAGCCTAAAGGGCTTCTGAAACTGTACTTGATGAAAGAGAATGTGGTGGCTTTTCGTGTTGGTGTCCTGTTTGAAAGAGGGTCCCCATTGGTAGGTATTTTCAATAGGTTTCTGAGCAGTTTTATTGACTCTGGAGTGATAACTTACTGGGCCAAGCAGACATCAGACAAGTATCTAGCAAAAGAATACCTCTCGGTTTTGTACTATAATAATGAACACACCAACGAATTCCGTCCTCTTTTCTTGGATGATATCACTGGTGCATTTCTATTACTTAGTATAGGCCATTCTTTATCTCTCATAGTGTACCTTCTTGAAGCTTTAGGCAAGAATATTTCAAATTTTTTGATTCGACATTGATGAATTGGGTATTATTCAGTGCATTCAAACTTGAGACTGAAAACTAAACAATCGTAATGATAATTACTCATCACAGCAAATTTGCACAAAAAAAAAAATGTTCTAATCTGGTAAGTGAGCAAATTTTTGTGAAAAATCACCAAAGCTGAAAACAACTGTCATATCGTCACAACAATGCCAAACCACAAGTGTGCTAAAATCTTACTTTTGAGATAAGAGCATTTTAATATTCAAGGTCTTGGAAATAAACAAGTTTTTACATTTGGATAAATGTTGTCATCCGTAAAATATGTACCTACTTACTTGGCTGCGTATTAGTTCAAGTAAGTTAGCATAGGACTCTATCAACAAAAAATAGTCAGAAACTGTACAAGGTGAAAAACTCAAAATTTGTACATTCATGGTTTCGGAATTGGTATAACATGTAAATATTGCATCAGTCCATTTGTTCATGGCAACTAGAGGTATCTCTGAAACTATTATAACTTCAGATATATTTGGTGAACTGCAACCTAACAAAATAACTTATTTTTAAAATTTAAAACAATAAATGTATTATAATACTTAGTGTTTTTTCTTTGTGCTTGTGGTACATAATACATATTTGTTTTTCACATATTTTGACTACTTAAGAATTTTCACATTCACAGCGAGGATGCTGAGACAGGTTTTAAGCTGGTCACAGGTTAATTTATGTTTCTTCTTCTTCTTTTCTTATCCATTGAATACCTTTCTCTTGTGACATTTCTTTTGGTTTTGTAACTGAAGTGAAAGCTTGTTTCAAGTCCACTTTGTGTTCAGATAGGCTAATTTGGACTTAACCTACAGTTTAAAGTTAAATCTGAAACACCGACTGGGAATTGAACCAGGGACCTCACCGATCGGTCAGTGCCGAGACCATGGTAGTGGCCTGCAATGCTTAACAGAATAAGTTATTTCTCAATCAAATCGATATATCACTTTGAAATATATGTATATTCCATTTAAAAAGTTGTCACCAATTTTCCTGTTTCATTGAATGAGGCCTACTACTATCAGATTATTCTTTATTCCTGTTTGCAAAGTCATCTTAAAATGAAACTTACACCATGCAGAGATTGCATTTAGCTGTGTAACATACTTTACCCCAACAAAATTGAACATACGTATGTTTATATATGCAAGGTCATTTCAATATTTTCATACAAAGATATTTTTAATGATAACTATGCTCCTTTAGTTTCAAAACAAGCACAAGCTGAAAGTTATACCATAATTGGAAGCAAAGTTATGAATTGTTTTATTTGACCTTGTAAGGACTTCAATTTTACTTTGTTATAAGGTTGACAACCCTGCTGTATGGATACCGTGTATCACTGAGGGCTAAAATTTTACATATGTAAGTTACTTCATGTCTTCTACCATCCTACCAAATTTCATGAAAATCTGAAATGGTCTGGTTGAAAAGTTCATTTTTTTGTGATGATTTTGCATGAAATTACCCATATGAATGTACGAAGGTTGCTGGAAAAGTTTCTGCAAACTACCACCAACAGTGGTGCTAGTGTTTCGCTATTATAAAAATGGGAAGAATACGTAGACCTTGTTTGTTTAAATTATCTTTGATTGTTTAAACCTAAAAATACCAAAATATACTTTACTTATGGTTTGTGAGTATGCACATTATGCCAAACTAAGTTTCGGGAGGTTATCCTCAGGTTATCTCCTTGGCTAGCTAAATTGCTGCATAGCCACGTCAAATAGAAGTAAAACAAGGAGTAAGGTCATAGGCAGTGCTCGAAAATTTTTCTTCAGAGCTAGGTGGCAGGTCTGAAAATCAGGCGCCAGGAAACCATCTACTAGTAACTGTGGATACTATAAGAAGCTGAGCCAGCCCCTGTATCGGAGTGGTTAGCACATTGCTCTATGATGCCAGGGGTCCCGGTCTCGAATCCCGGACTGGGCTTGGATGTTTGTACGTGTCCATTCATCAATTTCATCATATCACCACCTTCTTTGCAAATTAGCCAAAAGTGGCACAAAAAGCGAAGTAAAATAAAGCAAATCAATCAGTCTATAAGCTGAGCATCACTGTATTCAAATCAAGATTTATTAATAGAAGCAGTGAGAAAGCCACTATTTTTTTTTAAAACAAAATGTCATAACTGCAGTGCCTTTTAGTGATAATGCAATTTTAGTAATGTCAGATGTTGCCACAAAAAATCAACATTATTTAAAATACAATATTTTTTTCTGATTCTCAGTTTAGAAAAAAAACTTCAGTGATATATCGATTTGACTCCGAGAAATAACATTTTGTTAAGCATTGCAGGCCATGACCTCAGCAATTACCGATCGGTGCGAAATTCTGAAACTTTAGCCTCCTGTATCTCAGTAACTATGAGGTCTAGAAATGAAAAAAATTGCATGTATTAACAAATACACCAAGTTTCATAAAAATATGAATCGGTGGAATCGATCATAGGCAAATTGTCCATTGCTTTTTTCTTTTGTGTGAGTTTTTGAACTGGAATTGTACTTGTGCTGGAACAGAGGTTGTCCTCTGCTTGTTGGTGCTTTGTGTTTCAATTTGCGGAACCACACATTGCGGGGAAACAGAATGCATGAACATAGTGCTGGACAATTTACCTATCAAAATATTTTCCACTGGCTGTACAGTGGAATGCATAAGTAAACCAAGCAAATTGTCAATCATTATATTTTTCTCATTGGCTCTTCAAGAGTTGGAACAAAACGTCTAACTAGCAGCCAATCACCTCTGCACCAGAGGATACTAGTACATTGTCTACACAAAGGATGCAATGGAAAAGTTAACGAAAATAGTTGTGGACAAATTGTTGAGCAATACTTGTGTATCCCACTGAACCAGGTTTTATAATGCAATAAATTTATTCATTCAGTTTCAAGTACTGCTAGTTCTGCACCACTCCTGAAATTTTCTCGATCAGCAGCCACCACCATCCTGGTTGTAATGGTTAGGTACATTTGTTTTGGTCACTGGCATGTCTCATAGATTTTGTTATATCCTTGCCTGCATTTTAAGTTTCAGATTGTATACATTGGCAAGATGGATGAGGGTCCCCCATTCCAAAGGATAAGGGTCCATTGCATCACAAATAGAGGCACATATTTTTGGTAAATAAAAAAGCAAATTTCGGTACAAAAACGGAGTCAATTTCGGGTTCAAAAGCGGTAAATAAAATAAAATATCGGTGTTATAGCGGTGAAAAAATGGATGAAAAGTGGTATATAAAAAGACATTTTGGTTTTAAAATTGTGAATATAATCCTAAATTTGATTTAAAAACTACACTTATTCCAGAGAATTAACATTTCACTTCTAATAGCACATTTATGTAGATATCAGAGTATTAAGTTTATTTCTGTGTAAAGGAGTCCATTTTTGCTTCTCCAATATTAACAGCAGAATTAATCAATTTTCCGGGAATTGCATAACTCTCAGGATAATTCAGACCTCGGAAGGTGTCGTGTCGGTGAATAAACCCTGAATTTCGTGTTTTAAGAGTTAATTTCGCTTTTTGCAGTTCATTTCACATTATTTCGTGACAAAACATGGTCACAAAATGCATCTCACACCTTTCAAAAACCTGAAAAATTAACACTACAATGTGCTTTTTCAAATTTCGTTTTTTCGTCAAAAACGAAATATGAATGCCCCTAATCACAAAGAAAATAGATGCTGACATTTGCAGATACTGATAAAAATCAAGACATTAGTTAGAGGGCCAATAACTGGTAGTTCTATAAATTCTTATGCGGATTCTAACATTCTGTATACAAGAACCAACCAGGAATGTTTGCTCAAAGCAGTGGTTGCCAAAGTGTGTGCCGCAATACCATGTGTTTGGCTTACAGGGGTGTTGCGAAATGTTCCAATATTTTCACTGAAATGACAGGGATTGTTATGATTACGAATATGATTGTTCCAAATACGCGCTTTAGTACTTTTTACAAATAAAATGTTTCTCAATTTCAAATGTGTTTATTTTTTAACTTAAACCACTAACTGAGCATTGCAGTGTTACATAGGCCTACATTCTGACACAGATGCTGCGTAAAAATCTTGAAACACTAAGGGTGCCATGAAAGGAAAAAAGTTCGGGAACCTCTGGCTTAAACGTGTGTTTAAGATTTTGACCAGAATTTAAGAATTATCATCATCTAGGGAAAAAAAAAAACAGTTACAGGCTTGATATTTTCAACATGCATTGCACATATACTTGATACTATACTGTCGATTTTTTACTTTTGATTGCATAAAGCAGCTTCATAGAATTTATTCAAAGTTGGTATCTTGGTGCAGAGTAATATTCACTACTTGCAAACGTACATTCCCTACTTTCAAACGTTTAAAAAAAAAAAAAAAAAAAAAAAAAAGTCAGCTTGAATTCACAAGCAATCCGGATCTGAAAGTTTCCTCTACAACTTCGATATATTTTCATTCTGCAATGCTGCTGTTATCGTAAGTTTAACCTTTGAAGACTGGGCTTTTAGGCACATGTTTTTCAAGGACACTGCAATAATGTAAATTATAAAAGCAGCAGCAAGGTTTTTGCCTCGTTGAGCAGGCTGATCATTTACTTGATGGTTCATATTGATCAACCAACATTAACATTTGCAGATTTTGTATACTAATACAAAGGTCCATTCAATAAATAACCGGAAAAGTTGTATAAAAAATACGACCATGTTTGGTGTTTCTTTATTTTGTGGTGGTATCCTAGAACTACAGAGGTTGTTCGCTTTATATGCGACCATTTTAGTTTCGGTGCTGCCACCTAGCGTATCACGCTGGAACTATGGGTCTGCTGGCAGGAGCAGTGTTGTGTCTGACCTTGTAGGTGCGTGAGTGTTGGTAGTGAATGTTATCAAATGGCGCTGAAAATCAACCGGTATTGGGAGGGTTACGTAATGGCCCTTTTCCATGCTAAGTTTTCATACATACACATTGTGAAACAGTGTCGGGAGAATGGGTTAACACTCTGGGTGACTACTGCGAAAGCTATTGTGGACTGTTACACACAACAGGCTCTCCTTGCGAAACATTCACCCACGGAAACCACCAGAAGAAGGGCCGCAAGCAAAGTGTCACCCGTAGTGCGAAGGGGGATCAGTTGATTGGTGTGCCAAGTAAATCCCCCGACTCAACGTGATATGGCCCACAGATTTCACCTCGCACCGTCAACTGTGAACAAAACAATTCGCAAGCGCCTCAGGTTGAAGTGTGTGCGGAAGGCCCGTGTACACCACCTTCTACCACGTCACATTGCCGAACGTAAGACGAACTGCAGAAAACTGTATGAGGGAGGAGTGGGACAGAATTCCCATGCCTGTCATGCGCCTGAGCTTGCTGCAATGGAAACTGCGATGCCGGGCGATAGTGCACAATGCTGGAGGTCCAATAGAACATGATGGGTGGTCGCGGCATGGTATCTCTTAAAGTGAATACCCGTCAAAAATGGTCTGATATAAAGCGAACAACCTTCTGTATTAACAGATGGGCCTGGCACGCCTACCTCATGAACGGGGTGCTGGAATCAGTTAAACAAGATGTCAGCACGGAAAACAGGCATATTACGGTGAGTGAGATTGCATCAGAGATGAACGTTAGTATCGGATCAGCCCACCATATTGTTCATGACGTAGTGTGCGCAAGGTGGGTTCCAAAACATTTGACACCAGAAATGAAAGAAAGGTGCATGGATGTGTGCTGGGAGCTTTTGCGACAGTAGGATGATGAAGGGGAGGTATTTCTTCACCCTATTGTCATGGGAGATGAAAGTTGGGTACATTTTTACGAACCTGAACAAAAAAGGGCTACAATGGAGTGGCGACATTCTTCATCTCCAAAACCCAAGAAGGTGAGGGAACAATTCTTGAACATTACACACCGAGAGGTCAAAATGTAAACAGTGTGACATAAGGAAACCTTATGCGTGAAAATTTAAAACCAGCAATTTTGAAGAAGCGACGTGGTCTGGTGTCCAGTGGCATCCTGTTACTGCATGACAACGGGAGACCACACACTGCTAGTCACATTAGCTACTATCAATGACCTAAATTTAGTCTGCTTACCCCACCCCCCGTATCTGGCACCTTCAGATTATGACATTTTTGGCCCACTTAAAGATGCTCTTAGTGGCTCAAGGTTCGAGGATGATGAAGACGTCCAGGCAGCAGTGCATGACTGGTTACGCACACACCCAAAGTAATTATATTCATGTGGAATTGGGAGGCTTGTCGAGCGCTGGCGCAGGTGTATTGAACTTGAGGGGGACTACATTGAATAATAATCATGTGTTGTATTCCATTCTTATAACAGATTCTGTACAAAAAAATATTTCCGGTTATTTATTGAACGAACCTTTTACTTTCATCAGAATGCAATTCATAAACTGCGTAACAAGTTAAAAATCTCCGAAACCACGCTGATTTTTATGCCATCAACATCAATTGTTATTCAAGCAGGCAGTTGAATCACACAGTAGTGCTAGTCAGTAGCCTATTCCTTATCTAAGTGAGGTGAAAACTTGCTTACAGGACAAATGAGCATTGATTGTTGACCGTCAAGTAATTGAACCATCCCTTTGCTCACCAAGAGCTCAAATACTTGACATGCCCCTTCATACAATACTGATTGGACCACTGCAACTCATAAAATTTAAATAGAACATTTTCTTACTTCCACTATTGTTTAAACCTTTCTAAAAAAAATTAAAATTACTACGTATTCACTGACAGTAAACATCGAATTGGAGATACACCTTTCTGGTGTCGATAGCATAATAAGATTTTAACCACTTACCCACAGGTAATACTTATTCCTTTCTCAATCTCTGATGAATAACCTAGGTGGGTTAAAAAATTTGGATCATTACACTGGTCTACAAATTTTCATGAACTTTCTGCTTATGTATATTTTTCAGTCTTATTTTTATAATTTGGACCCGCTGAACACGAATATGACATTGGTTTTACAGTTATGTCCGTTTTTCGGACAATATGGGTCGTTTATTATTTCATATTGAAAGTGCAACGTGTAGCCTATGTGTCATATGTATTATGTAAAAAAAACATAAAATTACAAACACAGTACAGTCAGTACCCAGTAAATTACATATATAATGAACAGTATAACAACGAAAAATAGCTAAAGCAATACAATGAAATGAACAGAATACAATAATATTACTCATCAGTTCCTTCATTTAGTTCATCTTATGTGACAACATGCTCAAGAATGAATATTTGTTGTTCGTTGTCTCTTTGGGGAAACACTCCCTTCTCCTTCGTCACGAACTAATCCCCAAATGTAATCACCCATCATAGCACAGTCCCATCTTCCCTGGTATCTGCCTTCCATGAATTGAATGTTCTTTTGAAAGTGTTCGCCGTGTTCTTCGCTTATCTCTCCCAAATTCTGCCAAAGAAATCAAGATGCAAATGAAGCATGTGTAATTTTACAGATATTCTACAGCTCAGTGCTCTATATCTATCAATTAGTCATCTAGCTCTTTCTGGTTCAGTAAATGAGGTTTCTTGCTATCCTCATCATCAGTAACATGGTCAGCAGAACTGTCCAAATCACTACCTTCTTCTGCAAACATGGTTTGGATTGGAGGCGATGGTATAGGAAGATCTTCACTGTCAGGGACAGGTGCTCGGGAGGATGGTATGTCAAGGTACTGTAGCTGACGCCTGTTCTTCCCTCTCCTGAAATGTGGCAGGTCGATCATGCAAAAGTAACAATCATCATGATGATTTGTAGGTTCCCTCCACACTCGCAGAATAGCAAATGGCAGGCATTTCCTGCTACCATGCAACCAATGTTCCATCGTCGACCTGCAGTTACCACACGTAATATGTGGAGTTCATGGTTTGTCCAGATCACCAACAGCCATTCCAAAGTACGCTTGCTTCACAAAATTTTGTCCCTGGTACAATGACATGTTTAACTTGCTTGGGCCCAATATAGTATCCACATACATAACAGAACGAGACTGCATGTAATTTGCACTTCCGACCCGCTGACATGCTGTTCCATAACAAAGCAAATGAACTTAACGCAGATTAACACACATCCAGACTAAAGTAGTAGACATGGTGGCGAAGAAACAACCTTGAAACACACAACCACAATCCCCAAGTAGGAATTCAGGTGAGCGCTTCTATTCTTCAAATTTCCTACGCACCGATAAAAACGCACACAAAAAATAGATAAACCACACAGACGGGGTAGACATGAAGGGGGAGTTTCGAACCTTTACACGAGTTAAAATCAACAGCAACTGTGCTTCCATCTAGTGACTGTAAGAGTAAATACATCCATATTGCTGTGGCTAAGGCAGCAGTGCGAGAGAACAAAACATGCTAATATCTTTCAAAATGTTGATATTTCGACAAAATCGTTGCCGGATTCGTGTTTAGTGGGTCGAAATCTATAAGAATTCATCACAAAACAATGATAAGCAAAATCTTGTTGACCAGTGTTATTTGAGGTATGTGGAGACATTAATCTTCCACACTATTTCATGCTGAGAAGTTGTGTGTTGTCCAAACTGAAAGGAAGTCCTCCTGTCCAAAGAAACAGGCACAACAGTGTATTGCTCTTTAGTTGTACACCCCTCGAGCATGGTCAGAATTTTTCAATACTGACCGATGTAGGAAATGTTTAAGTTTTCTCTCATTGTAATATTTTCAGATACTTTTCCGTATTCTGTAAAAATACAGTGTTGAATTTTCATGGAATATAAATATCCTAGGAATTATGCAAAAATGCAGAATTCTAATTATTTTTACGTTACCCCACTCTCTTCCGATGTGAAGAAGGGACCTAGAGTCTGCATCAGAAGAGAATGACGCCTGGAAGAGTTAGGTACCTCCATACCTGCAAGTCCTTCCTAAGATGCAACTCCCATCATAAGCTATTAGGATGCCCTCTCTCTTTATTCCTGGAAACAAAAGATTTTTTGTTTTGTTTCTTGAGGATGCACAAGTAGCACCAACATCCCTTGGTACGCCCCACGGGGTGCAATACAATTTGAATAATAAGGCAAAACGTAAAACTCTGTTTTTTTTTACTCAAAACAGCGAATTTTAGCCAATTTGCATATTATTCATAAAATTGTTATAACTCTGACACTATGGGACCAATCTACTTCGGATAACTTTTGTTTTGCAGCTAGAACATCAGCGCATGCAACCATGTAAAATTTGGATGCCCCAACCACGGGGGGGGTTACAGGCAGGGGCTGCATCTCCCGAATGTCAATGAAAAAACAAAAATGTAGAGTTTGCCCCCTCTTCTCCAGCTACTTTGGGGAGAAAACCCAAACTTTTTTTTTTCTTTCAAAGAATGGACCTTTCGCAACATAATGAAACTTGTTTCATGTTCCTAGCTGCCATACAAAGTGAAATAAATTGCAATATGTGGAACAATGCAATGACTAAAATATTATGTTGGGTTACAATATTTGGCAAACCGTTCGAAAAAGAGACATGATCGAGGGCTAGTTAGTTATATATAACACAGCAAAATAATTAGGGTCATATAAATAGCTACTCACCATCAATTGTACTGTGTGATACTCCTCGACACAGGGATCAATGTACAGATAAACGAGACACTTCTTGCACTGAAAGGACGGCAGGCAGTAAACTTTTTTCTTGATGCATCTCATGCGCTTACTGGTCTTTCTAGGCCAATGCTTGCTAGCAGAAACTTCCAATCTTACCATCTCAGGGGGAGGTCGATGATCAACAAGCAAAGGTCTAGAAGGACCAGCCTGCTCGATAGATCCCTGCCGAGCCAGCTCTTCGTACAACGCTACGAAGTCTCGATGTCTGCGAGTCCGGGAGACCTGGTTGAGGAGGACGTGTGCATTGAGGATGCTTTGGTTTAGAAGGTAGAAAAACAGTTTGTTGGTCCACTTTATCGTCCTTCTATCAGTCAGGTATGTACATGTCATTCTGTCTGCCTTATCCACATAACCAACAGTATATCCCAAAGCATTACAAAGCAAGTACAGCTTTATGCCAAATCGCTTGCTTCTTTGGGATATATTGCTTGAAGAGCACCTCTCCCTTGAAAAGAACAATAGCCTCGTCAATGGCTACGTGTTCTTTCGGGTGATACATGTCGAAGTAACGTTGTCTCAGATGTTCTAGAACCTGTCGCAGTTTCCAAAGTCGATCGGAGTGGTCTTGAGGAGGGGAAGATTTGTCGGCAAAGTGCAGGAAACCTAGGATGTGTCGGAAACTGTTGCGTGACATAACATGCCAGACCCAAGGTGTGTGGAAGGAATTTGTCTGCCAGTAAGAGTCCATGTAGTCGTGCTTGTTATGTCCAAAATAGATCCAGAGGGCAAAGAAAAGGAATAATTGTCCAAGGGTGATGGGGAAACTGTCAGTGTTTCAACCTCAATATACAAATATAAGTGTGGCAAACCCTCGATAATTGTATCCAACTGTTTGTTGCACATCTGCAACGGTGGGGACAACGGACATATTTTTTTTTTTGTTGCATGTCTGCAACGGCGGCAGACTAAGGGTTAAAACACTTGGGCCAGTTTAACTCTCAACATGAGTACTTGCTTAACCCTTTCTTTATCAAGGATGATTTATTGTTTTATGCAGTTTCTGTCTCACAGTGAAAAAGATATTCTGAAGGTTATTTTTTTATATATATGTAAGTAAATAGTACAAAGTAAATAGCATTTTTCATGTAAGAAATTACACCTGTGTTCTGTCCGAGACAAAAACTCATAGTAGAATAAGTGATATGTCTGACCACTAGATTTGCTGTTCTTGCATTAATAACAAAGATGGGAAATTGTTAAAAGTCATTCCTTATGTACATGCATGTTACTTATGTTAGTTCTATGATTAATTATTTCATTTGTGATTTGTGACGACTTGGCACAGTTACGAGCAAAAGTCAATTTTACTTGTGATTGTGTCTAAGCATTGAAAATTTTCAACTTGTTCCAAGTTACATACATTCCACCAGATATTTTGTTTCTCTGTTAATATGCACGCCCCATTATTGTACCAATGTTACTGAAGTCATTATATTAGAAACATGTTATAAAACTCTAGTATTACATGCTACCCATACTTCGATCTCTTCAAGGTCAACAACCTGCTAACGATAGTTTTTCCTCAGGATGACATATTGCATAAAAAATTGTTTTCAGAATTAATTAGATTGCAGACCATTTAAAATCTCTGAATATCACTACTGAGTCGTTCCATGTCAAATCACCCAGAGGTGGTTGCTTGACCATTTTGTTAATCTTTTATATTTTCACCATAGGTGGTCTTGCTAGTGACCTGCTCAAAAAGATTTTTTTTTAAAAAAAAAATCTTCCGCCATCTTGGATTTCTGCTCATTTTTCATCACTGCGGGAAGCAAAAATGAGCGTTTACAAGGGTTTTGAAAAAAGGTTGCTGTGTGATTTCTATTACAGATGGAATGTTCTAGTTTTCACTGCCTGAAAGTAGAGATTCTGGCCTTTCAGAAAATGTATATATATGTAAGGTAAGATTTAAGTAACTGGGACTTTAATGGGTTTCAATATAACCACCGTAACGGGAAATTTTGCCAATTTTAAAGGTCTGTAAAATCAAAAGGGCTTGAAACCACAGGATGAAATTCTTTTTGCAAGAACTATGGGTGGAAGGCTTTTCAGCCATGGTGAAACAAGTCCGGGGTTGTAAGCCCTTCTGTCCGATTTTTAGTTCCGAAATCCGAAAATTTCCAAAATTTGTGAATTTCAAGGTCAAATATCTCTAAAGGGGGACCTGCCAAAAATTAGAAATTTTGGCCATGGATACTCCTACTAGTACTTAGTAACACCTGTGAATTTCATTTTGGGGTTCACACTGATGTTCATGTTACAGGCTGTCAAATATCTCTAAAAATGACATCGTGAAAACATAATAATAAATAGGCTTAAAGTGACCTGATTTCCATTATTTTATAATTAGTTATTTTATTATTTTAAACAGAAATTAAAATAGATAAACTAGTTAGTTACTAGTTGATATATTTCAATATATACTTAGTGTGCTTTTGTTAATAAAAATCAAATCAAATCAAAATCACTTTTTGGATTGAGAAGACAAATGTTAGTAAACAAACAAGAGTACTATTATGTCAGTAAGTATATACAAGTTGCATGCACATGTTTCTTAAAGGTTTATGAATATCCAATACTATCAAACCTTACTCAATACATCCACTCTGGTACATAACAAAATTGTATGCGAAATATAATATAATATATACAACAATTGTCTGCGAAATATAACATAAGCAAAAAAGGTAAAGTGCTCCGCTGTGCATAGCACCACGCCATGAAGGCATATAGGGGGTTTGGGGGTAACGCCCCACACTTTCTTGATCCGGTCGTGAGTGGGGGTGATGTGATCAGCATCACGCCCCTGACCGCCATTACCCCCCAGGGTTTTCCCCAGGTATCCATGTTATTCGATGCTGGGTGGGCGCCGGGGCCGCTTTGACCGTTAGAAAAGTTCCCAGATTTGAACCGGCTGGGGATCGAACCCGGGACCTTTAGCATGGTAGTCAGACGCGTTACCGACTGAGCCACCGCGGCCATTTTAAATATGACAAGCATTTAAACGCTTGAGAATATACGTATTCAAGTTCTTCCTCTATTTTTTGTATCCCAGTTACATATACACTGTGATATACACAGTTTACAATTACAATTACACAAGACTTAAAATTACATGAACTGAATCCTGATTTGGACAATTCTGATGATGACGACGAGAAAAAAATTACTTACAAACAATGGATAACAACAGATCGTTGCAATTTGATCACTGTTGTAGAAACAATTTCAGAATTTAAAGAAAATTTAGCTTCGAAGTTACTGCAATTAAAAAGTCACCACTTTATTGCTCAGAGTCAATCAGAATTTTGCAAAAGAACGAAAGAAAGTCTTTCTCCGGATGAATGTGTAGTGATTGGTGATTGCTCTGAAAACTTCACATTTGTTGTACAAGACGAAATCCAGAGTTACCACTGGATTAACGCTCAAGCTACTGTCCACCCCTTTTTGCGTCTACTTTAAGACTAATTCTTCAGATGATCTATGCATCAAAAGTCTTTGTATTATAAGTGACTGCATTGTACACCATACAACTGCTGTTTACGCTTTCCAAAAGCAGCTGATTCCATTGGTTCAAACGTTCGGTAAATATGCGATAACGCCCGGACACCTTTCACTCATTTATTTCCTTAATTTAACCACTTGTACTTACCTATTTTGCCTTGCGGAACATTCTTTAAGGTGAAGTTATGCCTTTTTCCATAAAATACTGTCAACTTTTCATATTACGATTGATTATTTGTCTTACTTGTTCCGCTTCTGTAATAGACAATATGGCGTGCACTCGTAATGGATCATCACGCGTCATGACGCACCACCTTGTGTTTTGTTGATTTTCAGTGTACAAGCTGTGTTTCAAACCTTCATGACGGAAAATTATGTACTACTTCGATTTTTTTTTCATGTTTACCTCCACAAACCATGCACGTTAACCCCAAAAACCAGATATTTTTTATCTTTTTTTTCATGGCTCCATGGATTAAGAGACAGACAACATCCCCTGTAACTTTGAGGTCCATGTGTAGATAGTGTATATCTATATATATATATATTGATGTAATGTTGTATTATGTGTAGTGATATATGGAATTGTAAATGTCATTGTGATGTAATATATTGAATTGTAAACTGTGTATATCACAGTGGTATATGTAACTGGGATACAAAAAATAGAGGAAGAACTTGAATATGTATATTGTCAAGCGTGTAAATGCTTGTCATATTTTACAGGTATCTTATGTTATATTTCGCAGACAATTGTTGTATATATTGTGTTATATTTCGCATACAATTTTGTTATGTACCAGAGTGGATGTATTGAGTAAGGTTTGATAGTATTGGATATTCATAAACCTTTAAGAAACATGTGCATGCAACTTGTATATACTTACTGACATAATAGTACTCTTGTTTGTTTACTAACATTTGTCTTCTCAATCCAAAAAGTGATTTTGATTTGATTTGATTTTTATTAACAAAAGCACACTAAGTATATATTGAAATATATCAACTAGTAACTAACTAGTTTATCTATTTTAATTTCTGTTTAAAATAATAAAATAACTAATTATAAAATAATGGAAATCAGGTCACTTTAAGCCTATTTATTATTATGTTTTCACGATGTCATTTTTAGAGATATTTGACAGCCTGTAACATGAACATCAGTGTGAACCCCAAAATGAAATTCACAGGTTTTACTAAGTACTAGTAGGAGTATACATGACCAAAATTTCTAATTTTTGGCAGGTCCCCCTTTAGAGATATTTGACCTTGAAATTCACAAATTTTGGAAATTTTCGGATTTCGGAACTAAAAATCGGACAGAAGGGCTTACAACCCCGGACTTGTTTCACCATGGCTGAAAAGCCTTCCACTCATAGTTCTTGCAAAAAGAATTTCATCCTGTGGTTTCAAGCCCTTTTGATTTTACAGACCTTTAAAATTGGCAAAATTTCCCGTTACGGTGGTTATATTGAAACCCATTAAAGTCCTAGTTACTTAAATCTTACCTTACATATATATACATTTTCTGAAAGGCCAGAATCTCTACTTTCAGGCAGTGAAAACTAGAACATTCCATCTGTAATAGAAATCACACAGCAACCTTTTTTCAAAACCCTTGTAAACGCTCATTTTTGCTTCCCGCAGTGATGAAAAATGAGCAGAAATCCAAGATGGCGGAAGATTTTTTTTAAAAAAAAATCTTTTTGAGCAGGTCACTAGCAAGACCACCTATGGTGAAAATATAAAAAATTAACAAAATGGTCAAGCAACCAATTGATTTAAAATTGGGTGATTTCACATGGAATGACTCTACTTACATAACAGGGTGTTTCAGAAAAAAATTAACAGACTTTTTATTTTCTCCGGTTTTCACATACATAAACTGATGGATGCACTTTTTATGATTTTCAATCATCTTAAAAATACATGTTAACTGCTAACATTATTGAGAATATACTATGCAAAAATCTAAAAACAGTAAATGAGAGAAAGTTATTGGCAAGGAATGCATTCAGCATGCTTCAAAAATGTAAGTACTCGAACATATTAGGAGGTTATTACCTGCCGATTAGTACATCAGAATTATAACACAAATTCAACTTTTTAAAAGATTTTTGATCACTTTGTATTAGGAGTAGCATTAAGCAACAGTCGCCTTTGTAATTTGCAAGTTATAAGCAATATTACTTTTCACAGCCCATATTTACCTGGTTAACTGCTAGTGAAGTTTTCTATGTACAACGCCGTATTAATAAATGTAGACAATTTTTTTTCTTTCACACAATTCCAAAGTTCACATACATGATTGTATAAGCCCTAGAAATAAAAAATATTTGCTTTCTTAGAATGGCCAATGTGCTTTTTGGCTGTGTGGTAAGATTCTGCACTACATGATCTAGTGAAAATGTACTGTTTAGCACAAGGATACCTTTGCTGCATTCACCTCTCAATCAAATCACATTTCCTACTCATTCTACACATGCACGCGCACAATGATTCCATGCAAAGTTCTTCCCATCACTGATATTAGTGTCTCCACCATACACAAACGAGTCAAAAAACCATCACGTTCAATCTCCAGCATTGCCTACTTTATTTATAAGTTCATCACAAATTGCAGCAAGTTCTGAGTTCTCCTTGTCCTTCTGCTCCAACATTTCTTCCAATGAAACAGTTTTCACTTCTGCCTTCTTCAGCATCGCTTTCAACTTTGCTATTTCACCTTGCTGGCTTCTCCTCACATTTTCCAATTCTTGATTTGCACTAAACAACAATAAATATAGGCATCAGTAAGAATATTGCTAAACTGTTGTATATAACAAGAATAAAATTTATCTTAAGGGGATAAGATACAGTTTTGCATAAGATGCACCTTAAATATTGCTTCAGCTTTATTGAGCTTTTAAGGTGCGCGTGCGCGCGCACACACGCACGCCCACACACACACACACACGCCCACGCCCACACACACACACACACACACACACACACACACACACACCACACACGCACGCACCACACACACGCACCACACACGCACGCACCACACACACGCACCACACGCACACACACACACGCACCACACGCACACACACACACACACACACGCATGCACGCTAAATGTAAATGTAATTCTGTATAATATTGTTATCATGAAGTACCCATATATATATACCTATATATATATATATATAGGTATAGATACAACAATATTATACAGAATTACATTTACATTTAGCATTAACAATACTACCATAAAATGTTATCAATAATGGTACAGTGGAACACCAATTTTACATTTTCCCACATTATATATTCAGTCTTGATGGTCCCAACATAGCAAAACGTTATAAAATTTTACATTTTACATTTTCCTGCATTGTAAGTTTTTCAACTTGGTACCCTGAAAAATGTAAAATCGAGGTCACACTGTATTTCTCTAAAACAGTGAGGAAAAAACATGATTATTGAAATTAGCAAATACTCCATCCTGTATTACACAAATGCCATGGTATATTTATACATATATATCAAGAATTCAAGGTAAAAAAAGGTAAAGTGCTCCCCTGTGCTTAGCACCACACCATGAAGGCATACAGGGGGTGTGGGGGTAATGCCCCACACTTTCTTGATCCGGTCATGAGTGAGAGTGATGTGATCAGCATCATGCCCCTGACCGCCTTCACCCCCCAGGGTTTCCCCCAGGTACCCATGTCATTCGATGCTGGGTGGACGCTGGTTCAAGATGTCATTGAATGCAAGGTGCACCTTAGATTCTAAGAAATAAGGTATTTCATTTGTCAAATTCGTAGAAAGAAAAGAGAACAGTTGGTCTATATTATGGATTTCTCTTCCCATGTACCTGTATGCAGATCTTTAAGATAATTATTAAGACAGTTAAAGCTTATTTACAATATATCTCGTGTATGGAAACTCTGATCCTTCAACTTTTCACTAATTAGAGCAACATTTTATCACATATCAGAAAGGCCAGTTCAACCATTCTTCAGTCTGTACACGTGCCTTGTACAGTTACCTTAAAAGCATTCCTAGAGTATTCAAAAAAGTAATACTTCCATAAGCAGCCACGTAAAATTCCAGCGCTGAGGTTCTTGTTAAATTCGTGCTTCGGGAAAGAAACTGTACCATTTGAGTATATGTGAAACAATAGCACACTTTGCATAACTGGCATTAGCTTTCCTATATTTTGTATATTGGTGCAATCACACTTTATTTTCGGGCACTTCATATGATAAGAAAAAAAAAAAGTTGAAATATGACTGCTAGGAGGGGTCTCCCCGATGCTACAGATCCATCATTTTGTATTAGTCTTGGGTTTGATACCCAATGGAGGCACATAAGAGGTTCGGATCCCACTTTAAACTGTAGGTCTAGTTCTAATTATCATAAAGTGGACTTTATGGTGATCTATGGAATCTTTTCACACTACATTTCATTAAGATGGTTTTGTTTGTTGAACAGTTTTGATTGTAATTTTTGTCATAATTAGTAAGTATGTGTATTACAGGCATAGCTCTCGCAACTTAAAAAAAATGTAGCATGTGAAGTCCTTCTTAAATGAAATGGAAGACAATTTAATATAAATTATTACCAACAGAGTAAATAAAAGATACATACTGTTCCAGCTGTGCTTCTGCATGGGTTTTCAATTTCTCATATCTCTGCTCCTGTTTCTTGACTGTTACTTGAAGATCTGCAACAGTAGCCTTCAATGTTTCTTCATTCTTCTTGAAACCTTCTATTACTGATTTAGAACGCTCGTACTTCCTACAAAATAAGATAAACCGTGCATTAGTCTGACCAACATATGTAACTATCAGTGGCGTAGCATGGGCATTTCGGGTGGGAACGCCAAGTCCGAAGGAAGGGTCTGCACTTTTTTGCTTAATAATTTACTTATGGTATTAGTCGCCACAGGTAATGTTTATTTTTTATTTATAAAGCATCATCCATGCATGTTTTAGCTAGAAAATGAGATGCCTCACTATGCAACAAATGTTTTGAACTCTGGTGTTTTATACCTTTCGGCATGACGCAAATCATTATAAAACCTACCTGAATCACTAGCGCCTCTGCACAACAGTAGACATCATTGTTGTGGATGATCCAACTACTGATTGGTTTGGTTTATTTTAATTCGCTTTGCTACCATTTTTGGTTAATCGCGAATATGAATGAGTGATGATATTGATGAAGGGACACTCACAAAGATCACCCGTGCTCACAACGGGATTTGAATCAAGGGCCTCTGTTATCTTGGTGCGCTGTGCAAAACACACTGACACGGAGGTGGGCGGATGATCCAACTTTCGTACACTCTACTAAGGTAACAGTGCCGATTAGTAATTCAGATCACTGTTTATTACGTCTTGAGAATGCTGATAAACATTTTAAAATAATTTTGTCCAGAGACCATTCGATGTTAAGAGTTTTCAAATGAATGCTAAACATTTCCATTGACACAATATTAAGCAGTTAGATAATAACGAAAAAAAAATAGATTTGCGGGTAAGTGGTAGAGCAGCCACAGGCTGAACTTCTACCACGAGGACTTCACCAACTTATTTGACAGAAACTGTGTTGATCTTTTAGTTTTTAATGCACATCACTGTTCGTGCGATAAATTATACAATGCAGTGCCCATTAAGAAGTGCTATATTTCAGTTTCATAAAGTTACGTCAGTCAATATTGCGTATTGTAGCAACACATAGCACGAGTGGCATGAGCTCGAAGAACCGGGTAGGAATTCTACCGCTGTCGTCTGCTTCAGAAGACAGGAAGGGTCACATGAACCAATCATGCACCATTTGAGCATTTGCGCACGTGCTTTAGAGATCCAAGCTTTTCCTCCAGAAAGGCAGCAAGGAATATAGAGTCCTTTATGCCGAACCTGCCCGGCATCTGGCCAGGAAAGGCATTGAAAAAAATGCTAGAACGAGTGTTGTAGTGGAGCGTTGCAAGCGGATCACGAAAAATAGCTATTATAAAACCATGAAGGTCAGACATATATGAAATTAGTCAAGATTTACTTTATACTTACAGCATTTACGCATTTTTGAAATTTTAAATATGGGAACGCTGGGCGTACAGAAGAAAACTACGTTAGAGAGCTATCACGGGGGTGAACACACATATACTGTACATGGCAGACCCATTGTGTCCAGCACAATTAATCTATTGAATCAGCATATTCATAATTTCATCGTGCTTGTGATGAACCCATCATTTTGACATCATCTGTCGCCTCATGCAGTTTGTTTTTTCATCAAAGTTTTATCACAATGGAGACAAAAATCAGGAGGCGGTGCTAGTCTGGTTTACCATACCACAGTAACCATTTTCCTGAGCTTCTGCTACATGACTTGAGCTGCAGGTCAAGCAAAAGAACAGGAGTTTATCACTCCACTGAAGCAATTATTACTGTTCGTAAGCAAAATTTACATCATGTACAACTTTTCCTGTGCTTTTTTGTCTCCTCCTCAAGTTTCTGTTAACTTTGTTAACAGAAAAAAATTTAAACTCATGATAGACTGAACACAAAACCTTAACATGTTGTATTTAGTTATTAAAGAGTATTTCTCTATAATTTGGGATGCGAAAGTTGTTCAATTACACAACCTCAAGCGATCTCAGATCAGATGCCATTATAGTACAATTTCTAAAATCCATCTCATCACCACCTATGTGTGATGAAAGTGGTGGACTGTGTAGAATGGTTGATGTGCATTCTGCACATTTGTTATTTCCTCTATGGAATCACCGATGGATCAATCACTCTCCCACCACCAACCTTCATGGTGAAAGTAAATTAATCTCAATCATTCAATGGTCTTTATTACAGTCTTACATACTCTAACGTTTTCAAAATAAAAGCATGGGAACAAAATATTTGTACTGCTAGGATGAAGCTCATACAAAAAAAAATGTAATGTGTAAACTGTGCACACACTAAATTTCTGTTGCTTTAAAACTCAATAATTTTCATAAGTAAAAAATAAACATTTTGTGCAGAATAACATACAAAATACTAATCACGTTAAACTGTAAGTAGAGTCATTATCTTTAAGCTCTAAATGAACATGGCAGCTGATAATATTTTGCGAACTAATCATTTAAAAAAATCGACAAAATAATTTAAGTTACAATTATATAGTACATCCAAAGTGTTTTATTTTTACTGGAAGAAAAGTTACTGAAATTATTATATAGTTTCATTAACACACTCAACAAACCTTTCTAAAGCAGGTTCATACATACAGAGCATGTGCAGTCGGTGTAAAATAAAAAAGGTAATCGGGAAATTATACAGCACAAACAATGCAGGGCAGGAACAAGACTTAACCTTTTGACACAGCACTAGATCAAGAAAACCCTCAACTTCTATGAAACTATGCAGGCAATCTTTTGCCACCAACAGTTCTTCACACTTCTACCTCCCGGCACTTTGGAACACAACTACCCTACCTAAAACTCTGATTTCACAATACCCATCCACGCCACTAACCTGTGGACATCGGAGAAGGCAATTTCTACATTGCTGAGATGCTCCAGGGCCTGGTCTCTATCCTTCATAAGCGACACTTCTTTTTGTTCAAAAGTCTGTTTCTCGTGCTCTTTTTCTGCAACCAGCTGAGAAATTGTTTTCTCATACTCTTCCATAATAATGCTGAAAAGGAAATCAGTAGATTTTATCGTGAAAATAAAAATTACTTCAATACACAGAAAGGATCTTGAATGTTTTGATGTCATCTGCTAAAGGTGTATTGGTAAAATTTGCTCACATTATAGTCAGTAAATAAATTCACCACTTTTCCATTCTTTTGATGAATGTAAAGCTGTAATTCACCTAGTTTTGTAAAATAAATTTCTATATACAATTTCTTTTTCTAATGCACAACCCATCAAAACCATCCATTGGCATTTAGCAAATTGTTTCAAACTAAACCAGCACCATGTGACAAGCAATTAACATGCCATTTCTTGAAAACTACAGGTGATATTTCAGTTCTGTATTCTAGTTCATTTACACACACACATGAAGGTATGGAAAACTGGATTGAACAATTTGAAATTCTGCAGATGTGCTCCAAATCTGAAGCAAAGAGCAACTGTGGAAAACATCTTTCATCCCTAAACTCTCTATAATTCCTCAGGTTTGACAAAAGGCTCATGTCCATGTCACTTATCTGGGGGGATACAAACTTCAAAAATATTGCCATAAATTCAACATGACCATACTTGCAATCCTTTGAACATGAAGCAAAATGTAGAAGGTTTCAAAAGACAATTGGAGTAATTATTTAATTTGAACACATTCTTCTTCTTCACTCATAGAGAACTGAAATGACACCATGCACACTACTATGAATCGAGTGGTGATGCAAGCTTATGAAGCTTTTTACGTGGATTTCTTTTAACACCAACCTTCAACATTTTACGACTGGGTTCCTCAGTTTCGAAGGATAAAACTGATTCTAATGGCTTGTTCACCACGTCATGTGTGTTTTATGTTTTGTAGCGTACGGTAACACAGCCAACTAGGAAAGAACTTTAGACCAATTAATATTTCGGTGTGACGTAATCTACATACCTCATTTGTTGAGCACCTTGTGCTTTCTCAGAAACTTGCTTCTTCAGGTTGTCTTGCAATTCAAGCAGTTCCTTGATTTGCTGCTGGAGCTGCTCTATCATGCTCTCCTTGTACTGAAGCCTTTCCACAAATGCATCCTCCTGCCTTTTCAGCAGTTCACGAGCAAAGGTAACGTCCTCCAGTTTGGGTTCTTCTGCTTTTGGCTCCTTTACAGATTCACTCTTGGAACTCTCCTTCGTGCTTGGAACTTTAGGTTCTTCTTCCTCCTGTGCAAGAATTCAAGAAAAATTGCACTGAGAAAAGTGTTCTTACTTCAAAATATAACAAAAATGACCGATAAGTTTCTTCACATAGAATGATATTATGAACTTAAGCCTCTTCAAAGGCGAAATTCTATAATATGCTCACAGTTTTGATGTATTGCATTTTACAGACATACTTTAGATAGTAAGTCTACTAAGTCACATTTTTAAAATGCTCACTCCATTTTCTAATATTCAATTCACATTGGCAAACTGCAGATGTTCAACAAAGTACTTTTCTGGTAGAATAATCAGCAATTTTACTAATTTTAATGGCCTGGTATCAATTAATCTGCCTCACTCCTAATATAGAATGTGCGATAGATTTAAAAATTTCAAATGTTTCAGTGCGTGTTGTTAATTTAAGAAAAATTTAATTGGGATTTTTAAGTCACTCTTAATTTCAAATTAATAAATTTCCCTGCAATCCCTTACCGTCACCTCCCATAACCTTCTAACAATCATCATCATGACTTAGTAGAATGTAATTTATGTACACTTTGCAACTTCTTAACTAATCCCCATGCCAAAGAAAAAAAAACACTGTATTGAAAGATATCAACACAAAAAACATCTATTATTAAGCTTTGAATTTTCCAACAGCACAATTCTTGTTTTGCCAGGGATGAGTGAAGAAAAGGCCTCCAGAATCTGCTACTGATGGGTGTATATCGTCATGTGGGAACCAGAAGGACATAACTCCGATTTTTCTAAATTTACAGGAGAAAGGAGGAAATAATGCATTCTTAGGAGTATATTTGACTCTTGAAAGGGGTCAAGTAAACTGGAGATACGCAACTCCAAATATAGCTTTCTCAGAGTTTATTTAACAAAACTAAAAACTGCATTTTTGGAGTTACAAGGTGTACAACTTTGCTTCTGCCGTTTTTCCCCAAAAATATGACGCTGTAATGAAAAACATTGCTTACCCAGGCATTATTCAAAGTATTGTCCATCACTGGCCACTACTTTCTCCCATCTTTCGGGCAGCGTACGAATGCCAGGTCTAAAAAATTGTTCATCTTTGGAGGCGATCCACGAATCGATCCACTTTTTGACTTCTTCGTAAGATTGGAAGTGTTGGTCAGCCAGTTCATGAGCCATTGATCTAAACAGGTGATAATCAGAGAGAGCGATGTCTGGAGAATAAGGTGGGTGGGGTAGGACATCCCATCTTAATGTTTCCAAGTACGTTTTCACCACTTTGGCAACGTGGGGTCGTGCGTTGTCATGCTGTAAAATCACTTTGTCGTGCCTCTCGCTGTATTGCGGCCGTTTGTCCTTCAATGCTCGGCTCAAACGCATTAATTGCGTTCGATAACGAGCACCTGTGATTGTTTCACTTGGTTTTAACAGCTCATAGTACATGACGTCAAGCTGGTCCCACCAAATGCAGAGCATGATCTTGGAGCCATGAATATTCGGTTTGGCCGTCGAAGTGGAAGCATGGCCGGGATATCCCCATGATTTTTTGCATTTTGGGTTATCGCAATGAACCCATTTTTCGTCCCCGGTCACAATCCAATGCAGAAATCCCTTCCGTTTTTGCCTCTGAAGCAAGCAACTGTTCACAAACACATTAACGCCGTTCAACGTCTCTTGGTTTCAGCTCATACGGGACCCAAGTTCCTTCTTTCTGAATCATACCCATGGCTTTCAGACGTTTTGAAATGGCTTGTGTGTCACTGCCAATGATCGTGGCAATTCTTCTTGAGTTTGACGCGAGTCTTCACTCAGCAATGTCTCCAATTCTGCATCTTCGAAAACTTTCTGTCTCCCACCACTATGCCGGTCTTCGACGTTAAAGTCACAGTTCTTGAAGCGTTGAAACCACTCACGTCAGGTTCTCTCACTTATAGCATCCTCACCATACGTAGTGGAGAGCATTCGATGAGCCTCAGCCGCAGTTTTCTTCATATTGAAACAAAAAAGGAGAACCTCCCGCAAATGGCGAGAATTTGGCTCGTACACTGACATTTTCAATCACGAACAACTTCACGATGCACACACCACTCGACTAATGTTTGAATGGGGTTATCTTGACAGAGGTCTAAGCTAACTGCGTGACGTCTGCGATCTGCTTCTTTCGACCGCTACTTCCTGTTGTTGCCACCTGTCAGAAAACGGCGGAAGCAAAGTTGTACACCTTGTACGTTCCTCATTTCACAATGAAAAATAAAATGAAAAATTATGTAATATGCATCCATCTACTTAAAATCTATTTGCGGTTTCTCTGGCAAAATTTTACTTATTTTTTGCACTTAAATAGACAAAAGTTTGCGCCTAAAGATATGGACCATAATAATTCTTACGGAAAATGTTAATATTAACTCCTTACCTGTTTAATCTCTTTCTCAACTTTTGAAACTGGCTTTTGAGGAGATGGTGTAAAAGATATAAGCTTTGAATCTTCACCTTCTGGATGAGTCACCTTCGGGGGTGTTGCAGAAGTTTCTACTGTGCTTGCATCCCCAGCACTGAAGGAAAGATTTAACCACTCAATAAGGAGTAATTTATATGATTACATTAGGGATAAATAAGTAGTCAGTCAATTACAATACAAATAGTAAGAATACCAAATAACTTACGTTATTCATTTCATAAAGTATACGTTACCAACCAGTAACAGTGCCAGAAAAAGAACAGTGTGTGGCGAGACAAGGGAATGAGGTGGGATCTGATTGATTGATTTGCTTTATTTTACTTTGCTTCTTGTGCCACTTTTGGCTAATTTGTGAAGATGGGGATGAGCGATGACATGATTAAATTGATGAATGGACACTCACAAACATTCATACCCAGGCTGTGATTCGAACCCAGGACTCCCGGCATCATAGCACGATGTGCTAACCACTCTGCCATGGGAGCTGGCATGAGGTGGGATCTGTTGGCTTTAAAAGAGTGATGACATTGACTGTCTCTTTTCTCCCAGCATACCTTATTATTTGTACCAAACAGATTCCATTGTGGTAGTACTGGCAGAGGCAATTTCACACAGGTAAAACAGCAAGAACAAAATTCAAGTGAAGCTAGGGTTGGCTCAGTAGCTCGGTTGGTGGAGCAATGGCACTGGTTCGAGTCCTAGTCGAGCCTGCATTTTTTTAATGGAATTTCTACATACTTTCATAATTGCATTTAAAGTGCTTCATTTTGAGGGGCCCCTCTCATCTTGGCAGTAGAATAGAAATTGAAGATTGATTGGTTTCATTTGCCTCTAGCTATAATAACCTAAGTAGTAATGCTCTGGATATGACAAAAGATGTGAATTTTCCATTGGTTTATCTTTCCCATATAGCTCTAAGGTCAATCCAGTCCTTAAGCCTTGTACACACAGAATTTCTAATGTTAAAAAAAAATATCTTGTGGTGAAGGATCTATCAATCTTTGGGTCAAATGCAATTCTGTTAATTATGTTCACACAGATCTTGACATAGGTCTGCGCAAATGACCCCAACATTGGGAGGACAACATTATTACTTAAAATAGTTCACCAAACAATGAGGCTGGGATAAATGTCTCCACAGGGTTTCTATTTATTTTGCAAAATAAAATTCCTTGAATTTTCTAAGTTTTCCACGTACTTTTAGATAACTTTACAATTAAAATAATGATGTGATGTACTAATAAATGTGTGTTCTGTTTTCAACTATGTAAATAAAATTTGTTCAATTAATGAAGATTATTCAAATGAAATTTTCCCTAAAGCTTTGCCTTCCTGTGCCCCCTGATCAAAAGAAAAATCCCTGGCTATTAAAGGCTTCTTAATGTTGATTGGAATTACAAAATATGTTACATAGAAAAGTTATCTGGTCCAAATAATGACACCAAATAAAATTACAAATATCACTATTACCTAACTTCAACAACATATTTATTCATGATAAGGGGAATAAACAACAGGGTTGATAATATAAGACGTAAGCGAATTACTAAAGTTATATCCGCGAAACTTACTTGTAAATTATTATTAATTTTGGTGGCCTCTGCCACCATCCACTTGGGAACTCGATGCTAAAGCTAAGTATCGCAGATATAACTTTAGTAACTTGCTTACGTCTTATAACATATTTATGTCAGAAAAAAAGAGAACCTTTATAATATAATATATTCTTCATTCCTTCTACCTCTTACATGTCACGTCACTCAAAGATGATCACCATGCTCTCCCCATAGTTGGATAAAGCACCTGTGTTTCATCTTACATTACATTCAACTGTGTACATTACAGTTCATCCTTAAAAAAAAAAAATAAACACCACATAGGTGAAGAATTGACAATGAACATTGCTGGTTGAATGCTCTATGCTTCTATTTCAATGCACTTTAAGAAATCTTTCCACTTAACCCCCTTCTCCCTAGTTGATAGAGCAAAATTATATAATTAATGCTGAAATAATAATTTTACGGGATATCTATCAACTATTTACAAACTTACCTTTTCTCTTCTATGCAAGGTGCTGGATGTGGTATGTTTTGGTCAGTAGTAGCCATGGCCCCTACTAAGGGGTCAAACTTCACATACAGTGATTGCTTTCTCAAGTCGCTGTGTATGTTGGAGCTTCCCAACTTGGCCAAGAAATCAAATGATGCTGCATCTTGGAATACTGAAACAATTGAAATCATTGTGACAAAGAGAACATTGCACAGTGTGAAGCACTGAGTAAATGTAAATGCTTGGGATTTGAACTCGGGACCAACGTTTTCTCATATCAGATGTAAACTGTTGAAACTGGGACAATAATCTCTTCTTGAAAATTAGGTAGACTTTGTTAACAATGTAAAAAAAAATCTGTTAGGGGTAATTTTGAACAAAAACTCAGGTCTCAGGAGTTGGCAAAGGCAATTTACCCCTTAGCCCACTCTCAGGTTCTGCACCTGCAAGTAGGTCATACTTTCAGTTTTATGTGGTTATGATGGTTATTAAAATTAACTCCTATAAATTGCGTAAGAGAAAAAAAATAAAAAAATAGCACCTAATGAAAACCAAACCATAGTATACAGCTACAGCAGAATCTACAGTAGCTAGCTCATGTAACTAATACGAAAAGTGCATTATACACTGAACAAATGAGAAAAACAATATTGTACAAAATCAATTTGTAGGCAATGTTAGGACCTATGATGGTTTAACAGTGCACACACATTATCTTTAAAGTAGACAATAAAGCAAGAACAAACAAGTTCTTACAAATCATTAGCAACAAATTATGGGTTCTACTATTTTTTAACAAATCATATATTCTTGAAAACCTAGACAGGATATTGCGGACATGCAAACCAAATTCACTGCTGGAAATATTACTCTGGTTTAAAAATATAACAAAGCAGTCTTTCACACAGACCTTCACACACATTAGAAATGGGAAGGGTTGCGTTTGAATCTAAATGTTAGAAAAGGTCTACTTTGTTGTTTGCCACTTTGCTAAATGAAAGCAAGTTAAGAAGTGAATTTAAAATGTATAATTTAAATGCTTACATAAATTGCAAGTTTTGAGGAAAGAGTATTGTGCATAATTTAGTTGGAAAAAAAAAAACACTGAATGAAAAGTAAAAATGGAAAGAAAGATACCAATCCCAGGTACGATCTTAATAGTATCTAAAAATTTGAAGAGTTCCCTGAAAAGAAGTGGCAGGCTTTGTTCTACAAAAATAATAAACAGAGATGAGACTTGATATACTGACCATGGATCACTCAACAAGACCTGCTAGGCCTGGATTCTCAAAGGGCTCCTATGCCATTCAAGAACGATCTGTTCAAAATGAATTGTTCTGTTAATGAACAAATGAATCAGCTGTGTTATATGCAAAAGTTGTTCACAGATCACTTGGAAACTAATAGGAGCAACATGAATAAATCAAAGTGGTGCTGTGAGAGTCAAAGAAGAGCCGTTACAGTGAAGTTGACAAAAATTATGAACAGCCTGAAGACTGAATGATGATGAGAATTATGTTGTTTTTACCTAAAGGGGAGAGGTTTTATAAGCGTTCACTCAATATCCTATTGCAATAGGAAGGGAATGGAAGAAGTGTTATCATGCAGTTAACTTGTTTGAACGATGCTTAAGCCTAATAAGCAGAGTTCAATGTAGTTTGCTGAAATTACTTGCTGGAAAAACCAAACATTATTTCAAATGAACCGTTAATGAAGTGGCTCTCAAGTATGACATTTATGTCTTACCTGGGCAGAGATGAAGTAAGCCCAGAGGTCCTATAAAAAACATGATTTGAATTAGGTAATGTTATTCCCACACGTTGCTTTGAAATACTATCCTGACTTCCTAGATAGTGCAGTTAAAATATAAAGTTTGAACATAGACTACTGTGAAAAAGTTAAATAGTAATAATAAAAATAATAATTAAAATCAAGATTGTAATGACTCCCTATGCCCTTCTTATCCAGTAAAGCAAAAAATCATTATAACAGAAGCAATCTATTTTCATCTTTAATCCATGAGCAACTAACTTAACTACAATTGAGTTAAATCATGCCAAGTATTTTCCCACAAGATCATTTGTTAATGATTTATGTTTGGGAAAGAAAAGATCTGGCTCTGACCCATTTGTTCATTTTCCTGTGATGAGACTTTCGTTGTGTCGAACAACTAGCATGCAACTTTTAGATCATTCATTCAATTAGTTTCTGGTTTGATAGAGACTCCTCATTCTTAGCTCATTTGGATGGCATGAACAATCGACAGACCCATTCAGTTTCACCACATGCCCCACTTGTATTAACTGCAGTTATTTTTGAGGTTTCAGAATCCTGAGTTTCTTACTATGCCATCATCTGTTTTAAGTGTTCTTGTTTCTCTCAGAAGAAAAATAATGTCATTACTATAATAGCATTTACTAATCTCTAATACCACTCTTCCCTCACAAAATGGTTTTAAATACTCTGTGTGTCTTCTCCCATTGGACAAAGTGACACACAACAAGGTCATCTTGACAATTCAAGTTATTTAAATTCAAAAGTCTAGTTGTTCTGCCCATCACTATATTTTTATATAGTCGCTTATACAGATAGGATGTTACTTTTGCACAATGGAAGTGTAATGCTACACACTGAAACTTGGAATCACAAAGCAATGTTCATTTGTCACGCAAATGTGATTCTTACCAAGAGTGAAATATTTGATTGATTGATTTGTTTCATTTTACTTTGCTTTTCTTCCACTTTTGACTAATTGCAAAGATGAAGATGAGTGATATGAAATTAATGAAGGAAAAACTCACAAAGAAAACCCACGCCCAGGCTAGGATTCGAATCCAGCTCTCAAGGTGAGCTGTGCTACGCACTCTTGCCACAGAGGTTGGTGTGAAATATTTGAGCAATACTACATGGAACCAACTGAATTACACTTCATACTAAATAAGGCAGCTGGCAAATTTGTTACTGTTATCATGACGATTTGCTTTGCTTTATTTTACTTAACTTTTTGTGCCACTTTTGGCTAACTTGCGAAGATGGGGATGAGTGATGAAATTGAGGAATAGACACTCACAAATATCCATGCCGCGATCCCTGACGTCGTAGCACAATGTGCTAACCACTCCACCATGGAGGCTGGCTCTATTAGCATGGCGACTCAGCATTGCTGCACGGTGGAAAAACTGTCACATCGTGTGCAATAAACAGTGATTCTTAACCTTCGCTCACTCTGCCTTTCTGCCTAATTCCACACCAAGATTGTATCATAAATGGCAGAACTGAACGTATGGATAAATCATATTAAAGACAACAGAAGAAACAATCCAATAAGTAAATGCTAATAAAATACCAGCATGCTTAAGAACTGGCCATGCAAGCCATGGAGTTCTTGTAAACTTGGATGGAGAGGGAGAAAAACAAGAGCCTTACCATCGTCTCCTTCATTCTCAGCTATATCTGGTCCAGCCTCACTGTGGTTCACTTCAGCATTGATAGATAACTCTTGACTGGCTGATTTTGGTGATGAAGCACTGTCTGAGCTTCCATCCTGGAAAGACAACATACATTCTCAAATGTAAATTATATTCACATCTAGTGAATCACAGTACAGTGGAACCTTGATTTTACATTCTGCAGGCGAAAATGCTGAAAAAACTTGAAATGCAAGCAAATGTAAAATCTGAAAATTTTATAGCATTTTGCTATAAATCATGAATAGGGAACGGATTTTAAGGTTCAGCACCTTATTCCTTCCTTTTCTTTCATGTTTTGTTGAAAAATTGGACAAAAAATAAATGATTTTCACTCTTCTTGAGCAGTTACATAAAATCCTATAGTCTCATTTTGTAGAGCAGAACAAGAGCTATAAAATGGTATAATATCATTGCAGTGCCAATAGTTCCCAAGATAATGTAGAAAAACCCACGAGAGAAAACACAACTTCAAAGAAACTTATTATTCGGCAGAACCCCAGTTCTCTACGTGGTTCGAGCGTATTATATACAGAAGGTGCAGAAAGAGAGAGAATTGAATAAAGGCATTTTATCAGCATTTTCTTTTTTTCTTGCACCTTTTTGAAAACATTTTTAGAACCTTTTATTTCCCTTTCCCGACCATAATTTTGCACCTTAAGATCCCTTCCCTAACCATAAAGATTGAATGTATAATGTGGGGTGAATGCAAAATCCGGGAACATAAAATCAGGATTTCACTTTATTGATTTTTCCTTCACAAATAAATTGCACAGTGCAAATCTGGCAAGTCTTACTTGTCAATATTAACATTATGTGCAAAGATCAAAGTGATGATATACAAAAAATGAACTTACTTAAAACACAGTCCCTAAATACAAAGGGAGTTTGTTTCAGATTGAAACTTTTCACCTGATCACCTTCAAGAATATAAAGGATAAACAGTTTGTCAACAACAGGATGAATGAAACGTTTGTACAAAGGTGAACTACAATATCTGATAATTACAGATAAATGGATCACATTTTCTTATCAGCATGTACAAAATGATAATACAAGGTGACCTTAAAAAGCTAATTTATTACACAAGGAATTACAATGTGGACACTTTCATACAGATACAGTTTGATATACACAATAGAATCATCAAGTAAGGTAATCATTTATGTAAGAACACAATTTTGTTGAAAATCTCCTTATGAGTTATAAAACGGGACTCATTACAGATATATTTATCATTTATCCATCTCACACAATCCACTTCTTCTGTTCTGCTTTGAATTAATGCAGCAACATGCTATCTTCCTGTGCTCTATTATAAGTATCTTAAGGTACAATCTATCAGTTATGAATTTGAACTCGTATAATATTCATACTATCAATGATACTTTATCCAATAATTTAAAAACAACCTTTCCATTCATACTTATTGTATACACCATCATATTATAATTTTATTTCATGTTCACTTGTGCTTACATATGAGAGAAATTCAACAAAATGTTTTAGTCAATTTTAGAATGACTGTTGTCAAGGCTTTTTCATACCATAAATGTTAATGTTTATGTATGAAGTCGCACATGTTGCAGAACATGTGTGGGAGCCAGCTTGTTTGCATGCAATCACTCTATCTTCAATTGGTGCAATTTCTTAAGCCCACGGCTTATCTGTGTGAAAGCAAGGGGGGGGGGGGGGGTATGGATGACTTCCTGGATCTGCAATGAGTCAACATTTCAAAGTGAATAGGCATAGAATCTTTATCTGGAGGGGGGGGCTGAAAATCCTAACCAAATACAACTAAAAAAGGATTCCCAAAGATCAATATTTCTTGCACAGTGCCAAACGAAATGTTTACAGGCCAATTCTGAAAAATAAACTGAGATGACGAACTGTTGTTCAGACATGGCTAAAGGACATTCTTCCACGTTCAGAATGGGTTAAGAACAGTTTTTCATATAGCTCGATCAGAATGGATAATGCCGAGGACTTGATATTCTCACCCAATGTGATTACTTTGGGGCATGTCAAGGACTTGTGCATGTGTGTGCAACCTCGACTTGCCAACATACCTCAAATGCAGGATTGCTGCAGCTGTCGAGACCATAACACAAGACATCCTAACCAGGATGTGGCAATTAAGACTTCACTGGGCCTATGGCTGACAGTAGTGAAGAAGTTCTTGTAATACCCTCGTCTTTTGAAAATCCAATATAATATTCCAAATTATGAAAAATTACATCGGCATAAATATCTTTCTGAAGCATTCCTGATAATCTTGTCACGGGCATAGATCATTTTATTAAGGGGTGTGATGGTTCTGCTGCAATACACACAGGCTATATTCATGAATTTTCATAGGGAACCATACAAAAACTAAAAAATTACGGATATAACTTTGGGTTCCTAGTGAGACAATCACAATTATTTATTTATTTTGCCCAGAAATTGCAGTTTCATCAATAAAATCTGTTCTAAGCAAATTTGGCAGCTTCCCCAGGCATGTATATGCTACCAGAAAAATGCTGTAATGATCGGGCTTCGAAAATTCACATGGAACAATGAGTTTAGTTTGTTCTTAAGCCTGCCTATGTGCAGAAAGGCCTGGGTTGGGCCTACAGTTTAAAGTGGGATGCACACCACTATGCTATCAGGAGCCACTCGTAAAATAATGACGAAGTTCATTAGACCAGGTATATTTTCCTGCATGTACAGCCAATGGCAGAGATAATGGTAGGCAAATTGTCCATCACTATAGTGCAGGAGGCCTTAGAAAGAGCATTTCGCAGGCTAACAGCAGACGTCGCTCGCACACTATTGCCGATACTCTCGCGTCGTCTGCTCCTCAGCCGAACAAACAGGCCAAGATAGCAAGAGGCAGAGGTCACTCACCCTTCCAGAAGGGTGCAGCGAGCTAGCTGTGGCAACCGGGCTCGCTCATTTGCGGACCTGATTGGTTCTCGCAGACACCCCCATATTGTCGTCTGCTGTAAGCCCGCGAAGCGATCTTTCTAAGGCATCCTGCACTATAATTTCATTCTTTTCTATTCTATATCCTGCGTCGTTCTTAGAAAAGGGAATTCTGTTCATGTGAAGCAGATGTTTTCCTCCGCTTATTGATGTTTTTATGTCAATTCACGATCATCATATTGTGGAAAACAGACAGGAGGAAAATGATGGACAATTCCCATACCATTTCTTTTGTTGTTGGGTGTACCAGCCAAACTGATATATAATGCAAAGGTAGACATTTTTCTCAGCACATGGTTAAGTTAATTAAAACAACACACAGATCCAAATTAGTACAAAAGATACAGTAATTACATGGTACTGCACATAGTTACTGGTATACACATTCCATACAGAATAGGAAAAGGTACCTCCAACATAAAAATAAATGCAATATCATTATCAGCATCATTAAAATTGCATGAAATATACAGCAAATATCACTAAATTGTGAAATAATTGTAGTTCTAAAATGCATATTTTAAAATTTTGAAATAATAAAATGCAATTTGATAATTCCCCAGGTTGCTGTTGTAGATTAAGAGTGAATCTCACATGGGAATTCCTAGCTAAAACAATCTTAAAGGTTACGTTAGGTGCCATCCCATGGGTTGCTATTTGTACTACATGCTGTAAAGGTTTTCTCACTGTGAAAACTGCATATTTAGATTCTGTAAATAACTACGATTAAAGACATGTTAGAATATTCATGGATATCTACATTTCACATTTGATTACTGCTGCAGATGGTCTCGTAATATCCTATTTTGTGAAGAAAATTTACATAGGATTCCTCCCAATTACTAGAGTTCAAGCAATTCACGATCAGAAAATGGTAGCTACATTTAATCTTGAATTGTTTAAAATGAAATTTTAGCATAATCACAGAAATATACAGTTAAAAAACACCGCAAATGGACAAATGAGGAAAAAAAAGTATATCGGGAACACAAAACCTAACAATATAACAAACGAAACAAATATTTACTTTGGGGAGGGAGACTGAATTTTACTATCAGAACACCACAAATGAAGGAAATAACTCAATTAACAAAATGTATATATTATGCTGAAGAGTCAAACAAACAACTACTGTACATCAAGGGGTGCCAGGTTCGATATCTGGTGGAGGTACATAGTGGTTCAGATCCCACTTTAAGCTGTAGGTCTAGTTTCGATTCGACTTCCTGTCCATAAAGTGGACTCAAACTCAATAAACAACTGCAACAATTATTTGGAAAAGACATTAGAATTAGCATACGTTACAAGACAAAAACATACTTGAGCACATTGTCACGGGCTAAAGTACTTTCTGCCTCTTCACTGGATAGCAGTAAGTTTCAGATAGCCATTCTGCATGGGAGGTAGTGTGAAATAAATCAAGCAGAAAAAGTTATATATTGATACTAATTTAGACATAAAAACTGCTGTATTCTTTTATGGCACTGTATTACTATGGCTCACTATTATATGGCCAAAATGTAGAGTATGCATTTTTCTAAAGTATGGGCTACAAAACATTTTAACAAGTTGCTTGCCTATGATCATGAGAATGTTAACAGTTATATGGTGGAAAACTTAAAATTTGGGTTTTGCTGTATCACACCTGGTCATACAAAATATTTAGTGTTCAAATAACAGTGCTCCTAGTGGCATCCAGGGAAACATGAACTGGAAGCCCATCCAGCAATGAAACAACAGTGGGGGCAGGGGTCATCGAAATTAATAGAACCACTAAAGTAAGTCTTGCAGATCAAGTTAGTAATTTGCTTATGTGTATTTATTGTACTACCGCATCTGTTATTCCCCAAACATGAATTGACTAACTTCGTTATCACAGAACACATTCTGTAGAAACATTATCTTCAGAGAAAAACAAATAAAAATCAATGATTTTTTACATTATATATATATATATACACACAAATAATGAAGGAGACAGTAAACACTTACCACACGAATAGAAATAATTCAATATTTCGCGATCTGAGTCGCATTTTCAAGAAGGTAGATAAAAGATCGACGACCCTATTCCTGTGTTATGTGGCTACAAACAAGCAGAAATGAAATTCCCTGACTTTTCCAGGTTTTCCAGGACAAAATTTACATTTTTCCCTGACAGTTACCAATTAAACTAAATCGATGTTTTTGCAAATGGAAATAATAAACTCAGACAGATCCAGGTATGGATTTGTTAAGTACCAATATTATCTTCTATGACACTGAATTAATATCTCTATTCTCTATGATTTGAATTCAAACAGCAAAATAGGGAATTGAAAATTATTACAATTCACAAGCTAGGGAAGGATTATGGAATTTTATCATACAGAGTAAGTTTAAAATAAAATACTTGATTATTTTTAAAGTTACGACTAAATGAGATTAGAGTGAATAGTGATTGATTAAGAAATACATTTTGTAATTTATCAGTCTCCTTTATCCATTCTCGGTATTATATGCTGATATTTCCACTGAGGTTTGGAACCCTCTGCTTGCAAGAACCATGAGTGCGGACTCATTTTTCGATGCATACAGCTACTTCTCTCTTCTCTGTAAAGCAAACAACTTAACTCTTGCATATAAGTGAAACAATTGAATTGTACAAAAGAAAGTGTCATATTTCTTTACATTATCAATGGGATTTCTGCTTCAGTACAGTATATCCAAGTGAAGTACTGTGAAACTGACAACATGCAGTTATACCAGTATTTTTTTTTTTCCTTGTATATACGCATTGCTTGCATGATAGAATTATTTTCCTGTAGTTTACGGTTATTACAATAGAATCATACAATACAATCCCAGTAGAATCATGGGAAATGGTTCAATGGTTTACTGTATGTGCAAATTACAATTACTTTATATTTGATGGCAAAATCTATCAGCAAAATAATGGTCTATCAATGGGAAACCCAGTATCCGGAATCATCTCCAGCATTTTCCTTCATTACATAGAATCTCCAATTGTTAATGCGATAGGTGCGGATATCAAACTCTACATCAGATATGTAGATGATGTGCTAATTATTGCTAAAAATGAGAACACCATCATGGACGTATTTAAATCGTTAAATGAATCACATCGTTGCATAAAATTCACTTGCGAACCCATGAATAACAATGTAATTTCTTTCCTTGATCTGCAAATTAAGACAACTGACTCAACAATTCAAACATCAGTCCATAGAAAAAAATTAGCGGGGGAAAAATACATCCATGCCAAATCAGAACATTCGCGTATAACAATGGATAACATATTTTTAAATTTTTTCCTGAGAGCACAAAGACTATGTTCTAATAATGAGGATATCAAAAATGAAGAAGAAAGGCTCTTTAATATAGCAAAAGAAAATGGCTTTCACACTAACAGAATAAACCAAATCAAAAAACAAGTTGCAAGAAAACTAAAGGAAAAGAGAAATACAGACAAAGATGAAAAATCTGTTGAAAAGAAATTTGTGTGCATTCCATTCCACAAGGCATTCTCACATAAAATTGCAAAAATTTTTAAAAGTTTTAATTTCAAAATTGTTTTTAAATCACCAAGAAGTTTGGAATGTACATTTAATGAATTCAAAATGAGAAACTCGCTACCAGATGTGGAAACCACAGGAATATATAATATAAGTTGTTCATGTTCAAAAGATTATGTGGGACAAACAGCAAGGAAAATGGCAATAAGATGGCATGAACATGATTTGGACATTATAAATATAAACCCAAGAACAGGTTTGTCAACTCATATCATCGAAGAGAAGCATTTGATTAAAAAGAGAAGGGTTTTAAAAAGATTAACGGGAAACACAGAGTTGAATGTCTGGGAAGCCTCGTTCATTGCAGAAGAACACTGGAATAAATTAAATAATGAAAATGGTAACATAGATCCAGTGTGGAGTTTTCTTTTTCACAAATGGAGTAAGCCACCATCTTTAAAATTTAATGTAACAGAAAACATCAAGAGACTTTGTGAAAACAATGATGAATTTGAATTACCTGATGATATTTGGGATTCATAATTTAAAAAAAAAAAAAAAAAAAAAAAAAAAATCTAAAATAAAAATAAAATAGACTGCTTTTTTCAGTCAAGTTGCTATATTACAACAATGTAACATTGACAACATCCATTATATAACAGATTCTTTTTGTTTAAAAATTACTAACCATTGTTATAACTGTATCTTTAGTCAAAATGAAAATAAATGTCTGATGAAAGGAGCGTGTGTTCTCCTGAAACGTCACAAAGAAAAAACTGTTTTCTTATGCTTGTAATAACCGTAAACTACAGGAAAATAATTATACCAGTATTGCTGACGAAAAGGGTATGTAGATATTAGAAATTTAACGCAAGCAATTTATAGAATTGCATTGTATAGGTAGGTACCTGATTTAGCTAACCAAACATTAAAATAGGAAAACTATGTTAATAACAGCTTCTGAAAGTTCATATAAGAGGGGCATCCTGAAAAAAGCTCCAATGGTGCGTGTACGCAGCACCAGTGGCCGGAGAGCAACACACACGTGGGCAGGAAGAAGTGGCATGTAGCTGTAATCTGGTAGTCACAATGCAGCCATTTTAGGACAGTTCTAGGTTAAAGATAGCAGCTCTCATACAGTCTGCCACTGACTGCGATGTACCCTACATGTAGTAATCAGATTTTTGCAAGCTCAGAATTTGGCACAGAGCCACCAGCAATCTTGTGAGGTGTGCAGACCCGACGTCGTGAGTGACCAAGTGGTCAGACGATGGTGCAGACAATTCACAGAAGGTCAATCGAATGTGCACAACCCCATACAGCTGAGTACACGTGGGCCCTTTGCATCATTTCAGGTGAGATATCTTTGATCACTCCCCTGTACAGCCCTGGCATTGCATGTACAGACTTTCATCTCTTTGTTCAACTGAAGAGGTTTCTGGCAGGACAAGGATTTGACAGCTACACTGCGGTAGAGACAGTTCCAGTCTTTGCTGTCAGGCACATATGCCATGGGCATACAAAATTTAGTACCATGCTACAACAAATGCCAGAACAATGGTGGTGATTATAAGTGACCATAAGTGGCGATGCACCCAAAAAATTTAAATCAATCAATCTGACATGACTGATATATTATGGCACCAAAAATTGGCATTAACTTCTTTTGACTTGTTAGTGTTACGTTTCCCAAAAATCATGTTTTTGTTTTAGAACATTTTTCTGCCAAATATACCAAAACTTAATACTCCATTGTGCTTTTAAACTATTATTTTAAATTGTAAGTCACATAGTCTACGTATTTTCGTGACAGTTTGATATGTTGGAACAAATTTTTGCTGAAGAAAAAGTAAAAGTAAATTGCTACCCTGCACTTTGCCATGAAGGTGTATAAGGGTGTGGAGTTTAGAGCTCCACACTTTCTTGATCACGGCTGAAGGTGGGGGTGATGTGATCAACACCATGCTCCTGGCTACCTATCCCTCAAAGTTTCCTCCAGGTACCCACTTGATATAACGCTGGGTGGGCAGCGGAGCAGTTTGATTAGGTGGAAAAGATCCCGGTTCTCGCCTGCAGGTGATCGAGAACTGGTCTCTCGCATGGTAGTCAGATGCCCTAACAACTGAGCTCCATTATTTCTTGATCGACAAAAATCGTGGGAAATACATGATTTAATGTGGCTGTCCGAATTGATTGATTGATTGATTTGTTGTTTTAAGTCCACTTTATGCACAATCAGGCTAATCGGGACTGGACCTACAGTTTAAAGTGGGATCCGAACCACTATGTGCCTCCACCGGATATCAAACCTGGGACCCTTTGATTACAAGGCGACAATGCTACCACTGCACCATCGGGGAGGCGGATGTCGGCATCCATGTATAACAAGCATTATAGTTTACTCTTGAATAAAATATTGGAAAACTTGCACATTCTATGTACACAAACATGGCCTAGAAAAGACAAGAATGTTGGATTTCACGGAATTTTTCGTTGTTTTAGAACATTTGTTTTAAAAAATTGCTAAAAACACCAATTTGCATTTTATGCCAAATTCGCATTATTTCGATATTTTGAACGGGCAAAAAATGTGTCTAGACATCACTGCACATTCATAATTCGCAGCAATTGCCATTTTTCACGGTTTTCGCGTTTACGAAAAATCAATGTTCATACTAATTGGAAATTACCTTCTGGCCACCCCTCGTATAAATCAGTAGATGGAAAGTGAAAATTTAGCAGGGCTGGCAGAGAAAAGTCAATTCTTGAAGAAAGTGATTTGCTTTTATGATTGAATGATTCGAGTAAATATGATATTAAAATATTTACGTATTTATTATTAGTATTTTTTCATAATATTGGACATTAACTTCACTCAGTGAGAGATTAACTTTACTCAGTGAGAGATTAATGACCATCTCTCACGAGTTTAAACAGACAGGAGAGATAGTGGCGTTAATTTCATTGCAATACTAAAGTGGTTCCGGCGAGAGAAAGGACTTGAAAATTATATTTTTGTCTTTTCCATCGAAAGCCAAGGAGGGTCACATGAACAGCTGAAACATTCGGCTTTGTCCACTTGCCATGGGGAGGGGGAGTTCTCCTGATTTTCTGCGTTACCAAATCTTTCATTTTGGGTCGTTTTCGAAACAGGTAGCACCCTCATCAAAGCATAATGATTGCCACCACGTAGAAAGCAAATGGGTCTCCGATTCCCTGCCTCTCCCTGAAATGCAAGCGAAGGGGTCTTGTAGACAGGAAGAGGTGTTGTGTAGGAAGAGGTGTTGTGTACGACTGGACAAAAATCAGGCGTGTAGCAACCGGTAGCAACACCGCTTCCCACGCCCCCCTTAAACTGGAGGAGGAAAGTCTGGGTTTCCTCAAGTCCATTCTCTCGCCGGAACCACTTTTTTCTTTTTAGTGTTGCAGTAAATTTGAGGTTGGGAGCATGCACTTGCCAATTACTATAACGTTTACCAAAGCAGATTTATGATTCACTTTTTCGTGATAGTATTCAATATATATCCCGTTTTGTTGGATTCTTCTTGATATATAAGAATACTGCAATATCATTGTAACAGTTTGTTAACTTGTGCGAAATCAGTAATACGTCAGGATGATGAAAGAAAACCTTCATAAGCACTGCTACATAAATAAGGTGAAGTGAGCCAGAAGAGGAATAAAATTCCAGCAGCATATTTGCAGTCTAAAGCTCTTCTTGTTTATGCAAACGATTTTTGTTGGATGTTGCAGTCCAAAGACATCCAACAAAAATCAATTCCATACGAGTGCCATGCATGCATATTCGACAAAAATCGCATGTATCAATGGAGCCTATTTATTTCCATGTTCCTGCAGTTTGTCCAACAACATGCCTTACTACCATGTCCTACAACTATCGGACGGCGCCACCTGCTCCCATCTTCTCCATCTGTTCGACAGTTCTTTCAACTTACTACTCCCATACGGACAAGAAAAAATGACAATTCAATGCATTTTACACGTAATATTTAGAGGCGTAACACATTTTTCTGCCCCTCTGGAAATTTCTCTCTCTCTCTCTTTCTCTCTCTCTATTCCTGCCATCTGCCATCACTGGTTTCTGGTGCCGTTGTTGTGTTGTGCATAAAAGGGCCCTCAACGTTAAAGCCGAAACTTAGCAACAAGATTTCCTGTTCCCGTGCCGAGTTCCATAACTGGGGGGAACAAAATCCCTGACTTTTTTGGACACCTCAAATTCCCTGACTTTTCGCTGTTTTCCAGGTCTGTCCCCACCCTGATATATACAAAGTATGCCACTTTCAATTAGAAAATTGTTTGCTCTAATGATTACAGACGAGTGAGTGGAACCAAAAGGTATTTTGTACAAAGGTAACAAAATAATCACAACTACTGCTTGCACACTTAAAATACCTCAGTCACTACCATCATGATATACATATAATAATTTTAAAAAAAAGCCCAAAACCAGTGCACACAAATACATGCATGAAGAACTACTTGAATAAGCTCTGCAGGATAAAGGAATACATACACTACAGTAACAAAAAGACATGTAGGAAGCTGGTCAAATGTAACATATTGCATTTACAATATATCAGACATAACAAAATGGAAAAAGAAAGTGTTCCCTTACAATTTTCTACTATGAACATACCTTCTGTAAATTTCTATCAGGTGTACCACATTGGAAAGTTGAGTTTAAAGTCCTGCTCATGTTGACCGAATTCCTTGCCACATCACCACCACTTGCTGTATCCTTGGGAGGAGAAGTGGACAGCCTGTTCCTTGGTTTAAAAGGATCTTCAATTTCATCAAAGTTCATATCTTTCACGCAAGAAAACTTCGATTTAGACTTCACAGAATCTCTGCCGTCCATTGCAGCATCTCTAGCACCTGGCACCACCTCTTCTGCAATGTCCTTTCTCTTGGCCTGTTGAAGTTTGTTTCTTGTCACGTTTGGCGAAAGTTTACCAGGAGAATGTTTTTTAACAAAAGCTTCCAGATTTTTCAATTCGTCATTGGCATTTTCTAACCCCTTCTTTGGGGTAGAATGGCTCGGAGTCGATTGAGTTCCACACAAATTAGTATTTTCGTCCCAAGTCCCATCAACCTGCTTTGTTTGAGATGAATGTAACACACCATTTCCTTCTTCGTCTGCCATTACGGCCTGTGCAGAAAATGTATTATTTAAAACCTTACTTTCTTCTATCTGTTTGTTATCTGTTGGCACCTCGTCTTCTAAATCAGCTTCACTCAAAATCTGTGAAGCGTTAATGATCTCCTGCGAAATTTTAGCTGCCTCAAGAGCTAAACTTTCATCAAACTCATCAAATTCTGTTTCTTCTTTGTAAGAATTTGTCAGCAAATCACTGTGATTCTGCTCAAGCTTCAAAGACAAATTATTCCCAACGGCACCAATATGCTGGAAACTATTATTTTCGCTTCTTTGTTCTAAAGCAATCAAATTTTCACCAAAACTTAACTGCTGCTGAAGATTCTTGTTGTCCTCTTCCTTTGCTAATTTTATATATTCTACTTGCTCTGTAGATTCTCTCCTTAAACCTGAAGCACACGCATCAGGATCTTGTTGCAATGCAATGGATCTTTGATCTGATTCGTGGCTTACAAGAGTACTACTAAATTCTTGATTGCCTGAAAGATTTTCTTCCACACGAACAGTTTCCTCAGATTTCTTATCTACTTCAGTAACAGTCACTTCTGGTTCTTGTTCTGCTGTGCAGACAAGTGCTTCTGACCCTTTCTCTGCTCTGTGGACTATTATGTCTGTTTCACAGACAGATGTATGTGCTTCTTTCTCTGATATACAAATAGTTGTTTCTGCTGCACAGACAGCTGTTTCTAATTCCTTTTGTGTTGCACAGACAGCAGTTTCTAATTCCTTTTGTGTTGCACAGACAGCAGTTTCTAATTCCTTTTGTGTTGCACAGACAGCAGTTTCCGGTTCCTTTTGTGTTGCACAGACAGCAGTTTCCGGTTCCCTTTCTCTTGCACAGGCAGCTGTTTCCGGTTCCCTTTCTCTTGCACAGGCAGCTGTTTCTGGCTCCTTTTCTGTTGCACAGGCAGCTGTTTCTGGCTCCTTTTCTGTTGCACAGGCAGCTGTTTCTGGCTCCTTTTCTGTTGCACAGGCAGCTGTTTCTGGCTCCTTTTCTGTTGCACAGGCAGCTGTTTCTGGCTCCTTTTCTGTTGCACAGGCAGCTGTTTCCGGCTCCTTTTCTGATGCACAGGCAGCTGTTTCTGGCTCCTTTTCTGTTGCACAGGCAGCTGTTTCTGGCTCCTTTTCTGTTGCACAGGCAGCTGTTTCTGGCTCCTTTTCTGTTGCACAGGCAGCTGTTTCTGGCTCCTTTTCTGTTGCACAGGCAGCTGTTTCTGGCTCCTTTTCTGTTGCACAGACAGCTGTTTCTGGCTCCTTTTCTGTTGCACAGACAGCTGTTTCTGACTCCTTTTCTGTTGCACAAACAGCTGTTTCTGACTCCTTTTCTGTTGCACAGACAGCTGTTTCTGACTCCTTTTCTGTTGCACACACAGTTATTTCTGGCTCTTGTTCTGTTGCACAAACAGTTGTTTCTGGTTCTTCATCTGTTGCACAGACAGTTATTTCTGGTTCTTTTGCTGTTGCACAGACAGTTGTTTCTAACTTTTTCTCTGCTCCACAAATAGCTATCTCAGGTTCTTTTCTTACACTGCAGACTATTGCTTCTAGTTCTTTTTCTGAAGCACAGACAACTGTTTCTGTCTCTCTATCTGTTGTACAAACAGTTACCTCAGGCTCTTTCTCTGCTCCACAAACAGGCACGTCTGATACTGTTTTCAGTACACAAATGGAGCCGTTAAGCTGCTGCTGTTCCACAGAATCTGTTGCTTCACATCCGTTCTGTACAGTGGATAATGTTGATTCATTTTTAATTTCTACGTTAGGAGCATATACTTTGGATTCATCTAATACAGAATCTACAGTTTCTAATTGATTTTCTACAAGCACTGAGTTTTCACTTTTCTCCTTCAAAATATCTGCATTATGTTGACTTTCCTGAAAGTCATTGCAAATCTCATTACCAACAAGATTATTTACTTCATCTGAATGAAGGTTGTCATGATTAAATGCTGGTATGCTCGTGTCACTTTCTGAATTTACTTGTAACTTAGATAAATCTTGGCCACCTTCAATCTCTTTTCTTGGTGAAACTGCATTGTATTTATCAGTGGAATCACTTATTTCACTACCATTGAAACTTTCAAATGCCTGAAGTTCTGCTTTAGCATCGGTTTTGTCTGCAGTGTGATTCTCTGAGACAGAACTTATCAAACACTGTTCCGAACTGCACTTTGTTTCACTGCTTGCCAAACACTGAATTTCTACTTCAGATCCTTTTTCGTTATTTGCTGTTGAAGAGTTTAGTTCTACAGTTTGTGGATGGGGACTTGGGAAGACCAAAAATTTACTATTCTCAGCTTCAACATTCAAATCAGTCTTCAGTGATAGTGGAGAAACTTCCAGACTATGCTCATGTGCAGCTTCTTCACAAAGCCCATTTGCAAGCTGTTCTTCATTCGAGAATTCAGAATCCTTAACACTTGTATCCTTGTCCTCTACCACACTATCTTCAGGTGATGAGATCTGGACCTCCTGCTGTGCATCTTGAAAACTCCCTACAATGTCCTCAGCAAGAAAACTACCAGTCGGAGACAGAAGGTCTTTAGTTTCACTTGCTGGTTCAGTGTCAGCAGCACTCTCATACTCTGTGGTGTCAGTATCTGAAAACAAAAATACAAACATGAAGCATGTAAATTCGCTCAATTATCAGCCAGTAGATTTTTACAAAACAAGATACTACGAAACTTTCATTTTCATTTAACTGCACTCAAATGAATTCTCTGCTGAAATATAAATTTCTACATTCTGAGTCATAATTCATAGAGTACTACCTACTATGAGCAATTAATACATATTAAACGTAAGAAAAATTAATAATATTAATTACTGCAAAATAAATCATAGTCCAATTATTGTAGAAGCTAATCTGCAATTACTGACACATTGACATCCATTTTAGCAACAAACTACATAATTCTACTCTCTCATAGCACATATGGATTACCTCAGTATTTAGCATGATCATTTCGCAAGGAGAGGAATAATATATTTCATATTTCTTACTATAAAGATTGCGTATCAAAAAGTTTGGGCATCCTTGGATGGAAGGTGCTAAGAAAAAGAACACAGTGGAGGTTTGACCCGTTTTAAGAGTTTTGTGAACAACAGCTATGGGTAATATGGGATTAGGAACAACTGGATAAGGGGCAACGTCGATTTATCCTCAATGTTATTTGATTCAATATCTTTAAATTATATTACTCAGATAAATAGCATGAGCTTCACTCGCATCTGCTTATTTAACAACAACTTTATGTATCCCACATAATAAAGGTTAAAATGAGTGCAGAGGAAGGACTAGGGGCCTTTTTCATGATCAAGGTGCAGAAAATAAATAGCATGAACAACCCTCCCCCAATTTTCCTCCCTGTCAACTTAATGTGCAACTTTCAGCGTTAAAAACAACTTGGATTTTGTTAGGTGAATAATAAAGTTTTAAAAATTCCCTAACAGGTTTATGTGGGTCTCTGGATATCAATACCATGATAAAAATTCACCCACTTAACCTGCAACTTAATGGGTGAAAAACAACTGATTATATTTATGATAAAGTATTATTTTATTAAAAAAAAATGAAATTACTTATAGGATGACCCAAAAATAAATAAAAAAAAACCATTAGATTGGTTACCACATACGAATGAAACTTTCTGAAAGCAAACCATGACATGAAAGGTAATTGTATAATTACAGAGAAACCTCGATTGTATGTTTTTTTTTCTGGGGACCAAGTTGAAGAAACTTAAAATGCAGGCAGAAAAAAAATGCTGCATTTGGACCACCAAGATTGAATGCACAGAAATGTAAAATCTGGGTTCCACTATATTAGTTCCAATTTTTGTTGCTGTTTCTTACCTCAACTATACTATAGAATCTATAAGTACAAACAAATAGTGACAATAATGAAATGCATATAAAATTATTCTATACTTGTGATTGTAATGAAATACATATAAAATTATTCTACACTTTTAACGTCTAATATCTTAATCATCTTATGACTAAATGTTTGAATCAGCTGTATGTCTATGGTACTGCAAACAGACCTGATACAAATTCCAAATGTTGCTGCTTGAAAATACCTTATTGGGGTATCAGTGATTGAGAATGGCAAGAAGAAAATCAGGGTAGCTACGATTTTTTGATTATGAAATTCCCTGACTTTTCCAGGTTTTCCAGACCAGAAATAATTTTTTTCCAGACATGTTTGTCGTCATGATATTTGCTTTTGAACCTCATGTTTTTCAATTAAATATGCAGGCACGTTAATTATTATGAATATGAATATACACAGTTATTAGCTGAAAATTTACCGAGTGATTAATATAATGCTATTCAATGAAAAAATAAATAACTATTGTACTTCCCAATTTTCAGTCATTACAATTTAAGTGGTGTAAAAAAATCAATAAAAAAATGTGGCATTTATCAAAGCTTTACAATGTAACCTGTATACAACCTCAATTAGCCTACATCAATACAAATGAGAAACAACAGAAAATTAGGTCATGTACCTTTAGAAAATATGCAATAAGTTTAATGATTATATTTTTTAATTTATTGAAAATAGTAGGCTACATATATTATGGAAATTCAGAACTTGAATGGGGCCGGTGACCAACCATACACCTAAAAAAAATATATACGCGGGCCATACTTTGGAATCAAATATCTCCATTATTTGAGTTTTCCACATGCTGGAACCAATTTTATATTACGGAAAACATCGAAATCTGTCTTCTAAAAGGTAACAGTTCCGAATGTTTTATGATTTTTTTTTTCACATTTTCCTAGCAGGAAAACTAATTATCATGTAATTTTTGCAATCATTGTGACACGAAATTTGAACCTTCCTTAAAATCATGAGCACTATTTGGATTCGAAAAAGTTATTTATGTTGAAAAAAACCTTCAAAATGACCTTAAAATAATCCAATAGCGCAACAACCCAATATTGGGCCAAGGCTTACCTACTGACTGCTGGCCTCCCTCCCACGCGAGCCACCAAGGGGGCGTGGAGATCTGCAGCCAGACTAGGGGGACGGGTGGTCAGCCCAACCGACCCCCAGCCGTTGTAGTACTTCGCGACCGGATTACGCTCACTCACTCGGAGCTCCCCAATTTCCTCACGATAGTGGGTTGCCACTGGCCCTATACGTAGGCCGAATAAACCAAACCTGACATTCCTAACCTAACCACAAAAGCATATATTAACAAAATCTTAAGTAATCGCTAAAACTCTGCAGTATGTGTTAACAGACATACATCAAAATCGAACCATGTAAAAGTTGCATTTGTAGCATGATGAAATCGTAATAAAACAAAAGGAACTTGGGCTCATTTTCACCACTTTTCAGCATAATTTCATTCTACACGCGAACAATACGTAAAATTACTATCGGCATGAAACCAACATTCCTAACCTAACACCGACGTGTGACCAGTGTACATATATTCGAATATTGACGTCACTGATACTGCATAAAATCACTAATTTCTCGGGTGTAACACATCTCTGCAATGTAAAAACTACGACAACGAGCAAATGAACTAGTTCATCAGGTTGCTTCTGAACGGGTCGCAAACGAAGGACTCAAATTCACAGAACGGGTTCAAGGGGGAATGAAGTAGTGAGTCCCTTTGTTTTTACTCGGCGTCCGCACCCATCCAGTGTGACGTCAACCACAGCCAGTTACGTGAAATTCTGCTCTTCAAGCTTTATTGCAGATCCAAAACCAATGAACTGTCCGAACACCAACCTGCTCCGCTTCACGTATCAAAAGAGAATGGGTTCCGAATGGGTGTGTTCTTGAAGAAAGGAAATTTCCTCACTACACACAAAGCTAAAGCAACATTTTTTTCCGCAAGAAATTCTGAGGATGGCTGGTGCGTAGGTTTCGTCTTGAGTAGCTTGTTCTCTAAGGAAAAATCTCACGCCTCACCAAATTCCGGTCTTGAACAGGTTCACAAGAACGAGTCGCAAAATGAACTGATCCAAGAACCTAGATCCGAGAGTGAATAAATATAGAATTGAAATACGAAGAAACCATAATTCTGTACGTAACAGACTAGAAGTCATAATGACGAGAGGAACAAGTTTCTGAACTGAATCTTTTGGGGGGACTGGAATCACAAGAACCGAATTCGGAAGTGGAAATGAACCGTTCGTTCATTTTTAACTGGTTCTCCTGCTACTCCAAAATGCACGTAAATTCCAGAAAATATGCAAAATTCCCTGACTATTCCCTGACTTTTCCCTGACCAACCAAATTCCCTGACTTTTCCCTGTTTTCCAGGTTTTCCAGTCGCGTAGCAACCCTGAAAATGATACAAGTTATTATGGACTAGATCAAGAAAATGATCATTATCTTTTTCTTAAAATATACCCTGCTTGAAACACTTCTTACTCAGTTTCTTTGTATGCCCAACATATTACTAAACAAGCTTCATTCTCATAAGGCATATAAATGTTTGGCCAGCTACATAAAATAGTGGTTGTCATACTGTATCAGTTACCTAAAAGTCCCAGGTTTGAATCTTCATCTGGGTAAAATTGAAGAAAAAATAGTTCACCTGAAAAGTACACCTGAGTATTGTTACTCGAGCTATACAGAGTTCTTGAAATCTGCATGTTCTTTTGTTTCTATTGAATTCTCTCTCTTTATATACAACTGCAATGCTACTTTAATATACTTGACTTGAAAGACACTTAGTAAATTCATTGCACACATATGTGGAATTAAGCCTCAAGAAATGTTGTATTTACCTTATCAGCAATTAGAATATACATGACACAAAGGCAAATCAACAACAGTGTGATGCTTGATTCAGAAGTTTTCTGCTCCAGGGCAGCAAATGCAATTGTAACAAGGTCAAATGACAAAACTAGAGTATACAGGACACATACATTTCTATGATTGTAGGTCACACACTGGATTAATTTAAAATATTCCTTTATTTTCACACTGACACTTATCTTGCAATGTGAAATTATTTGGATAGTATATTGCTTAGATAACCTGTCAATATGTTCTCCTTCAATATTTGACAGAGAAGGGACACAATATTTTGTGTTGAAAAGCTAACTGTTCTAGATTCCAATCCAGTCTACGATATTCTTTGTGGTTGTTCTCCTGTATATTTGATCAAGTATTCATTTACACATATATTTAGGATGAAATCAGCAAAGTATAAAATTGGTTGGCCAATGACATGTACAATAATCCAAGCTCCAGCATTTAAAAGATTCGAACAGTTGAGGAGTAGCGAGTCGGCCGCCAGACCAGTTTCAGGTAGAGCCTGCCTCGGAAAGGGAATGGGAAGACTTCGGTCTTTACTCCACCTCCCAACTACCCTCGAACTCTCCAGCCAGTGAAGTGGTTGAAAGCCCATGCTTTCAGGTACCCCAGTCTATCGCCTATATAGAGTGATAAGAGGACTGGTTTCCCTCGATTCCCTTTCATTTCACCCAAGAAGCTTGAGGTAGTAATTCCAATATTTACATCACAAATTTCACGCATTATATTTTTGTATAATAGTGTGTTTCAAGTCCTATTAATTATAAAGTGAGAAAGTGAGTATTTTGTGTGCAGACGAATTACTGGAAACTGTTCCTTTTTTTTATTATTTTTTTTCCACTAACGAATAAAATTGTTAAAAAAAAACTCTCTTTCATTTTAGTAGTATTATCTTTAAATACACTAATTTCTTGTCCACAAGTACGAGAACTCATCAATACATTGATAAGCCTAACACTCTGAAATTTGTATATTCGTGGTGGGGTGAGGGTGGAGGTACAGCGCCTAGAATAACGTAGTGGAAAACGGCATGGTTTTACTCTCTCTCGCTGGTTCCACTCGAAAATGAAATCCGCTAGAGGCGCTGGTGTTGACACCGGGGTACAGCGCTCGACTGCTTATAATGGAAGTAAATGGGGTTTTTGCTGCAACGTCTGATTCTTTTCTTTGTAACATTTCTTTGCATCAGAAAATTGTTATGATACTTGGTACAGTAATCGCGAAAATATTAAAGAATATTATGAACCGTCTATCATGACCTGTCCTTGAGTTTTTTATTAACAATACGGAAGAAAACATAGGTATGGATTGTAACACGTAACATGACAATTGCTGCAAGAATTAGTATTGCGTATGCATTATCCTGAAAGGTTCATTAATATTGTCATTGTCACAAATATTATTTTTATGTAAATTCACACAGACAATACTCGTTTATTTTAATTAATTAATTAATTTTATTATTAATTAATTTCATTAATTTGCGGTTTATTTTCATCAAGTACAAGGTAGACATTTTACAGCCAAGTCACGAGTAAAAATGCACAGTCCTTAACACCAAAGTTCTACTTACCAATCGACACGAATGTAAAGCAATTTGTTGATAGAGATGACAAGGTACATCGTAATCGGCTATTGCAACTCCATGGAATATGAAATTAAATTCTTTCGAATATCTGCATTTCGGGAAAATGACTTCATAATATGTACGCCACGAAACATTTTTTCCCCTTCATGACACTATTTCAATTTTATTAGTATACAAAAATAAACTTGTGTACACAATCCAATGTTTGACGTCCAGCCTCACATGCGATATGTTGATGCTCGTGTTGAGTTGCACATAAAACGTATTTATGTTACTTTTCTGTGTAAATTAATACCATTTCGTGACTGCAAATCACTCCACAAATATAACCGTTTCCATCAATTCACTTACCGCCTTTCTAGAGAAACAAATCTACACAATATATTCCAAAAACTAACTAAGCCGCATTACTTTCATAACAAAATTAGCCGCTGTGTCGAATCGCACTGCCATCTACTTGTCATCGTCTCGGGGAACCAGTTTCTTGGGTCGTTTTCCACACTACGTTATTCAAGGCGCTGTAGTGGAGGGTTGGTGTATTGTACTTTGTCAAAACTACAATGAAAAACTGTGGGGGGTTGGTGAATTGTACTTTGTCAAAACTACAATGAAACACTGTACAAGGGTCAAATTATGTACACGAAACCTCATCTGTTTTCTCGCTGTGCTAATTTACATTTTTGCCATTTCACATTGCACTTTTCTGGTTTTTGACCTTTAATTATGATGCGACAATAAATATGGCTAACAAACTCATGTCATAAACATTCACACTGTACTCAGAATTTGAACTCAAGGCCTTTCTTCCAAGTACTTACTCATTTCAAAGAGTGCTTTGTGTGTGTGTGTGTGTGTGTGTGTGCGTGTGTGTGTGTGACATTCTGCATTCGAACTGCGAATGAAAATTTTGATATTTTTGAGGAACTCATTGGCTTTTACGAGATTCCGAACACTGAGGCCAAAACTTCAAAAAAGGGAGGGAGTGAGTCATTCATTAATTTATTTCAGTGATCAGCGCCCCCGAATAATTTTGACCATCTGCTCTTTACACTTGGCTGCATATTTTTGAAATGCAAAAATCAAATCATGCCGGGTCCAACGAAATCCACAATCTGCTCTGGAAAGCATCTTGGAGGACAGGCCAGAGAAATTGTTTACAATGTTGCAACATATTTGCGAAATCAGAAGGAGTTACATAAACTTAGGTATAATGTTGTCGAGTCCACAAGCAACGCGACAGGAGTATCTAAATGGATGGTTTTTCAAGTTTTAAAAGAATTGGATTGGGATTGATTTGTTGTTTTAAGTCCACTTTATGCATAGCGAGGCTAATCATACTGGACTTACAGTTTAAAGTGAGATCCGAACCACTATGTGCCTCCACTGGGAATCGAACCCGGGATCCCTTGATTACAAGGCGACGACGCTACCACTGTTGGTAGAGTCGTTGGCGAAAGGTCAGCTGAAGTTCTGTACTCCAACAGGTAAAAAGAGCCCAGGAAAAAGCTAATACAAATTTCTTTGAAAATTCTCAGACCATTCCCCTCCCTCCAGGTTGCAGCACTGCAAACCAACCTCACTCCGAAAAGTGGAGTGGGGAAATGTGGTATGAGCTGCACAACAGCTATTTGCAGCGTCTTGTTTCTAAACTTGTCAAGTATAACGGGCAAAATTTTTTATTGTATTGGCAATAGTAATACCAGTTTCAAACAATTAGTTGTATTAAATAAAATTTTTACTGTGCAGGCTTCTGCCAAACAAATTACAAAAATAGAGAATTGGAGAAATAATTTATGGATTTTTAATGTATTTTAAGGGATAGTATTTTATTTGATTAGGTATGTTGTTTTGAATATTTGAAAGTATGTATTGATTTTTGGGAGTGTATATATTTTTAAAGGGAGTTATAAAATAGAGGGTGTTTTGAGAAAAATTATAAAGAGGTTTGTATAATGTTTTATTTTTGGTGTTATATATAATGTTAGAAATGGATAGAGGTGTAATGCAAGTTTTTTTTGTAATATTGAAAAGGTAATGGTTTAAAGTTATATGCAATATAATTTGCAATTTGTGTATAAGTGGTATTTAACAGCTATTAAAGCAGTTGTGAAATTGATAGTATATTTTATTATTTGTTTTTTGGATTATAGTTTTTAAGTGATTTTGCAATAATTGAAATGAAATTAATGAGATGTGGAATTTTATTTTGGCAAGAGGCAGTAAGAATATGAAATAATTTGGGTATGTTGTTTAGGGGTAAATTTTTAATAGTAATCCAATTTTATGCTGGAAAGTATTGTATGCGGTTGTAAATTTTATTAATGTTTGGGTTTTTTAAGAATAAAGTTTTTATGTGTGTTTCAGTGGTTTTAAAATAATTTCATTTTTGTACTGCTGGGTTAGTTAAAATGGAAGTATTTTTAGTGAAGCGGGTATTTTTTTTTAATTTAGATAGACTGAAGTGATGGGAGTATACTGCAATTGATAGGCTATATCAAGGGAATTGAAGTTTTATACAGAATGGGCGAGTCGAATTGATTTTTATATAGGCTAGAAGATATAAAAGTTTTTATGGTTAGTTTATTAATAGTGGTGGCGAGAGATATTATAAGGAGTAAATGTACGGTTAGTTATGCTGTTATGGTTAAATGTGCTGGAATGTGTTTAGGATTGTGTGTATGTGGAGCAGGTTTAGGTATTGGTTTCTTTTTAGTTGGAATATGGTGTTTAGGAGTTTTGTTGTTTAACAACAATAATAATTTTTTTTGCTAAACTATATTTTGTTATTTAATTGTATTGTTTATTAAAATAAAAATGGTATTTTTTTTTTTAAAAAAAAAGTATTGGATTCGCTATTTTTGTGGTTGTTTGGCAGAAGCCTGCACAATAAAAATTTTATTTAATGCAACTAATTATTTGAAACTGGTGTTACTATTGCCAATACAATAAAACAATTTACCCGTTACACAAGTTATACTAGATGTTCCGATATTTGTAAGGAACAAGTCATATTTTGATTAAAGTTGTTATACTAGGTTCTTCAATTTTGAAATTTATCTGATAAACTCAAATATTTATAACAAATATTTCAGCACACTGTTGCCAATGTCGTGCTTCCAAAGTTATTTTCAAATGGGTTGAAACGATAGTGAAAACAATAGAGCAATTTTAATAATGATACATTATAAACTCTACCATACCCTGGAAAAAAGAAAGAAAAAGTATTGGCCGAGTGGAGACTCGAACATGAGATCAAAATGTGAGTTTATAAGTAGGATGCCTTAACCACTTAACCAACTACTTTTTTTCTTTCTTTTATTACAAAGTAATACTCCTATGTGGTAGTATTCCCCATCTTTCACACGATTTTCACTCAAATCAATTGGACTAATTTCTTTGTTTTTCTCAGGACAGACAAACACAAATACCCATCCCATACCTGGGACTCTAACCCCTGGCATCGTAGCATGCTGTGCTAACCACTCCACCACGGAGGTTGGCTGCTACTCCAGCTCTCTCTCTCTCTCCCCTCAACATGCTCTTCAATGCTCGCTCGGCAGATACCATATGGCATGTTTCGTCCAAGAGGCCTGTTGACACATTTCTCCCATAAATTACAGTTTGGTTTGTGGCCATGAATATTTTTATATCCTTACGTATGATTGTTGTGGGAATGTAACCAGCTCCTTCAAGCCAAAAGCTGAGCCGGGAAAACTGCCACATTGATCGACAGTGTTGCAAACTGTGAAGAACTCTGACCATTTACAGTTTCATTTTTGACGTGGTAGGACACCTAGTTAAGAACATCACACGTGTTTATATGACCAAACATCCAATTGCTATTGTGTTCATTTGTGGCTATATGTGTGTTTTGTGCGTGCATGTTTGTGTATTTTTTTTTCATCTTATGCAAAAATTCAGCACGTAATGTTTATCAAGACGAAAATAAATATTTTTAATCTTTTTTTTGGAACCAACATACCAATCATCTTTCACATATTCACAGACTTTCCGAAGACGGATCCTTTAAGTTATCTGCAGCCATAGCAATGTTGACGAATGAAACAGGAGCAAAGAATGTGTTGTGAAATTTATCAATTGTTTAATAATTTGTAATTATTAGTCAGAAATAAGTAAATACATCAATTACATATCTGTTGTAGCATCACCAAGACTACGACATCCTGGCGATGCTATTTCCTTGCATGTGAGGTTTGCTACACTGCCCCACCTTGTCACATCCTCTAGATTTAGACTAAAGTTTCGAGGGTGAGCGGGTTTTTTTCGCTCAAGAGTGTACATGTCAGCCAACCGCATGAACTATATTTGGGAACACCTGCTCAATCTTCCCTCCTAGTGAGAATAAAGATAGAGAGGTAACAGAACTTAAAAAAAACATGCAAAAATATTGGAACATTCAAAAGCTACATATCAAGTGGAGAAATTGCTCACAATGTAGGAATAGTGAATGATTCATATAATACAATTCTTAATCACAGCATGATTGAGGAAACTAAAGGATTGGTGTGGCATTCAAATGAACACACAGCTAAAAAGAACTGATTTTATAGACTGCTTCATTAATGTTCATGATGTTTCACACATGAAGAAGTACAGAGACAGCTTGATAGTTGGAATGAGAAAATCAGAAAAGCAGGAATGAAATTCAGTGCAGAAAAGAGCAAGCTGCTAATAACAAGAAACAGAGCCAGGAATGTACAAAGAATAAAAATGGACACTGAAAAGTTGATGGTAGTGGAGAGCTTCAAATATCTAGGAAGCATAATTGAGAGAAGTGGAAGAATAGATGAGGAGGTAAACAGAAGAGAACAAATGGGTGTTGGACTCTATCGAAGCATTCAAAGATTAATATGGAACAGGGATGTACGTATGAAATGCAAGCAGATAATACATACTATGTACGTATGAAATGCAAGAAGGTAATATATACTATGTTCCCATAATTATGTATGGAGCAGACAATGACTTGGACAATGACAGAGAGAGAGAAAAAATAGATGCAGGCAGTGGAGATGAAATTTTTAAGGAGTATATTGGGGAAGACTAGAAGGGATAGAATAAGGAATGAGGAGGTATGACAGACAGTGGAGGTGGTGAAACTTCAGGACAGAATAGATCAGGCACAGATGAGATGGTTCGGACACATGAAGAGGATGGGTGCAGAAAGACTGCCAGTAAGAGCTTACAATGCACAAGGAGTGGGAATAAGGCCAAAGGGGAGACCCAAGATGTTGGTGGAAAGAGCAGATAGTGGAGAGTGTTAGGAGAAGAGAACAAGATTGGACCAACGTTGAAAGATAAGAGTGGAGGAAGACCAGAAGAAAACTGAAAGGCTTGACTTCTATGCCGACCCAGTCAGAGGCAGGAAACTGTGAAGGAGGATGATGTTTCACATAATGAACAATTCCTCACTAGTTAATGAAGTGGTCCCAGATGTTCTGTGGAGAGACACACATTTCGCTGGTTCACATTCTACTTGAACTGTAGGCCCATTCTTTATTAGCTTATCTGAGCATAAAGTGGGTTTAATCAACATGTGACAAATAACTGACATGACAAAAATATATATGGTGACTAGTGTGTGTTATATTCTGGTATTGTTAGATTGAGAAAGTTCTGAAAACTGGAACAAAATATCACTGTGTTATACGAGGGGCATGTAAAAAAAAAAAAAAAAAAAAGGAAGGCCGATTGGTTATTGCAGAGAATAAAATCAAGCGAGAAAATTTTTATTTTGATGCTATACAAGTGCATACCCTGCAAGTCACCATGGCACTCCAAGCATTTTTGGTACCGTGGAACAAGTATACGAAGACCCTTTGCGTAGAATTCGGCCGCCTGGGATCTCAGCCATTCGAGAACTGATATCTTGAGAACTTCACTATCATCAAAATGTTGCGAAGCAAGCCACTTTTTGAGATGAAGGAAGAGAAAGTAATCACTTGGGGCAAGATTGGGACTGTATGGTGGGTGATTAAAATGTTCCCATTGGAATTTTTGAATTGTCGCAACATTAGAGTCAGCTGTGTGGGCGGGCGTTGTCATGAATAAGCAGAATTCCAGACCGTAACATTCCTCTTCATCTGTCTTGGATGGCACGTCGCAGATTAGACAGTGTTTGGCAATACACATCTGCTGTGATGGTTCGTCCCGGTTCCAGGAATTCCACAAGGATTACACCTTTTTGATCCCAAAACACGGTTGCCATGATTTTGCGATGTGATTGTGTTTGCTTGAATTTCTTCAGTTTCAGTGAACCGGAGTGACACCATTGCATGAATTGCTGCTTCAACTCACCAGTGACGTACGATATCCAGGTTGTGTCTCCAGTCACTATGTAAGAAAAGGCATCACCATCCTCTCACAGCAGGCCAAAAAATCATGTGCTGATTTCATTCTTTCATCTTTGTGAGTGTTTGTCAACATTTTTGGCACCCACCTTGCACACAGTCTGTGATAACCCAGACTGTCCATTACAATTCAGTGCAATGTTTTATCAGACACTTCAGGAAACTCCTTGCCTAGATCAGTAATGGTGAAACGGCGATTGGATCGCACTTTCTCATCAACACGTTGCACAAGATCATCCTTCTGAAAACTAGGCCTGCCGCTCCGCTCGTCATCATGAACATTTGAACGTCCTTCCCGAAAATCACGGCACTATTGTCTTTCCTTCATTCATTACTGTAGGTCCTTCAATGTCACACAATTCCCGATGAATGTCATCTGCACTCAAGTCCTTTTGCGTTGAGAAATCTAATCACCGACCTCACCTTGCATTTGGCGGGATTTTCTATTACAGCAGCCATTGCAACTTCCTGCTACTCGCACGTACACACCTCCACACTGAGAAATATACCTCTGTTGCAGGCACAGAATACTAAAGCATGCTTCCATGCACATGCAGCTTCGTCAGCGTTGCCAGTCCCAAGTAAAAAATTATCGGCCCTTTTTTTTTTCTTTGACGTGCCTCGTAGTAATAAATAGGACTTTCCAAATATAATTACTGTATTTTGTTATATTTCACATTGATTGTACACACCTTTCAGAACAAGATTTTCCCCCTGTGGAGTTAAATTCTGAGAGACCAAAAGTGGCAGTGTATGGAATTCAGTTATATGGCCAGAAGCATTTATTCACTACATTCATAATGTCTGCAAATATATCTTGTTTAGATATTTGCATTTTATTGGGAAAGGAGAAGACAGCTTCTACAAGCATACCCCCAACTCCTCTTGGCCAATACTCAACTCTTAAGAAAAAGACATTGTTATAAACTTGAACAAGCAACTCATTCAACTGTGTAATATGAAAAAAGTGTAAATTACAATGAAGCAGAAACTTCTGAAGCAACTCACTGTAAATCAACGCAAAAGCACTTGACTTACTTTTTTATCTTGTTATTGAAAAATATTTATTTATGCACCATACTAGTAGCTTTGCAATAGCAAAAGATAAATAAGAAATAATACATAAATTTATTACCTGTATCTACTAAGGAATGCCGTTTGTAAACTTCTTCTGGCTGAAGAAGATCTGGAAGGTACACATTGACTTTTCCTGGATCTGCAGGACTTTGTATATTATCTTCTGGTAATGCTGTTAACTGACTTGTAATAGAATCTGTGTCTTCAACCGATTGCTTGAATGATTTCTCTAAGCTATAAAAAAATACCATGCTGTTAAGTGCACATGTAAGCCAACTAAGTCCTACAGTGAACAAAAAATTTGACGAAAAATCAAAAACACATTTACCATGCTTGTTCAATGTGCACTTCTTTCTTTAAGTCCCAGGAACAAAAAATTTAAATGGCACAAAAAATTTAATAAAGTAAAATTTAGCTGATGACTACTACTTCTAACTGCTGCACGTATAGTCATACACACAGATGAACAAAAATGACATCAAGCATGTAAAAAAAAAGTTCAGTTGAAGCATGTCTACATTTATTGAAAAAAAAAAATGTTTAAGCTTCTCGATTCCCAGAACTGCAAATCTCTTCATGTGAGAACTAGCATGTTATGCTACTTACTGGTAATAAACCACAGAACTGGAGTTATTTACATGATTTGTGTTCTTACTGCTACAACTTTAATGCACAGCATATTATTCAAGTAAACAATTTATTTAGATCAATTGCATCAAACAGAGAAGTCTCTGTTAAACTGTCAAATACAGTGATTACACTTTAACTGTTCATACACCAAAACACAAAAGTTCACCATGACAAGACAGTTTTCCAATATACATCTCAGATTACAACATAATAAATCCTGATGATCTTCCAAAAATCCTCACTAGTGCTAAAGAGGAATTATTAACTAATCAATAATCCATTATCAGTTTACACTTTTTATGAACAAGAGCAAACTACTGAATTCATTATAAACCATATAGCCTAGTCCTAGGCTGGATATTCCCTCTTCAGTGTTACAAATAACAGGGAATAATTACCTACTGGCCATGATTAACAGATCACAATGATGCCAAACCAAGAAGCAGATACTGTAATATTAAATTTATATATAAAAGAATACAGCTTAAGCAAACCTCACAATCTTGAATTTGTCAATTGTAAGAACTTCCTTAAACAAAGATTGATAATATTTGGAAAAACTATAGGAATATTTAAGGAAATTCAGTATTACTTCCCAATATATTGATTAATTTTACCAAAGTTTTATTATGCAATGGCCATATTAATTTTTACTTATCAGATTATGAAACGTACTTTACCTTATTTATAAGGGCCTAAAACAAAGATTATTCATAAGACTGCATTTGCACTGCTATCAGATAGAAAGCACCAACCTTTTCACTTGTGGTGTAATAAGACAGCTATGGAAATTTATTTTTGAGTTTGTGTGTTCAGAATCCCATTTCTCACTTTCTTAAAGGTTTTCTCCCTACCATTAATAAAGAACTCCCACCTGCGTTATCTACAGGCTTCAATAAAAATGTTTGCACTTGCCATTATTAACGTATCATCATTTACAACTAATGTGTCAACTAAATTTAATGTAGAAATTGAGTGAAAAATGGAGCCTGACCAAAACCAGTGGATGAAGTTAAAGGAAGTCTGGCCTTATCTTCTTCACACTCTTAACAAGACATGTGCCCACCACATGTCTCGCTAACGTTGTCAATTCTTGTTAAGAACATCCACATGAAAAGAACAGTGCTAGTAATTGGAAATTCACTTTGGTACAGGAATTTCAGAGGGAGGACATGGCTGAAACACAAAATAGAGCAGGTTGTAAAGAATTCCTGCAATGGCATTTTTACACTTGAGCATCTAATAGTTCGCACTAGATGGCATACAAAATTGACAGCTCCTTCGATCAAACAGGCAAAACTATCGGTATACGCTCGAAGCCCAGGAGTTCACATATAACTGCAATTTGTCTGTGGTAGTGTGCCCTGAAATATGGACCATGAAATGAAAGATGCAGTGAAACAAACTTATGTGAACAATGTCATCATCTCCATCTTAATATGTAGTTTAGACTATCCTACCAATACATAGCAAAATATGAAAATTAATAGATGATTAAGGACTGAAACTACCAGGGCAGATTTTTACACATATATTTCTATGATTATTGTCACATTGAAATAATATTTGATTCTATACAGTCAAGCATGGGAGACTCGAACGGGTATGATCGAGCGAAAGTGGTCCCACGCAGTGACCATAACCACGTGCTATGACAGGATTTTGTCAAAATAACCGTTCTGCACTGTGAATGGGGGCTGGGAGATAGTGTGGCCCGGGTATAATATTAGAATTAGAATTGAAATAACCTTCAATTATAATCCGGTCTATTAGAAATTACTAATAAAGAATATAATCCCTCATCTGAAATAAAAACTGACATTTCCTTCATTGCATTGTCATATTTGTTGATATCTAATTTGTCACATGACATAATGAACTTAACTGGTCCAATGTTCTTAATTATCTGGCTGCATTCTATTGTATTCAACTATACTGCAAGTTGCTATAATAAAAATCTTTATCATTAGCAAGTCAAGTTTTCACTACCATTAACAAGTAACACTTTTCCAAAATCCACTCTAGACCACTGGAGGGTACTGAAGAGACAAACTACAAAGCCAATCTGATTGTATCTGTAGGTTGCAGGTCAAGGTACCCAGATACAATGTATGTGTTAATCCAGCTTCTCATTCACAAATTGTTTAAATCAATGTAGGTGCAAACACATTCTGTCACAATAGTATTTTAATTGACTGATGTGAGAAATGGAAAACTTGTAACCACAAATATTTATTTAATTTATTAAATTAAAAAGAGAGGTACAATTTATTACATAAAATGAATTATATTCAATTCGATTATAATTAAAAACAATATCACGAAAATTTCCCCCTCAATAATTTTTCTCACATTCCCCAAATTATATAGAACACAATTCCTCCCCCCCTCTAAAATTGCCAGGTTCACAATACTTACTGATGTGCAGGTATGTTCTCAACTATTTCTTCAACGAACTCCCGTGCATACTGAATGTAAGCTTCATGTTCAGGCTTTAGGAGAACAACGGTCCTTTCCTTCCAGTCTTCTGCACTCTTCCGTGATGGCACTGGGCCAGTACCACTCTATAGCCAAACAGAGAAATGTTTTTACTACCAACAATCTTTTGAAATGATTACTGAGATTACTACCAGTGATTATGTCTATGAGGGCCATTTCAAAAGTTTTGGGTGCTGGAGCTTATCATTTAAAAAAATTGTATATTTTACAAAATACATTTACAGGCATTCAAAGAAATTTCTAATTTCTTATATCATAGTGGCCGACATTTGCGTAAGTGTTGTATTCCTGTCAGGATGATCACGTATCTAACTACTTGAGTCCACTAATCAGAAACACCTGAGTGGTGCTGAATTGTTTCCCATGGAGCAATTACTTTAGTTTTGGGAACAGTGTGGATGGGAACTGCTTTCCTCACCGACCACACACCTTCACAAAACTGAAAAAAACATTCTTTAGGAAACAATTCACTGTTATGCAGGTTGTTTCTGATGAGCAAACGAACTTGCCCAAATATTGCATTGTGGCAAAGGGGAAAAAGCATGGGAGATTTCTTTGAAGGCCTCTCAATGTATTTTATGAAATTAGTTTTTCTTTTGAAAGAGAACATACAGTTTCAAACTTTTGAAACAACCCTCATATTTTGCAATTTAAGCTAAGAAAAAAATTAGTATGAGTAAGTAATGTAAGTGATTCACCCTTTCCTACTTTTGTTGGTACTTTTTTGCTAACAACATAAGTGGGAAAAATCACTTACATTATATATTCATAACAGTGTTGGAACAAGAAGTAAGCTATGCATTAATTAAAACATTTAGTGTTGTTAACTTGTTTGTTATTTGGTTATTCAACAAAACATTAATTTATCAGTATGTTAATTTTAGTAAAAGGAAATGATGATGAGAAACACCTTTGATTTGAAAAAAAAAAAAACTCAAATCTGCATGCTATACACTGTACTATAGTGGAACCACGAGCAAAACAACCTGCGCAGACCCGCAACTCCTGTGCACCATACCCCCGAGAGTAGGGGAGAAGGAGAGTGGACCATGCTTCCTTATGGCCCGAGGTAGAGGAAAGAAGGGAAAGTTGCACGGGGACTTTTCGTCCCAAGGTTTTTTCCCTTGTGGTCGATCTATAGTGTTTCTCGGGGTACTGTCCAATGTAGTATGACATGTCACAAGACAGTTTAACATTCACAACAAATGGATCTCTTTAGCTGATGTAATTGGATTGATCCATTAAATACTACACACAAACCGCACTGAAAAGATTAAAATTGGAAATGGCTGACTGCATGCTAAAAAAAAAAAAAAAAAAAAAAATACTTTCAGCTAGTAGATAAGATTTTTACATATGTTACCTCCACCTGTTTAATAATTCTAGATAAATTGATAGTGGTTCAACCATTCAGAACAGAAAATAGAGCTCAAATATATTTTCTGTCGCTGTGTGCTCCTTTAGAAATTCCACCTTAATTACGTATTTTTACAGTGTTGTTTTAATTGTCTACACCTAAAGGAGCTTTCAGACCAAAGTGACAAGCGACACATTTCTCTTGGAAATTCCCTCTTGGTAATCAATGGAACATATCGAAATGAAGATGGATTGATTTGGTGTTTTAAGTCCACTTTATGCACAGTAAAGCTAATCGGGACTGGACCTACAGTTTAAAGTGGAAACCAAACTATGTGCCTCCACCAGGTATCGAACCCGGGACCCCTTGATTGCAAGGCGACTACGTCGAAATGAAGAGACAAGACAAGCTGCACATGATCAGTGAATACTTGCTTATAGACTGAAGGGGCCTATGTCGCTTGTCACTTCGGTGTGAACCCCCACGGTTGGATATCACTTTGGTCTGAAATCTCCCTTTCAGTGAACATCATGCAGTGATGAAATCATATTCCCTAAAAAAGCCTGCACAAAATGTCAGATCATCATCCAATAATGACTTTGTGCAATAAAAATAATACATTAGCTCCACTGAATCAAAATTGCCTCATGATTTATGCGATATTTGGAAATCTATTTTATTCAAAAATGCAGGCACTTCTTTCTCATAGATTCCTCTCACCATCCAGCATGGAAACCTGGTCACAAAATTCCTCAGTATGCAACACTGATGTTTTGTTATGCAGAATTGAATAAAATAGTACAATTCTTTGTCAGTGGCAAACACTGCAGATCATATGCCAAGAGTTTTCCTCCGTAAAACCATATTTAGAGGGGAAGGGTATAGATCAGGAAAACTATCTTAACTCAGTTAACAAAAAATAATTTATATTATCTACATATACGTATTTTGTATTTGTAATTCTTTTTCTTAACTTTTCAAGAATTTTAATTGAAATTGATCGTTTTTATTATTATTATTATTATTGTTGCAAAATGAAGTTTCACAAAGAAATATGTTACGTCACATAATACAAATAATTTGGCCCCGAATTTATAAAATTGCTACAGGAAAATTATCAATGGTAACTGTACGGGTAGGCTAAAATGTATGAATTAGTCTGATGATTCTTATTCAGATTTTACGCAAATTAGGACAGGAAAAATCAACAATCTTCTGAGAAACAGACAATTTCATTAAAATTCGGCACATGACTGTCTTCATTGATTGATTGATTTGCTTTATTTACTTCGCTTTTGTGCCACTTTTGTCTAATTGCGAAGATGGGGATGAATGATGAAACTGATGAATGGACACTCACATACATCCATGCCCAGGACAGGATTCGAATCCGGGACCTCTGGTGTCGTAACGCGATGTACTTACCACTCCGCCACGGGGGTCGGCACATGACTGTCTAGTTTACAAATCTACGTGAAGGCTAAATTTACACTCAGACACACAAAAAATCGCAACTGCTGTAGAATGTTGTGTTGAACAGAAATTTAACGCATTAAAAATATAAAGTACCGATAGGAAATCCAAGGGCCTATCCTATGTATGTATATGGCGCAATGCACCATTGCGATTCCCTTAGGTCTTCGGTTCGATACTGGGAAACTGCACTCCCTGCCAAGGTCTTACTTTTCGTAACAGCTAATCTCGTCGGGCAAATGGCCAGCGTCGAATCCTTGCTCGTAAATCTCAGGCGCTACGCGGAGGTTGTAAACTGATGCTGTGTGTTTTGTCATCCACTATAGAAAAATAAATTATTGCCCTGGCGTTATCCTCTTGATTCAGGTAAATGCACGCGTGCGAAAATGTAAATTTACAGTAAAACTGCGTCACATTTAATTCCAAATTTCTGAAAAACACAAGTGTGTCGTGGTGGACAAAACAACTGCGTGAAATATTTTTAGTTTCCTTGCGTATAGTTTGCACTACTCCTCAAGTGTGTTTGTACAGAAAGATGAAAAGTTAGCAATCGAGAGGACATTAAAATAAACTTAAACATTGGACGTAAATAAATGGAATAACGTATTGTGAGTACACGTCTCAACAGCCGAGTGAGGCTTGAATCACAACTACTAGGGGGATTTGAAAACCGGTTCAAATTTTGTGAGGCAATTTCAACATCGATATAATTAAGAAAAAGGGTCTCAACGAGATACAACTAAATTATTTTGAGTTTTATTACAAGTCCATTTTTATTCACAGATAGTCCAGGTGGGACTGAAGCTATAGTTAAAAGTGTGATACGAACCACTATGTCTCTTCACCGGGTATCGAACCCAGGACCCCTTGATTACAAGGTGATAACGTTACCACTACATAATACCTAAATTAATAGAAGAAAGGAGAAAAGTGCATTGATCAGAAGGTGCTTGGAAAACTTGAGCCGTAATCGCAAACACTATCCTAAGATAGAATCTTACTCCCACGCTAAGCGACAAAACAGAACACATACAAACAAACCTTCACAAAGAGTTTCTACGACGGCCTGAACACTAACCCTCCCTCCCCTTCCTGTCGAAGCAGCAGTTTATCCGTCAAAAAGTTGCACATGCAACTGTTCCATTGACAATGTGTTGGCGTCTTCCTTTAAGAAACCTCTAGCTGTTAAAACTGTAAAAATACCTCAAATTCTTCATTGAGAATTCACCATCAGTAAGTTAGTTGGGGTTAGTGAAATAGCGTGTTATTACATTTCACAAAAAGTTATTTTGGTACTGTACCTTCGATGTGCCTTTGAGAAGCCGATTGAAAAAATCCATTTCTATAACGCTGGATATTCTGCCGATCGACGACGTAGCAGATCATGCGAAATCTGGCTTCCCAAAATACAGCCGCTGTCCACACACATCTCTCTGGTCAAGAAAACTGCGCCTTGGCGAGCTTGAAACGAGGCCAGATTTTGGTGCCAAGCTGACTCGAAACATCCACGTTGCTCCATTTTACCACAGTTTACGAACATGCAGCCAAATCACAGACATGCAAAATTACGCAGAAAAATATGTCCGTGGAACTGTTTACGCAAAGCTGACGAAAATGAAGGAAACGCTGCGTTTGGTCTCCGCACCTGCGACGTTCCGTCCCTTACATTAACCTGCATGTCATTACTCGTTCGAACGATCACCTGACACAAATGCAAGAGCACGCAAAATTATTGCAGGCAATTTGCCATATCCCCTAGGCACGCGGGTACAGGCTTTTAAAATTGTACAGTCACAGACACTGTCGGCTTGTAATGAATCCACTGACTTTCAATAGAATCGTTACAAGCCGGCAGTGTCCGTGACTGTACTTAGTCAATGGAGGAAAACAATATGGTTGGGTGGGGGAACATGTTTAAGTTGAATCTTGCCCATAAATAAAGAAAATGAACCAAAAAGAAAAGTTCTTGCTCTTTTAAACAGCTTTATATGCACGATTTCATGCAAATGACCGTCTTAAATCGGTCCACTATACTCTCCCGCTTTTTGTTTAGTTTCAGATCAAAAACACAATGCGATATCATATTCTGGAATTTAAATCCTCATAAAACTGTTCACCAATAAAATCTGTCACACCCGAACCCCTACAGTTTAATGTCGTGCCAGCCACTCTCTAGGCTTCCCATCCTCTCGCACCCTGACACTGATGTTGACGTCGGGTGGTTCTGTCGGTATTCTGACTAATTATATTTACAAACAAATATTAACGTGCGACGAAGTACTGCTCAAGATTTCCACGTTTCCACCATATCAACTCAGAGACAGCATCAGAGGGCGGTAACTAGTCCTGTTTTATGCATGGTTGGGTTTAGTAACTAACAGCTCTAAACCTGGCCCTCCTAATCTAACCGCTCATGCGAAATTGTTAGGAGGGCCAGGTTTAGAGCTCTTAGCATTTAGTTTTAGCGTTTGTTGCAGGCTGGCTGTGCCCCACACCAGACCCGTACATGTTTCGAAATCCTGAAAGTCATTCGGTGCGACTGGTGGCGAACAGGGAAGCTTTTTATTTTCTTTTAGTGCTGTTTTTCTTGTAGTCTCGCGGTAATCTATCCCTGCAGGAGTAGCATTTCGCTCTCCACACACAGAAATGCTATTCACCTTTCATCAGTCTCTTCCACTGCGGAGGCTGCGACAGTTCGGTGAACCTGCTGGGTAAAGAAAACATACAACTGCTCCCGTTTTACGGTATTTGCTTTTCTTCGGTCTCCCGCTTCCAAATTGCTTACACAGGGTGGCTACACCATAATTCAAACATGGGAATCCTGATACACACATTTTCTGCTCGATCATGAAGAAACTGTGCAGCTATAGGGTATTTAAACTGAATTATATGCCGCCGTATGCACTTCGAGCGCGAAAACTAAGAACTTACCATGTATTAAGGAAATGTTTGCATAAATTGCATTAAATCTATTTTACCTCGCTGTTAATCGCGACGATGAGGATGAATGACGATTTCATGAAGTAGATGAGAAAAACAAGAACAAAGACTGGAACCTTCGGAACAGGCCAAGATTTATTTGGAAACCTGGGGCTAACAACACCGCGAGGTCCCTAAAATAAACAGATACGTATTATATGTGGAAAATTTTTCATGTTCTCATAACTATTGGTAAAAGGTAAAAAGGTAAAGTTCCTCGTGCATAAAGCAGCCATGAAGGCACATTTATGGGATGTGGGGGTAGGGTCCCACACATTCTCGATCTCTGCCATTTTAGGCGATGTGATCAGCACCACGCTCCGGTCGTCTTTAGCCCCAGGTACCCATTGATTTGAGGCTGGGCAAACTCCAGAGCCGCTTTATGCGGGAACAAGGCCGTAAAAATTCCGACATTACATCACCCACCCCAGGAATCGAACCAGGGTCTACGCGTAGCAGTCACACGCCCTACCGACTAGATCACCGCAGCACTATTAGTACCAGTTTTGTCGGAGTATTAGTTGTTCCTATTCCATGCTAGAATCTCGTTCACATTGCTGATGCATTTTACACCAGATTTTTATTGTATCTATTTGGCTGACGTCGTACAAGAATAACTATAAATTAATGTCTATTTATTACAGGGAGCTTTCCGTGTTGTTAACTCCGGATTCCCAAACAAATATTTCCTTGTAAACAGCGAAAAGTCAGAGTTCAAATTTTCTCCATAGAGTTCACATTTTCTCCATATACTTAACAATAATTCGCTAAAACCTTATTCGGAAGTTAGTGAAAGATGCCATGTAGATTGATTTGTTTATCAAAATCACGAACTCCTTGCAACTCTCACCTAATAAGAAAAACCAAATTCATTCACCAAATCAAAATAGAAATGACCAGACTCCCGACTTTTACGGAAAGCGAAGTCTTATTCAAAAACAGTATAAGGTACATGCTATTACATAGTACGTACTAGGGAACCCAGCAACGAGGACTGGTTGTGGGTCTAGGTGTCAGAAACTCGTTAGTCTCTGGGCCTCCCCGATGGCGCACCGTTAGCGCCGTCGCCTTGTAATCAAGGCCTGCACTATGTGGAGGCACATGGTGGTTCGGATCCCACTTTAAACTGTAGGTCCGGTCCCAATTAGCCTTACTGTGCATAAAGTGGACTTAAAACCAGGGGCTTTAAAGGTTCAGGAACCCATACATTCTATTGGGTTCCGCTGCGGGACCGGAACCTTTTTCTCACACAATTTAAATTCGGTGCAAGTTGCGTATTGTTACATTGAAAAAAGGTTCCTGGACCGTATTTAAATTGATCCTGGAATAAAGGTTCCCGGACCGAATTGAAATACTTTACAGATAAAAAGGTTCTTTACGGTCCAGAACCCATTTACGGTTGCTGATTTTCTCTCTTGGACCGGAATTGAATTTATTTAAAATTCCTGGACCTTTAACAACCATGCTTAAAACAGCAACTCAATCAATTGTTAGTCTGCAAGAGTGAGCTAAAGGAACAAAGCTTGACGCTTCTTAAGTGTCTTTCAAAAAGGCCAACAATTGCACACCAGGTGTTACTGAGATCTACGGTTTGAAACAATTCATACGTTTTAAACCCACTTTCTGTGGCTATAGGTTAATCGCGACTGGTCCTAGTTTAACGTGGTATCCGGACCGTTATGCACCGGGAATCAAACAACGAACACCTCGATTACAAGTTATCCGCTACGCTATAGGAAAACTGCAACACTTGGTAGCCGCAGAAACTCACTGTGCATATACACACACACACACACACAAACATACACATATATACACACACACACACACACACACACACACACACACACACACACACACACACACACACACACACACACACACACACACACACACACACATATATATATATATATATATATATATATATATATATATATATATATTATAAATAAGCTTTTTTATGGAAAACTAATTTAAGCGTTGATTTGACTGACCTCTAATAATATACTCCTCACAAAAAGTTTGTAATTGTTATATTAGGCAATAGGTGATAGGTAAGGTGGCACGGCGAACGTCAAGCAGACAGACAGATACCATGTGCTGTTGAATTCCAAGGCCTTACCTATCACCTATTGCCTAATATAACAATATTCCAAACTTTTTGTGAGTAGTGTATGTAATTAAAATATTATAAGGGACGATTACACTTTTGCAAGGCTGACCTTGTTTATACGTGTTTATCTTCATTGGTACTCCTTGTTCATGCAAGCCAATGAAGAAATTCTTCGCAAGAGTCTAGCACAGGGGTTTCCAACTGGCGGCCCGCGATGCCTTTTTCTGCAGCCCGCGAAGCCAGTTTGCAAAATACATTAATTTTATGTATTTTTATTAAAATACGTTTTTACTGAAGGAACGGAAGCTCTGTGAAGAAAGACAATATCACAGGTAGAATTGATTTTGCAGTCAATAATGATCATCAGAAGGATCTAAAATAACGCAACTTTCTTTTCACACCATGCATTCCACCCCTTCGCTATGCGGAATGTACTCGTCCGCTTCCCACCTCTTCGCTGGAACACAACTGGCAGTTTCAGAGTATGGACTTCCTTAAGCAACTGGCGTTTCTAACAGATATCACAGGTCATCTTAACGAACTGAACTTGAAACTGCAGGGAAGAAACCAGCTGGTATCAGATTTAATGGGAAATATAAATGGGTTTCGTAATAAACTGAAGATTTTCAACGTTACTTTGGAGAGGAATAATCTGGTCCATTTTCCAAGCTGTCGGTGGCTAGCAGAAGATGAAGAAACACTGGATGACTGGACTTTTCTGAATTCAGTGCAAATACTAAAGAAATAATAGAGGAGTTTGACTCCAGATTTAATGATTTTCAATAACTTAAAAGCAGCATCCAGCTATTTAGCAATCCTCTTGGCGTTAACACCGAAGAACAAGAAGCTTCTCTCCAACTTGAATTGTGTGATTTGCAAGGCGATGTGTTCCTTCAAACTAGGCAAGAAAAGGAGCCAGAGTTTTTCAAATACCTCTCAAAGGAATGCTTTCCAAACCTTCGTAGTTTTGGGCAAAGAATGACATCGATGTTCGGCAGAACATACACGTGTGAAAGCGTTTTTTCTTCAATGAAGTTCGTCAAGAACCACTACAGAAGCCGACTGGCAGATTCTTCACTGCTTTATCTTCCGAGACTTTCAAATACAGAAATTGAAGTGGACATTCCAATTTTAATAAAAGAAGTAGATCGGCCTCAATTTTCACATTGAACACTTACTATGAAGGATTCTTATTTGTATGGTGTGTTTTTCATTTCTTTCATTTCATCCATAAGTATTGGGTTTTTGTGAAATAAATTGTAATTATACAATTTTGATTTGTGATTCCATTGTTTTTATTGCCTCATTTTATAAATTTAGGTCATGCGAAAGTACTACACTTTCGGTTCAGTACTTACAATTTTTGTAATTTTTAATCCCCCAACCCCCAAAAAAATGCGGCCCACCAATCAACTGCTGGATATAATTTTGGCCCTCGGACCTTTTGAAGTTGGAAACCACTGGTCCAGCATATGTCTACATGTTAACCACACATTTGCAATCACTAGACGGTTTTTGATCACACAGGTTATTGATTTTGTATCCACTGTGACAAATTAAATAGAGAAAGCAGATTGGTAGTCAACTCGACACTAACAAAATGAATTAACAGGATATAATAGGACCGAACGTGAGCAACATTAGTTTTCTGATTATCACGTTTCACTGACCTGTTAAAATCACGTGTCTCCAAGCACCTAAGTGTTGTTCAGGACTGAATCTCTCTTCTACTCATACTTCTTTTTGTTTGTGTCGTGAACTAGTGAGTCACTGATTCGTGTTCACAAGTTACGCAATACTACTCTGACTAACAAGTTCCATCTACACTATTTACAACACAGTCGCATTATCAACCTCCAAACAAACCAAGCAGAACGTCTTCGCCCAGACCATCATTGTCTACATGTTTCACAATACGCAAGATATAAATCTTGCTTATCTCCAAAATATAAATTCGTTGGTTGAGTGGACGCACCCCTTGTCCAGTTACCATAATGTTAAGGGAATGAATCACAACAGCTTTCGCCCGAAAAGATCAGGTGTAACACAGTCACATGAAGTCAAATTACCATGAACTTTATGCATTCCTGTGTTGTGCCAGTAAACTTATAGAAAAGCTTAGTACTTCTACTAGCGTAATATAATTTCAACAGGTTTGATCTCTTAGAAACATCGGATTAGAAACGAACAAACATCAGATGTAAATATGAACAGAAAGATGCAGCAAAATGATGTTTCGCCGCTCCAAGTGATCAGGATCTTTTATACATAAGCGCAGACTGCAGGATATTTGCCATTGTACTCTGGTTATGTATGTTTGAAGGCCATTGCTACATCCGTCACAACGCAAACACTTACGTAGTTGCAAACTGTTAAAATCGCGGTTTACTAGAGATTTCTCCCCGCTGTTCAACACTATTTCAAAAAGGAAAAGTGCAAATAGCCACAGAAACACGACTTGCACACACAATGTTAATAACGTTATCCATCATATCCTGCTAAAAAATCGGAAAATATGACCAGGCCTTCTACAAAGTAACACATTTCGGTTGTATCATGCTATTTGGTGTCATTTCCCTTTCACTTTTGGCTAATCGCGACAATGAGGGTAAGTGGACCTCTGGCGTCGTAGCGGGCTGTGGAAACCTCTCCGCCACGGAGGTATGCGAAGTTGATGATGTGTGTTTGAGATTGTTTCAGGTCCACTTTATGTACAGTTAGACTAATCGGGACTGGACCTACAGTTTAAAGTGGGATCCGAACCACTATGTGCCTCCACCGGGTATCGAACCCGGGACCCCTTGATTACAAGGCGATTACGATACCTACCACTATACGCCATCGGTGAAGCTCATATTGTGATTTTTTTTTAAAATCAAAGATAACACGAAAAATGTTATTAAGTTTTGCATAAGAATCACATTTCGTGTGATTCAATCACACACACGAGTAAAGCATAGAAATAACCTACTAGCCCATGGTTTGAATCTCACACACAAGATCTGTTTCGTCGGTTCAGTTATGTTGATTAGCCTGTAGGTCGAAAACTGCGTGAGACGATTCAATAAATCAACTACAACGAGTGCGCTGATTTGCAAGATCGTGAATTTTAAACATGGAACAAAAAATACATCAAGTGCTTCACAAAGTAATTGTGAGAGATTTAATTTTATGTACTGCACTATCAAAATTTCAAACTAAATTATTTCCAGACGCCTAATTGCCACCCTGCTTTCAGAACGCAACGAGCCCCCCCCCCCTTTTCGTTTTCGGGTTTCGTTCGTATTCAACAGTTCACAAGAAACAGTAGGAGAATTATGTAGCAAACCAAGATCAGGTCAGAAGACAGGGGTGGAATCAGAACACGTGTTGGCGAAGTTATATTTGGAACTTGCCACACGTTCTAGAAAGAAAACCAGAAACACCCTCCCGAATCCCCGACGTAGGAAATTTGCTCGTCTGAATCGCAGTTCTCAAGTTCGCACGAACAGACTGCCTGGCTCATGCATTTACGATTCAATGCTTCACGGAGAAATTTTTATGACTCCGCCTCTGGTCGCATCGAAAAAAATGAACTTGATTTTTGCTTTACCTGAACCGCGGCACCGTTAGAAGGTTTCCGCCAAGTGGAGAAAATGCAATATGTGGATGACAAATACGCTGCACAATCAAAGCAGCTATTATCTTCACAAAACGTATCGCTGCTTCCGTTAACTTTGATAATTGGAATGGAATCCGCCACGCGGTATTACTACCGTACTTCAGTGCATGCTGAATAGTTCCTACTTATTTACTGGCCGTGGCGATACCTTTACGTACGCAGTCCTTGCCACAATGCTACGGAGCTTAAGGGAACCCCGTACAGTCAGGACCAAAAATATATGGACACAAATTCTCCATCAATATTTTCAATTCCGCTTGTTTTAGCCCATTGCAGTTCTCGAGTAATCGCAGACTGTCTCGTGCCGTCAAAACCATACAATTAGATCGCATCTCATTTCGCCTAAACCGGTTGGACGGGGAATATTACAAAGGAGGAAAAATTTGACGGTGATCAACATAATTACCAAACAATTCGAGGTAAATTACGAACAGTCTCACGAGCCAAATATTCAGGTGAAATACTGAAAACAAAAAAATTGAAGCAACACGAATAGCTACTTACACAAGATATTCTATTCTTTACGACGACAGTAGTTTTGCTTACCGATAAACTATTGTTTATTGGTAAGCAATTCACAGCAAACGTCATCAGTTGACAGAAAACTAGCCTACATCGAGGAGAGCTCAGGATGAATTAACAAAACAGAGCATATATCTTCCTGTTGAGACACCATTAACTTTCCCTCATTTCAAATATTTCCCTTTCAACCAGTTTAGGCGAAATGGGATTTGATGAAAGGGGGATCGGTCATAAATCACATTATCTTGTGCTGATAGGTGAAACATGATTTTTTTTTGTGCGTAGGCATATCGCCAAAAAAACATTCATTTTCATAGCCTACATGGTTGATAAAGCTCTGAGATGATTAAGATTTTTCTCTGAGGAAATTAGAATCAGCACATTCGAGAAGGATGTGCCGGAATTTAAAACGACATTACAGACTAGGCTAGAATATTGGACGTTTGTATCAGTTAGTGTGGTTAGGATTCTCGGGAGAATAATACTGCAAATAACAGTTACATAAAAGTATTTTTGAACTCGAGCGCCTTCCACATTTCGTATTGATTTGTGAGGACGATATAATTTTGCTTGACAGGAGATCCGAAGAGTAATTCTAAGTTGGAACTAAATGCAATGAAGATCGAACAAAATGCTATTCGGTTTAGGGTGCAAGATCACTGAATTGCTTTTATTATATCATCACTCCTATCGACCTATCTTCCATGTTTCAAAAGCGACGGTCTTCGACAGTTTCTCGCCACACCTATGGCGTTTCCTTCAGACGCTTCTATTACCACAGTAAATTCAATAGCTACATTTGTATTTAGCGTTGCTTTTCTGTCACTTTTGGCTGATCGCGACGATGAGTGGTGTGCTGATACTCAAAGAACACCCATGCCCAAGTCGAGACTTGAACCCTGGAATTTCGGAGGCGAGATCGAAAGTAGTGTCTCCCGATGGCGCAGTGGTAGCGTCGTCGCCTTGTAATCAAGGGGTCCCGGGTTCTATACCCGGTGGAGGCACATAGTGGTTCGGATCCCACTTTAAACTGTAGGTCCAGTCCCAATCAGCCTTAATGTGCATAAAGTGGACTTAAAACGAAAATCAATGAATCGAAAGTCTACCACTTAACGCGCTCGGTCACCAAGTCGCTATATCGTATGATTTTCTAATATTGTTAGTGTACTTACAGACTGAATACAATTACTATGTAATCTTGACCGTAGCACGCAATCAATGACACCAAATTAAAAAGGAAGATTGAATATTCTATTTCAAACGCACACACATTCAAACCCCTCCCCCTTTTCTTTCCTCTCTTCTCAAACTAAGTTTGTTGTCCGCGAATTGGATTACGGAAGAAAATGGAAACTTAATTTCCTCCAACGTATTTTAATGACGAAATATGAACCCAAGAGTAAGCAATTTCGTTTCTAATTTAGAGCTTAATGGAAGATATGAACCGTCCGCTTCAGTAGTTGACAGATGAACATGTGGCATTCAATTAATTCCACGCCCTCTTTTGGTCAAAGTGAAGGAAGCAAATGTGATCGCCATGGTATTGGGTAAATACTGGAGTCAGTATAAGTTTGTCTTCGAATGATAGAGTTGCCGATATTGAACAGCACGCAAAAAAACTATCAAAGAAAATGTCAATCTTCTGAAGGGCCATTTATTAATATGTATGTATGTATGTATGTATGTGTATGTAGCACATATTACCACTGTCATACGACAGACTTTAAAGTGTTGTACCCATTTAAATATTCACTTTACCTTCAATTGCCCACGAAGATCAAACTAGCAATAAATAGTAAACCGGAATTTGGACCATTAAACCAACTTCACAGAATGAAAAACGGTTCAGAAATATATTAACGATTGCAATTGGACTTCAATTTATCCCCAGATAAATCGACGTGACCATACAGTTCAAGTAAAGCTCGGAAAATAAATTGGGGGTTTTGGTAAGAAGTTGCGACGATATTTTCACTTGGGCATGCTAATCGATGTTAATATCTAAGGATAAATTTGATTTTTTAAGGGGGTACTAATCGACCAATAGACATAAAGTAAGTGAATTATTATTAACTGAATTATCCATATACTAATATATATTATATAAAGATTTTTCATTTATGTACTAACATGTCATTTTGAATCTCATACGTCACGGAATACTTGACGACTTGAACACCCAAACAAAGATCCTTCTAAAAAGGTTCATACAAAAATATTTTACGAATTGGGTCAGAAGTATGCATGCAGCAATGGGTGCGTTAACTAAAAGTTTGATGTTTACTGGAACAACAAGAAGAAACAGCTGTACACATGCACCACCGAGAAAAGACCTTGCAGAAACGTCCAGCCGCTGCTTGCACCCACCGAGGCCATGAGGATATTTTTAAAGTGTGCATCACAAGAGCCAATGTATTAGCACTGACAGTAGCAATATAGCCTTGTAAACTCGACAGTGACAATGCAATTTTGCCAACTTCCTTGCACAATGAGGATGCGACTTTAACCTCTGTTGTTGAAAATTGGTGCAGCATGAATAGAAAAAATATTATTCAGAATGAGCATTCCGTCCAACCAACAAGTAGGCTTATGATGAATTTTGTAACGAAGCCGTACGTTGCCAGCAATATGATTTGCTAAAAACTTGGCAGCTATTCAAGTCGAACTGGCTTGCCGACTCGTGCAAACATTATGTCATTCTCTTCCGCTACTAACGTGCATATAAAGCATGCCTATTCACACCATTAATTCAGTTTGCAATTCTATTCACAACATTACGTGACAAAGTTATTAAACGCTCGAGTATAATGAATTCTTAAGTACGAATCAAATGCCACTTACAAAACTTGCGAACTTTTATAAAAGAACTTGCCAGTGTGTTCTAACCCGAAATTTTGCAGCGCTGAGTTGAACGCTGGTGAATGTTAAAACCCGTTTGAAGAACTGTGTTATACTTTGTATTTCTACACTAGTAAATAACATGGAGAGGGCGGACTAGTCAACTGGAAGCTTCCCCATTGGCGTAATGGAACAAAAATAGAAGAATTGCGTCATCCACATCGTGATGTTCTCTCTGGGGGAATTTTTTTTTCCGAAATGACAGGAAAGGCAAAAAAAGGAGAAACATCCAAATATGTGTAAGAAACGGAAATTAGGCGTCACTACATAATTGCTTATTTCTGACTCACGGTCGCTTCTATTTTTCCTCTTCTATTGAAATATAAGTGCCTGAAATATATTTCGTTTCAATCTTAACTCAACTGATGATTTATTATGAAAAGTGTACTAAAAGTTTAATTAATAGTGAAGACTCAAGGTAAAGCAAATTTTGTAAATTCAAGATAAATTAAGTACATAGTACAAGATTTATCCCCCCTCCCAGTTTACATACCAATCATTTTGGGGGGACATGCACCCATAAGTAGTCACAAAGGCCTAATTTGAAGCTAAATTTGCCTCCACATCACCTAAAAATCGTTCGCACACCCTCCTAGATGGAAATCTCGGGATAAATTCTCAATAAGTGTTTCTCTTGAATTTATTGTTTGTGAGGGAATTTTAGGGCGGAAAAGGGGAATTTTTGAGAAAAGGATAAGGAAATTTCCCTTTGGGCGAGGAACATCCCCTGTCCATATCGAGATGGTTCCTTGAAGCTACAGAAGGTTGTTCGGGATCTCTGGTGACGATTTTGAAAGCCGCTGGCGGCGCTGTTACGAATGTCAGTCTGTCCAAACGGTGCATGCTGAGTCACGTCAGTACCGAGAATGCGTGTACAGTGTGTTGTGCCATTTACCTACAACGATGCCGAAGAAAATTGAACCATACTGGGAGGGCTACATAACAGCCCTTTCCGATGCTAAATATAGCTATTCGGCAATCAAAGGAATGTGCAAGAAGCGTGGTTTTGTGACATCGAAGAACGGGATCGGTGCGGTATTCAACGAAAAAGGCAAAGGCCGACTGGGCCTAATTCCACAGGGGAAGAAACAGGCAAATCCACGAGCAGCTACGAGTCGTACACCGCCTTGTGTCAGGTGGTAGCCCTGCCCCCCAAAGGAGTATCGCACGTAAGTTGAGAACGTCTGTGTCAACAGTGAACACCATAATCAAGAAGGACCTGCAACTAGAAATGCGGCATAAGCGGCGAGTTCACAAGCTGTTGCCTCGTCACATTGCGGAACGTCGCACGAACGCTAGAAAGCTCTATGAGACCTATCTTGCAGGGGAGAGATGGAAAAATGTGTGACATTAGACGAAGCATATGTCTACCTTAGTGGCTGTCACAAACCCCGCGCGATTTACTACCGCCCTCGCGACAAAAGCAATTATCACACATTGTATCGAGAATGCCAGGAAAGTTTTCCACGGGGTTTCATGATCATCGCTGGATACTGCTATAATGGCAAGCTAGCAATTCGCCGTGTAGCTAATAATGTGAAGGTGAACTCCACGTACTCTCAGGATGAGGTTTTAACACCCATTTATAACATAGATATCCCGGCACTGTATGGGGGGGAGGGGGGCAAAAAACCTGGTCTGGGTGCACCAATATAAAGCATCCAGCCATACCTCCCGTTCGACTCGTCTGTTCTTACAGCGAATGGAGGTGGAAACTGGCATCCGTGCAATTCCTTACAGCGACATTCCGGTCAAGACGCCAGATGGGTCACCCATGGACTTCTGTGCATTTGGACTCCTAAAACGGGCCTTAGGAAAGATACGTCCACGCACTCTCAATGGCCTCTGGAAAGCCTGTCAGGAGGAGTGGGAAAAGTTGGACATGATAACTCTTCGGAAAAGTCTGTTGCAATGGAAATTACGTTGTCGGGCTATAGCGCGGAATGCTGGTTTTCCAATTGAGCATGATCGTTGGTGGCAACATGGGTTTTCATGAACTTATCACCCTTCCAACATTGTCCTCAGAGATCCAGAACGACCTTCTGTATAATAATAAAAATAATTTTAAAATACATAAAATGTATTTCAATGTGGGAATACAATATTTATCTCACGACATAGCATAGATATACACTGCATATCAAGATTTGTAGATGGAGAATATATAAACCTGACAAGATGCTATCTGCCGTCCCCTCTTCCGCGCCAGAACACGTAAGGAATGTAAAGCACAGCAGTGAAACATGTAGACGCATACCTACAGTCAGTAATTGCACATTCTCAGACTTCAGCCGTCATTCCAACAGTTCTGGAAAGGGAGTGGGGAGAAAGAAGCAAGCGAATTTGGTTCTTGGTAAAGTGTTCCATACGACTGAACGACATGCTATGCACGGTTGCATGCACACAAAGCTCAACTTCACTTGCTCACTGCTACAGAAAATAAAGAAACTAGAAATAAGATGCAGAAAGTCCACCACTTATACAGTATATGTAGCGGGCTTCCTGAAACATCTTATGTCTGATTTCCCCTTCCTTAAACACAATGCATCGGGGGCAATATGGAAAAGAAAAGACGCAATCTGAATATATGCATACGAGATGCTCCTAGTATGTCACATTTACCTATGTCGAAGGTCTGTCTGTACTTTGTGGAGGTGATGTTAGTACGTGTATAATACGTAACAAAAAAACTTACTTTCCATTCGCTTTTTCTTCTTAGTAATTCTTACGGATTTCTACATTTTCCCCGCGCGATTTACTTGCACCAATTCCTAATCATTTTCCACAGTCGTATTACAAACAGTGGACTGCTTCTCGCATCATACACACATGCACATGCATATACAGGGTGAGTCACCAAAAATACCACCGGGAATATTTCGTTAACAATAATAAATACTGAGAAACTGCTTTCGCAGATATAAAGGTATGAGAGGGGCTCATGAAATTAGGTAAGGAAATATGATTGTCAATACAAACGTAGTATTTTATTTTTTTATTTTTTTATGGAAACCATTTTAATTTTAGCTCATTTGAAAGTACGGAAAAATAATTAAGAATGGCGTTTGTTACATTGTAATACGTCGAGCAGTTCTCAAGTAATTGTAATGTGAATTGGAGTGTGAAGGCGCATCCCCACTATGTCTGTCGGCAGAGCCGAGCGCAAATGCCGTCGTTCATAGTGCATACAGCCTGCACGCTTGTGCTGCATTTTTTCTACACTCGCCATAGATAAGTATCATCTCTGCCTTTTCTGAATTTGAAAATATTATTTTCTCAGCAACGTTCTGACGTACGTACACTATTGCAAACGTCTGGTTAATCAGTGTACTTTGTTACGCCCTTTCTTTATTTGATAAATTGGATAAATCAATTTGAAAGAAAGAAAGAGAAAATGTAATAAATGAAACGAGAAGAGTTGATTGTTCCGATGTACCAAAAATTATGATGTAAATGAATGAACGCCAATTAAAAATTAGAAAGATGTTAATGTACTAACCTTTATGTATGTAACTGATGGCGGAATGTTTAAAATTTATACTTTTTAATGTACAAATATTTGTTAACTCAGAAAGATTTACCAGAACCTTTTAGGTAATTTGTCAAAGCTTACTTATGTATAAACTACACATTTTACTGTAACCCGCAGTTGTTGGAACGTAACAACTTTCATAAACACAAAGCATAGTATGAAGAAGAGTAACATGTTTGTTACGATACACGAATGGCGTCAAAAGGAGGACATGTATGTTACGACACACGAATCAACTTGTGAGACTGTTTGTTTCAAGCGTCAACTTGAGGTTACAATTACTTGAGAACTACTTGACGTATTACAATGTAACAAACGCCATTCTTAATGCATTTTTCGTACTTTCAAATGAGCCGAAAATAAAATGGTTTCCATAAAATAAACTAAGTTTGTGTTGAAAATCGTACTTCATTACGTAGTTGAACGTGTTGCTTACTAATTTTACGAGCCCCTTTCATACCTTTATATCTGCGAAAGCAGTTTTCCAATATTAATTGTTGTTCACGAAATATTTCCGGTGGTAATTTTAGGTGACTCACCCTGTATATCTTTTATACACAATACATACAGAGTTAGTCAAAATAAATTGAACGATTACAATAAATTCTCTTCGTAATAAGTTGAGCACAAGTTACAATTGAGGGGTTCAGAACCCAAGTGGCGTAACTCCATTCAAGACAGTTTTGAAAAAAATAAGTGAGTACTATGTTTATCTGTTGGAGCACAAACATAGTGAGTGGTGCCTCTATGAGTAAGGATTTGTAATTTAGGAGAGACTTAAATGTTGATACTTCACACTTTAAAGTTATACATGTAACTTCATTTCCACGAAAAGTGGAGTTACGCCACTTGTGTACTGAACCCCTCAATTCTTATAGACGTGTAACGTTGGTACTAATGTTTACCCTATACGCCTTAAGAGTTAGATGTGTGCTATACAGCAAAAGCAGCATGTCTGCGATTCATCCAAAATCTGTTCTGTGGGAAGGACAAGGGGTGGAAGGACATTCAATAGAATCTGCCCCACTTCAAGAATAACATTGCAATTAGTAGCAGTGGAAACCACTAATGCTAATATGCTTCAAAGCACTTTGCAGAAACCAGATTTTCGCGCTTGCCTTTACAAAGCGGTCGTGGGGGATTCTCAGGTAAACCTTCACTTACTTTGCACATGTGCACACGAACTGTAGCCTTGTGTTCCAAATAATCGTGTGTTGAAATAGTTTCGTTACTTTTTTTTTTTTACCCTGTATGCATGTTCAGACCACTGTGATTACACAGCCAAATTATCTTTATATCTGATAAAGTATATATTATATCGCAATGTTAGGACTCATGTTTCGCAAACATGTACCGAAGCAATATACAGCCAAAATGAAGGGGGTGTCAATAATGCAAACATATTAAAGAAACACCAAAAATATATTTAACGAATTAATTAGGAACTTTACCCTTTTATACACATCGCAAGAAAACAAACAATCCCCGATGAGTCAAATAGCTTTATGCAAAGAAAAACTTTATCTCTTACCAGAAGAGATGCGTTGTCCACGAAATGTCTGCCTCACGATCGAGGTTAGCAGCTTACCTCGCTCATAACGAACACGTATCTCAATATTTCATTCTTGTTTCCTTTTCTTGCTAATATGTAAACCCAGGCATTCAGGTACACTCACTGGTGGTTTTCTCAATTATGGTATACACCTATCGTCTGAAAATATGTCACTTTCTAAACTCCACGTAGCGTTACAGAATATATGTAACAAATCACATTTGTTATTCGTATTCTATATATAAATAAGTACAATCGTGAATTTTATTTCGGAAACTGTGTTCCTTCGGCAAGCTTTGTCCAAGTACATCTTGAACTTCTCGAGAGGAGAGAGAAAGAGAAGTACATCATTCACCTCGCTTTGTGTTTACATGCGCACATCTCTGTAGGAAAGCAACGACGCAATTTTTCGTTCCTATTGGAAGAAACAAATAAAAGCATAAACGTACATTATTCGAAGGTGGTTGAAACGTTTGTCTGACATCAACCAACGTAGGATCGTAAAGTATACTTAAATATGCGCATCTACATACGCCGGTAATTTTGACGAAAAAGTTAACATTGGGTGAGAAATGCACCTTAGTTTTTCCCGTGGTTAAGAAGTTGACAATGTCAGTAGCACGGGAACAAAAAAAATAAAGGCATGAAGGAATATTACTAAAGGAATTTCTGAATTAAGAAAAAAAAGTAACGTTCTACTTGAAAAAATGTATTTTATTCACGTTTCGCTTCCTGTCACCGCTTGTGAATAGACATTGCCATTTTCTGGAAGTGTTTTGAGCCTGCTGAAAGAAGCCTTGATGGTGATGCCCTGCACGTCTGTTTACGAAAAAAACAATGTACACACGAGAGATTGCGTTTTTTTATTTCCTCGTGCAGGTTGGCCTGACGACGAAGTCACGTGTCCGAGTTCCGCGTCGAGAATCGATTTTGCTCCGTCGAGCTCAGCTGACGGAACAAGAGGTTTCAAGCAATTTTCGCCCCCTTCATCCTTCCGAAATTTTCGGTCGCCCACAAACGCTTCGACACTGCTGATAAAATTACAAGTACTCACCCGATGGAACACATTTCCCATGTTGAAGGCCGATGATACACCTCACCGCTGTAAGGGCAAGGAAGCCCGGGGCTCGCACTCTGGCAGAATCGTCGCTTCATCCCCCTCGACACGGCGAGCCGTGCGGGGTCTCAAAGGCGCCGTTCACCTACAACGCTGGATTACTGGTGCCGGTGCATTTCCTGTCCGCAGCACAACAGCCAAGGAGAAGGACGTGATGCACAACATCACCATGACTCGAAATCGTCTGCTGGAATACTGAGCAGCCTGTCTACGGCGGCTGCAGGACTGCGCACGCGCCCAATGCGCCACTATAACCCACGAAATGGGAAGTAGCTCCGGAAATGAGAGATGGGAGTGGGACGTAGAGACGAGAAATTCAAGCAATGACCCCTCTCCCCCTCCCCCGCTCTCCGCAACGTGAAAATGTTTCCGAGCTACAATACAATATATTCACGCTAGAAAACTTAAAACTGTAGGCACAATTACAATTTTCAAGTAAAAATTCTGCCCGGTAACATTAAATTACCATTAGCAAGGTCATGAGTTAGCGATAAACTGTAAAAAACCAAAACGCAAATCTATAAAATATGCAACTGAGATTGATCCACACGCGAAAAGCTAAAGTTTATCTACCTGCAAAATTGACTAAATATCAGACATTCAATTTTAATGATATTTCATGTTGAATGAATATAAAGTATCTTAAGAACTGGATTGATTGATTGATTGATTTGCTTTATTTTACTTCCCTTTTTTTTGACACTTTTGGCTAATTTGCGAAGATGGGGATGAGTGATGATATGATGAATGAATGGACACTCACAATACCTGGATTCGAACCCGGGACCCCTGGCGTCGTAGAGCGATGTGCTAACCACTCCGCCACGGGGGCCGGCGCTTAAGAACTGGAAGCTACTTTCTCAGTTACTTGTAAGTTTTACGAGTCCTTGAGAATTTGAGTGTACGGAATATTCTCTTTTTGAAGGCACGTTTGTGTAGTACGCATAAACGTTGCGGTTCGAGTTCTAAAAAGGGGCAAAATTCCACTGTCAAGGTATGCCGTTAAAAAAAATCGAATATGTAAATATACGTAAACTAACATCTCAAGGTAGTGATTTTAGGTCTGGTCGATGCCGTAGTCGCTTTTTAATCAAGGTGTACCGGGTTCGATTCTCGTCCACAGTGGTTTGGTACCACTTTACACAATAGGTCCAGTCCCGGTCAACCCATCAAAACATAAAATGGACTTAAACAAGAAGTCTTCTTTGACTACAGTGGGCGAACTTGGCAAAACATGTAATGCGGCAGTCTTCTTTCATCTTTGATTGCTTACTGCTTTGTAACTGATTATGACTTTGTTGAAAAATCCGTAATTATTAAGTCGCACCAACACCTCTTCATTAACATCTTCAAGTAGTAGTATCAATGAATTATAACGGGGCTTGGCGCAACATGTTAAACATCAAAATACGTATTTTTATTCGTGGTGTGCTCAGTGAGTGTCAGCGGGGGCCATATATCTATCCTCTTTAGGTTTAGATTTTCCCAAAAAAGAACACCATTGCAGGGAAAGATTGCAAATTGTAGGAGACTGCTTCAATAAGGTCTACCCGCAGCCTTCCGATCATATCCCCCCCCTTAAAATATTTTCCTAACATTTATCACAAAGGGGCAACATATGATGATTTTGGCATTAAGTTTACCCTTACACCCCTTAGATGGAAAACTCTGGATAAACCCCCTGGTGATGGATATTCTGGCGATGGGAATACAGCCCACGACAGACTAAGAAATATATTTTTATCACCATGGAACTCTGATGTATTTTAGAGGCCGAGGGCAGGGTTCTAAGTCAATATACAGCCTAATCAACACTACACTGCACCCACAGTTCATAGTCAAAATTTGTTTTAAGTCCACTTTATACTCGGATGGGCTAATCTGGACTGGGTCTGCAGTTTTAAAGTGGGAGCCGACGCACTTTAGACTGTACTTCCACCGGGGATAGAACTCCGGGCCCCTTGTTTATAAGGCAACAGCGTTACCACTGCGCCACAGGAAAGGACCTACAGTCCATTTGGAATCAGAAACATTAAATTGTAGGTGTGAAATATATCCCTCTACACTTAAACATTCAGGGCAGGTGCGATAATTGGCAAGAGATTTGGCAGCAAATTCTAAATTCGAAAATATGATAAGAGGCAAAAACATATTTCTCCTTACTTGCTCCTAAAACACGAGCAGTCTGCTCTCTCTCTCTCTCGTTCTCTCTTCTCTCATTTTCTTCTTCAGTGTATTTCGTTGTCTTCTTGAAGTGCATTTCCATTACAAAGTTATAAAAGATCTACTATGAGGACTGCATTAAATGTAGTGATTATTACCTGTACGTGTCGACTACAGTTGCATAATTCAAACCACATTAAAATATCCGCCGATTACAATTAAGGTCGAATTTCAACATTAAAGGTACATCAGGATATTCATGGATTGACCGTATGGCTGAAGGGTGGTTCAACAATCTAGTTTGGGTACTTAATAACCGCATCAAGTGCAAATTTCGTTAGGCAAACACAAATCATTAATTTTACGATCTTCTCCAGTTGGGATAGTTTCTTCCCTTCATTGCTTGAAGAGGGGGCTGATGCGTTGGATGATATCCCCCACTTTGGAAAAAGAATATGGAAAGTATCCTACCAGGAGACTTGCTGTTACCATGTCAAACCATACATCATCCCACCCACATCCAAGCCTTGAAAAAATATCCAAGCTAGCAATGTCCACTTTAGCACTGTTCTCTATGGATATTAAGTTACTGATTCAAATGATTTTCTGTCAATGAGACGTCAATTTGAAAGGTTGTAATTTCATTTTAAACCTTTCTAAGTGGATCTGACAGGTATGCAATCCTGCATATTTGCACTGCAATGTGAGTTGCCTGCCTATCAGGGTGCATATTGAGTTGACCTTCAGGGACAGTCACATCCCGAGTCTTAAAACGCGATATATACGCCTTTAATTTTTTCAGTAACATCACACACACACACACATAAGCACGCACAAAATTTATACCTGCTGCCCGTTTTTACTTGCAAAACAATACCTAGTTGAGATTTTTGGAGTAACACTCAGGAAATTTGGGCTATTATTTGGCATTAAAAAAGTTATTATTTGGTATTAAAAAGCTTAAAATACTAGTCAGGGCTCGAAATGGCATTCCGGTTCGTGAATATCTACCGTGCGTTTCGATCTTCAGCCGAGAGATCGGGAGAAGCGTGGCGGGCGGCGCTGACGGAGATGCCGACATTTGCGGCCTGTAATACCCACTTATTTTTATGGACGAATGCAGACATTTATATAAATATTGCAAAACGAGCACTAACCTGTGTTATAACACCCAAAAGTTATTCTGTAATTCATCCAAGTTCTGCACTTATATACACAAATAAATACGCTTTAGAAAGGATGTTAAGACCCACAGATAATAAAACATTTTAATCATAGTTTTGACCAGTAACGTCCTGCTTAAATTTATATCCTTGAAAGAGTTTTGTGTCGATGGGGATCGTTTGGAGGTTTCGAATGTGCAACACTGTATCAAGATTATGCTGCAGACGAAACCGTTAAAAGTCAATAGTTTTCGTGAGCTTCCTTGGAATCCGAAATCACGAGCTCGAGTTTTTTGTTCCTTCGCGACTAGATGAAGACAGAGCTTTGAATATAGTGGCGAGCAGATGTAAAGCAAGAGCGTGTTAATTTCGTACTGTGCACAAGAGTGTTATTCTTGGTTACTTGCCGTTACTTTTTGTGTTATTGCATTGCATTATGTATGTGTGTTGTGTCATTGAGACGATTGGAATGCCAGCCACAAGGTTCACGTTAGAACAAAGAACTTTTATGTATGACACTTACGTGAAAATAGACTCGTGTCGAGACGTGTGTAGGCAATTTGTACAGAAATTCCCAGGCGTTTCACCTCAACATAGAGATACGGTTAGACATCTTGTCCTTAAATTACGAGAAACTGGATCGTTAAATTTAAAACACCTAAGCAAAAACGACGGATTCTAACCGAAGCAAAACTCGATGAAATTTGTGCAGCGTCAGAACGTTCTCCAAACAAACCTCTACGCCGTGTTTCATAGGAGATGGGCATGTCAAAATCATCAGCACATACAGCCACTAAGCTACAAAAATTAAAACCGTACTCTTATAACACAGGTTAGTGCTAGTTTTGCAATATTTATATAAATGTCTGCATACGTCCATAAACATAAGCGGGCATTACAGACCGCAAATGTCGGCATCTCCGTCAGCGCCGCGCGCCACGGTTCTCTGGATCTTTCGGCTGAAGATCGAAATGAACGCACGGTAGAACCCTTCTGTTCCGTCTCGTCAGAAATGGCAACAGACCGTTCCAATTCGTTATTTTTTTTTTTGAATATTTCACTATTTTTCTATTCAGTGTGAACTAAATTGTTAATACTCTTTAATAGTACATATTCTAGTATTCGTACAAGCTTACCATCTACGTGGAGATGCATTGCTGCGGGGCGGCTTAGTAGAATATGATAAAATGACGTCTATGTTGCCATCATCTTTTGGTGCCTTGTGGTTATAGTTTTCGTTTTTTTAAAATTATTATTATTACTTCGATTCGATTGTTCTGACAGCGGTGTCCTCCTGCACAAGATCTTTACACACATTCGGATTCTCCTATTACATTAAGTCTTTTTCTTTAATATCTTCGTCTTCTATTTTCCCCGTTTAATGTACTAAAGTCAAATTGTTTGTGCGGCATGCTCTTTATATTTCTGGTATAAATATTTTAACTCAACTATTATTAATTGCAATACAGCACGTCATGTCCAAGTTGCTAATCTCGTCGCAGAAGTAATCAGGAAAAAAAACACCACCCTGTTAACGAGAGTAAAGCATTCCGTTTAGTGAAAATTTCCAGTGATTCTTTGGGAGTGATGGGGGAGAAAATGTGGCCATGCATTTTGGAGTTTTGAGCTGGAATTTTCTAGCTCGTTTTATTATTATTATTATTATTTTGTTTTCTAAACCCACTTTATGCACAGAAAGGCTAATGGGGACTGAACCTACAGTTTAAAGTGTGATCTGAACCACTAAGTGCCTCCATAAGGTATCAAAGCCGGGACTCCTTGATTACAAGACGACAACGCTACCACTACGCCATCTGGGAGGTCCCACCTTGGAGAGCTGGTCTGGTATTGAATTGTAGAGCGAAACCGATTAACGTGTTTGAAGACGACGAGGGGGAAAGAGTTTCTGTATTTTGCGCGCTCTGCAAATTTTGGGAAATGCGCTGCACCTAGATACTGTGGAAGATACACTTGCTCCGGTTGATGGGCGCAAGATGCATTGTCCTAACGATACAGATAATTATTCTAAAATGTATATTATATGTATACATTAATTTGCATCAATGTAAAAACACCGACACTTACTTGTCTGTGGTAAAAGGTTCCGCAATTTCCAGATTATACTTTACAATTGAAGGTAAAAAAAATGGACACATTTTAAATTCTAGGATAGTGTTATTTTTAATCCAAACCTTTTCATTGTTCTCAATATTTCAAGTTGTAGTGCCTACATCGTATCTTTTACGAAGATTGTATAATGTTTATTTGTCTATTTTTTCAGTTCCTAGTGTTTTTAATCGTTATGGAACAAACAGGCAGAATCAGGAATGGACGAAATAGCGATACCAACATCAGTTTTTCAAACGTAATAATATCAGAAGTAGAAATATGTTGATAATAAAACACAAAGAAACAGCATTTCGATACCATTAACTTTTCGCCAATTTTATAATCTCGATCAAGAGTAAGTTCACGAATTAGTACAGCCTCCTGCACGGATGACTTCTGGAACTTGCAGCATGTTGCAAATATATATTATTTAAAATTACGCATGATTACGCAATATCAATATTGACTAAATAATGTATCGAAATTCACTGTCTTAAATGAATAAACAACTTACGCGCTTTTCCTTGAACAAATATCGTAGAATAAAATCAATTGCACCGAATGCACGATTCATTTACAGAAAAAGAACCCCACATTTTTTCGAAATCAACTTTCATAAAGGTTTGGCCACAACTGCACTACGGCGTTCATTGGTCTCTACGATCCAATCATATCCAGTCAAGAACTCTGTGTTTTTTTCTTTGATAATGACGGATGATGCTGTTTTCTTAAACTGGCAAACTGAGTTTTTAGGGGGGAGAGGGACAATTTCCCCTAGGTCCTTCTCTCGTCGGCAGCTTCGCTCTTTTGGAACCAGATCTGGTTCTTTCGTGCACTCGTTTGGCTGTGAACTATGGCACCCACCCCTGCCCCACTATGATGCCATCACTGACTCCGGCTTACATAGACAACTTCTGTCATAAGTATACATTTTGCACGTGACGTGATAGTGTTATATTGGCTGCGTCGCCCCACCACCTCTTACATCCCCAGCTACTTTTCTTTAAAGCTAACTGTAATAACAGCGCCCCCCCCCACTCACACCCACACTCATTTGACACCTAAAATTACCCCAGCAGGCACTTTATCCAGTTTCGTAAATCTAGCTCCTTGAAAGTTTTTACTCTGTTTACGGTGAAATTTAGCTCTTTTATGTGCATCAGGTTTGGCAACACTGGCAGGATGGCCGTCCGCCCCTAGGCCAAACAAGCTCTGCCGCCCCCCCCCCATACCGTGTATCAATAATGAATAAAAAAATCATTCTTTTCTGTATTACAATTTTTAATATTAACGGCATGCAGTATTAATTAAATTATAGTTACATACAAAGATGTAACAAAGCGATATGACAAATTATATAAATTACATTTTAACATTTACCTTGATTTTCAGAAAATACTTTTTTTTACTTCATTTAAGTGATAGGACAGAACACACACTGGGCTCATCAACGGCACTTTCCTCACTTTTTTCCTGATAACATTTCTGTATAAAAAAGAAATGATTTTCGGAATCTTCTTCAGAAATGCTTTCTGCTATTCAGCTTTCTCCGCTTTTCTCTTTTTGTATTGTGACCCACTGAGTCTTCCTCTTTGATCACTCATAATGAACGTAATGATGTTTTAAACTAACCCCCAACAAACGCACGTCGGACACAGTGTTACCACAATATGATGGCACAATTTCCCTTTCCAAGGGGCAAAATTTCCCATTTTGGACCAATTTTTCCCTTCACCTAAGCAAATTATATAATAATAATTAGTAGTAGTAGCAGCATTATTAGTGATGGAATTATTCGTTAGAATAAAAAATATTTTTTAAAAATTTCACATTTCAGTTTCATCACTTCCTGACCAGATGTCCCAGGTTTGAATCCTTGTCAGGAATCTATTTAATCGTTAATCCTCATCGTTACTATTTATCCAAAGATGCATAAAAGCAACGTACAATAAACTTAAAGGGGCAGAAACAAGTAGGAATAGAAAAATAAATAACATAAAAAATGTGGATATGAAATTCGAAATTAACATAAACTGTAGTAATGTAGTCAAATGACTTTAAAATTTCCCTACAATTGTGGTATTTTTCATCGAAATTACCTTTTGGCTAAAATTTCGGTCCGAATTTCCCTGCAAGATGGCAACACAGGTCGGACACCGACACACGCGATACGCCATCTGCTTCTTGAATAATATTCTCAAGCAACTAATAGTAGAATAGTACAATGCGAAACCCCTTTAATATGCTTGCGCCGACAGTTTAATTCTCAACAATTCTACGCGAATCACATGCTTTTGATATGCGGCCAATGCTGGCAGTAACAAGGAACGGCGTTCCTGGAACGCAGCCAAGCAGAAGCCGGTGTTGTCTTCCAAAAGCAAGCGGCAGGCTCCACGTTCTTGCCGCAAGCGCCGACCCGGCTCAGCACAATACTGTACATTCGAAACAACAATGTTGGTAATTAAAACAACAAATTAGTAAACTAGTTCCGAGCCCTGCCAGCCTATCTCTCTTAAGAAACATTCGTCGTAAACTTATATTTACAATACAACTATACGAGGGTCACTATTTATATTTTGAGCCTAACAATGAAAAAACAGGAATTTGGCATTGAAAACTGCTTTATTGTTTTTCGAAGTATTCTCCTTTATGGTCAATACACTTTTGCATTCGTTCGAACCATTTGTCAAAGCAGTTTTTCCAATCTTCTTGAGACACCTCCATAATATGGTTTTTGAACGCATCAACGGTGTCTTCCGCCGACGAAAATAGTTGTCCACGCAATTTATTCTTGACATTCGGGAACAAGAAGAAGTCATTGGGTGCCAAATCAGGACTGTACGGTGGATGACCCATCAATTCGATTTTTTGACTGTTCATAAAGTCGGTTGTTAGACGAGATGTGTGACAGCTGGCATTGTCTTGATGAAGAATGATCCGACGGCGTTTGTTTGTTTTCCGTATTTGACCGAAGACCTCTGGCAAACAAATTGTTGTGTACCATTCAGAGTTGACCGTTCTACGTTCCTCTAAAGGCACAGTTGCCACATGACCAGTTTTCCCGAAAAAACAGGCGACCATTTGTTTCGATGTGCTTCGAGCGCGAACAACTTTTGTTGGATTGGGTTCATCTTGAAACACCCATACAGTCGACTGCTGTTTACGTTCCGGCTCATATGCATATATCCATGATTCGTCACCTGTTACAATCTTATATACGTCTTTTGAAGCACCACGATTGTATTTATTGAGCATTTGTTTGCACCAATTGACGCGAGCGTCTTTTTGAGTTTTTGTCAAATTGTGTGGGATCCAACGAGAACATACAACCTTGGTGACAATGAAGTTCGACCAGAAAGGAATACGTGATTAAATGCACAGAGGCATAGGCGGTGGAATGGGTGACCCGCAGAAGTGACGCATGTGTGTAAGAGGAGGCGTGTGAGCAGGCAAGAATCGTGATCCCAGCATGTTGCACCCAAGGTCACGTAAAGAACGAAAACGGGGAACAATACGCGTGACATTGAACTTCGACCAGGCACCAGACCCATACGGAAAAATTCCAGATAGTGGCGCATTCGACGGAAGCATGACGTCACGGACACGATAAGGGAGTCCGCCGTATATAAGCGCGTGCTGTGCACCGAGGAACCGCAGTGCATCATCACCATGGCCAGGCGAAAATCTATTGACAACACCGTGAGGAGAAGAGTGGTGGAGTTGTAACGGGATGGACTCAGTGAACGGGAAATAGGGCGCCAACTGACCTTACCAAAGTCAACCGTCCACTGCATCATTAATCACCACCAAAATACGGGTACTACAGAGCCAGGTAAGACCCCCGGTCGAAAACGCCTGCTGAGCGTGAGTGACCTACGGATATTTAGGCGCTATATCCAGACCAACTATCATGTTTCTGTGGCCGAATTACGACTGTGGACTCGAGAACGCTTTCACATTGAAGTGTCAACCAGAACCATTCGCCGTTACCTACAGCGATGCGGTTACCGAGTGTACAAGGCGAAACGTAAACCCTTCCTTTCCATGTTGAACAAAGGCAATCGACTACGGTGGGCACGAATGTACCGGGGATGGACATTTCGGCAGTGGAACAGGGTTTTGTGGACGGACGAATCCATTTTCAATGTTGTGTACGGGAAAATACGGAAAACAGTCACTTGTCGGAAGGAGGAACAGAATGAAGCAAAATGTTATGCACGTCGGGTACAGAAACCTGCGTCAGTGATGGTATGGGGATGCATGACGGCATCTGGGGTTGGCCCACTACACGTCTGTGAGGGCATTGTGAATGCACACGCTTATACACGCATACTGGAGCGGCATCTTCCCACAGTGCGAAGGCACCTGTTCCACAGGCGGCGTCTCATCTTTCAACACGACAATGCCAGGCCTCATACAGCGCGGCTGACACGAGAATGGTTGACTCGCCATCACGTGCGAACTCTGCCATGGCCACCATCGGGTCCCGACCTCTCGCCCATTGAGAATGTGTGACGTGTTCTTAAGCGACGTGTGCAACAGAGGGGACCCACGACAGTGGCTGCTCTTATCGCCTGCCTACAGGAGGAATGGCACCGCATCGATGTGGAATATCTTGAACGACTCGTCCGCAGCATGCCCCGACGCATTGCCACAGTTATTCGCCGACGGGGCGGCGTCACACCATGGTAAACAGGATCCCCTCTAACAGTGGTCGAACTTCAATGTCACGTGTAGATGGACGAAAATGTTTTATTTTGTGTGGACACCATACATTGCTGCGTTGCAGCGGAAATTTATGTTTTCCTTTGTTCCATGTAGCCTGCTGAATAAAATATGTTCAGCACATGCATGTGTTCTCCTTCTTTCACAACGCACTCCTATATTTGTGACTGGTCGAACTTCATTGTCACTTAGGTTGTACCTTTCTCACAGCTAAATGATCATGTAATATTTTATATATGCTGGTGGAACTAATGCCTATGGTTGCCTCAATCTCACAGTATGTCACATGACGATCTTGCAGTATTAGGTTTTGCACAGCATCAATGTTTTCGTGAACAACAACTGATTTTGGACGACCTTCGCGAATCTCGTCGGTGAGCGAATGGCGGCCACGATTAAATTCGTTATACCAGCGTTTCACAGTGGCAAAGGATGGGGCTTCATCGCCAAATGTGGAAGTAAGTTGATCGATGCACTCTTGTCTTGATAATCCACGTCGAAAATCGTAAAAAATCATCGCACGAAAATGTTCACGAGTTAATTCAATTTTATTGTTGTCGCGCAATCTCCAAGGCAACATAAACAACACAAATCAAGCTATTGACAAAACATTTGAAGTACGTTATGGTCAATAATGCCAGACGATTCCGCGCAAACGTCAAATCGCGCCTAACTTCAATCAGTGTTGCCAAGGCTCAAAATATAAATAGTGACCCTCGTATTAAGGCGAAGAGGGACAATTACGCACCAGGCATGCATTTATTCCAATATCGTCGGAATGAGCAATGCTACTAAAAATAAAAAGATCTCCGCCAGAAATGAAGAGTATGAATTTCTCCCCCATGTGGCAAGTGGAAGCGGTTTCCTAAGTTGATTATTAAGCTTACACGATTTTTGAAAAATATGATGAATTAGTATTTACCGAATCCCATGTATTCCTTATGGGACATCAACTTCAAGTTACGGCTCATCAAATGGGAATTTCGACTTTTCCTACTACTATGACATAGTTCAACGTGTCCTTTTTCCGTCCATGTATTTTCTACGTCATCGGATATTTGATATTCCCGAGAGAACGAATAAAATAATGGTCCCATAAGCCTAGTGCATTTCTCCTTGCCTCCTACGGCCATCCTGGCAGTGTTGCCAAACCTGATGAGCTAAATTTCACCATTAATATAGCTAAAGAGGACTTTCAAGGAGCTAGTTTAACGAAGGCTGCATAAAGTGTCTAATAAATTTAAAACACAATTGTGCCGCCCCTACCAAAGTGCCGCTCTAAGCCCGGCCTTGGGCCTATGAGGCCTATTGGGGAAATCCGGTCCTGTATGGAAGTATTATTTTATTTATGTGTTCTCTTGGGAATATCAAACTTCCCATGGCATAGAAAAATACATTAAAGGAAAAAGGACAGACTGAAGTAGTAATTGAAAGGCGGAAATGTCGAAACTTCCATTTGATTAGCCGTAACTTTAAGTTGAAGCTGATTCCCCATAAGGAATACATGGGTTTCTGAACATTTTTATTCAATCGTATTTTTCAAACATCGTATAGCTTAATAATCAACTTTAGAAAACACTTTCACTTGCAACACGTGGAGAAATTCATGCTCTATTGAACACCAGCTTTTCCCCTCAGTAGCACTGCCCATTCCGACGATATTGAAATAAATGCACAACTGGTGCGGAATTGTCCCTCATCCCCTTAACTGGGTTTTTGGACCGTGTATCTCACAATCAGTTGACATGAACACTCATTAGAATTATAATTTTCTTTCGATACGTCGCTCTTCTGAATCTACGAGGTTTATTATTTTTAATTAGGGGCCGTTTTGAAATAAAACTAACACATGCAAAGGAAGAAAATTAATTACCTCTGTGGATGTTCATATGTACATTCAGCTACTTCTCAACGTAGTTCTCATAGTTGTTGAGACACTTGTCGTAGCGGTAGATCGAGCTTTTGCAGACCCTCATGAAAGAAATTTGTCGCCAGGTCAGCCAGCCAATCCGTCAAGGTCTGTTAGGCTTCATCGGTGCTGTTGAATCGCTTCCCAGCGAGGAAAGTCTTCAAATGGAGGAATAGGTGATAATCGCTGGGGGCGAGATCTGGACTGTGCGGAGGGTGGTCCATCCGCTCCCAGCCAAATGAGTCAATTAGCGACTATGTGGCAGCTGCAGTGTGTGGCCGTGCGTTGACGTGCAGCAACATGATACCGGAAGACAGTATTCCTCGTCGTTTATTCAGTATTGCTCGGCGAAGTTTCTTGGGAGTGTTGCAATACACGGCTGCATTAACTGTTTGTCCATTCGTAGAAACAGAGAATACCGTAACCACAAAAATTGACTGCGCTGGCTTATTCATTACGTGCGTGTCTGGATATTTGTTATAAGCTTTCAACAAAGACTTTACAAGTGTAAAATGAATGATTCTGATAAACGAAAATATGTTTAATTATCATCTAGTAAAAAGATAATATGCTGAGAGTGATTATCAACAGGCAAAACAAAATAATAAACTGCATGTTTTCGCGCTAAATTTTCCGTAATTTATGCCGCAAATTCATTGTGTACATAATTTTCCTGGAACAGTAAGAAAGTTTATTTATATCTGTTAAAGCATTCTTGCATAGCCTATGTCAAACATATGCACTGTTCGCGTTTCCGGTCTGCGATTCACAAGTGACACAAAAATATAATTGAATGGCTTATTGCAGAAAGGGACCTGAGTCACTTTTGCACAATTCCGAGAAAAACAAGAAAAATCGTATAATATTGATAGTGTACGAAAGAAATGTACCGTTGTTCAGCATAATGAATAGTTAATTTTGCAACCCTCAATGCGCCCACCTGCAGTATACTGTTAGAGACGGTGGAGATGAAAAAGTTGTGACTCCGGTACCTTTCTGCAATAAAAGTGAAAACTGTGAGAAATAGGACGAGAAGTATCCTACAAACGCCTGTTAGTCGTTGCCACATAAGCTTGGTTAGGTTATGTTAAGTTATACATGTCACAGAAAATTATATTATAGATTCATCAATAAATGACAGTGTACAGCACTTTCTGGACTTTATTGTCGGTGTTTGAAGTACAATTATGTAGGAGCTCATACATGCTTGTGTTACTCTACATCTGAGTGTTTCGTTGGCGCGTGTAGTGGACCACTGAAGAATATCTTCATAAAATAGTTTGAGGTCGTCTGGTACATACGACAAGGCAGTTCGTATGTCCTTCAATTTAGGAAGCTTGATCGGCATACGTGCAACTGGAAACGTACGTGGCGTAGGAATTACATTTTCTTGAACCTTTGGACAGATAGAAGGTGTGAGACGTCAAACCTTTGATGAATTCGGAAACCTTGACGGTACCCTTATGTTCAACAAAGTATTCAAAGTAATGATACTTGGAAATCTGAATACACTGCCTATTCTTGTAGGAACACATGGTAGTTTCCACAGATGCCACATTTTTTGTAGACATGAGGCCATCACGTTGCGAAATCAATAATGTTACCGGTGTCAATAAGTTTGACAGTATTTTTATAACCCTGAGCTGCATTACGGATTAGCGTACACAGTTCGTACAACGTGAAAATATGGCTACAACGTCTGATCACACTGATCAAAATTTCCCTTAAAATACTTGTAGTAGAAACTGTATTTTATTCTGGACGTAGGATATTTTTCTTTATACAGTTCATACATCTTTTGAATTGACAGGTTTTCATGTAGGTATCTGATGTCTGCATAATGTCAACGTTTAGTAGGAAAAGACGCGATATGTCCATGCACTGCCTGTATATCCTCAGCCTTAATCATATTCCCACTTTTGCTCTGTCCGCGCATATCATGAGGTATTTTGCCCTCTAACAGTAACTTTCGCAAACGCCTTATTATTTTCTCTGACACATCATAAAGTCTGCAAAACGCCTCACAACACACTTGTGTTTTGCTACTTGCCAGTAGTACGTGGTACCTAAACGACTTTTGGTGTAACGTAGCATCTTCTTTGCGTGGACGATGTGTCTTAACATTTTCAACGTGGATCATTCTCTGCAAATGTATATCCTGTTCATCTTTACTTTGCATTCTAAACAATATGTCAAAAACTACACGTTGTTCGTCTTCGTTGAATTGTTCATAACATTTTTTTTTGGGCACTTACAAGGCGACCGCACTCTTATCGCAGGAGTTGTAACACCCCTGTAGTTCACATACTCCTGTCCATTCACCCTTGCACTTCTAACCACATTTCTGGTATATGTTTCCGGATGTCGAATTTCTTTCCGACGTTTCCTTGGACTGTCAACGCTCACGTCGCTAACACTACTCTCGTCCTGCATATCTGTAATACAAGCAACAAAACATCTCACAACAGTTGCCACCGCTCTGCACTAACTCATATCACCCTCTACAGACCACGGCTACAGACGCACTATTCTTACGGAAATCGCTTCGTCACTTGTTTCAGAGTTGCCAAGTTTATTTTCCACACAGTTATTTTTCTTTCTCTGTGGAAAGAGTCCCGGGTTCGAATCCCACTCGGGCATGGTTGTTTGTAAAATGTCCATTCATCAATTTCATCATTTCATCACTCATCCCCATTTTCGCAAATTAACCAAGAGGCACAAACCGCTAAGTAAAATTTTTTAAAAAATCTCTGTGGAAAGGGACCAGTGTCCGTCGCTACAGAGTAGCTAAGTTTATTGCAGAAGAGGACCCGAGTCAGTGACTCAGGTACCTTTCTGCATTAAAGTACACTTTCCACTGTGCATTTTCTTGGCTGTAGTCTCGTATGACTGACGTCCTTTCTGCACTAAAAGATGTGTCTGTAACTAGGAAAATCAAAAATACCATTAACTCCGATACCTCAAAAATGTGACTCAGGTCCCTTTCTGCAATAAGCCATTCAATTGTAAAATATGAGATGGAGATTTTTAACAAATGTCCACCTGTCGTTGGTATGTGAAACATTTTGTGTTTGTGTTGTACGTAAACACTAAAGCAGATAAGATAAAGCTGTTTTAGATTTTTTCAGTGAAGTTTTTTGTTTTCGAAGAAAATTCTCACAATTCCAGAAATTTCGGTCCGTCAACACCAATCATTTCACGTTAGTGTCCTACTTCACATGACTGCTTCTTAACTCAACTAATAACATGTTTATGCAAATTTGCAGAGAATATCTACACCACAGTAATAATATATACATAACAAGCATTACTGGAATTATGTCAAATAAAATCTATAGTTGTAAAAACTCTATATAAGACGAGACAACGTCAGGAATTAGAGGAGAAAGGCCTGAGTTACGTTTTAAGTCAACTTTATACACAGAAGGCAAATCGGGACCGGACCTACAGTTTAATGTGGGATCCGAACCACTACGTATCTCCACCAGGTATCGAACCCGAAAGAGAAGGAAGCCTTTACGCAGAAAGCATGGAGAGGATATATTTTGCAGGACAGAGATTGATATCAAGCTACAGTGCCTCAGAAGAATCTGGAAGCTCTTCCACATTCACGAATGAAATAGAAAATATCAACCGTAGTTTATTTCGGTGGTTATCGACTGAAGTCAAGAGGCTCCCGCATTATTTGCGGAAGTGGACATAGTTGAAGAAAGCTTCGTCATGGAAAAGATCAGAAGCTGTCAACAGTATACACCCCCCCCCCCCCCGACTTTTTCCAACAGATGAACAGGGGAACATAACTCTGGGCTAGGATTACCGTGCTGCTACATTTTTGTGTGTCAGTTGAACCCTTCCCTCTTCCGTCTCCTCCTGAACTTTCCAGACCAAAGTGAAGTCACTATTGGCCTTTCCACATGGGTGTTCTTACAGGAACTGGCAAGGAAAATGTGATTTCAGGGCAGATGGTTGCAAACAAAACCAGTACTACGAGTCAGCAATTAGCATGCCTTTCTCGAAAACGACAAATTTCAGTTCTACCTTTTTTGTGCATTTTTTATGCATATGAAGGTATGACATACTGTTACTATTTTTAACAACCGTATTTTGAAAATGACTATTTTTCAAGAAAAATTATGCAACGTTATTTAAAACAAACGTAAGGATGGGGTATTTCTTTTCAACAACAGTTTATTGCTGATGTGTTAATAACAACAAAACGACACAACGTGCGACAATTAGGAATCCAGCAGGAGACCCTTCATTTCTAAAAATTACCCAACAATTACGGCTTCTTCTCGTTAAGTGCAGATTTTTTCTTTAAAAAAAATGGGGAACCAGGATTAAGTGCCATTGAAAAGTGGTGTTTTGTCATGCTTCCTTGCAGATTTGATGCACCCAGCTGGCGTTAAAATCAACTTTCCGGATATCTATTCAGGGTGGCCATTCTAGGACCATGATAAATTGAAAGTATAATTCCCGGTTTTCAAGGAGAACTTTCCAAGAATTCAAGGGTACAATGAGATGTTTTCTCTATTTCAACCTTACGTATTACCGCATCTAACCACCTACACACATATACACACAAATATATTAACAATTTAAAGGGTCTGCGTGATTCCAACGTATCCAAAAAAATATATTTCAATTCAACTAAATGGTATATATAATTAAAATATTTAATTTAATGTGCGGAATATACATTTGCCATTTCATATACTCAAACTCTAACTAAATACATCTACAAACACAAGTCACATATGTTACTGGATATACTAATCTACGAAAAAAATGTTAATTGTACAAGAATTTCAACCTCAAATTTACCTAATCAACTTCAAGATATATTACCTTCTAATCATCTTGTCTCTCAGATAAAGACTGTTCTGCAAAGGACGCTAACAAAGTAAACGGATTGAGAAAACTCTCCTTTATTTTCCACGGTGTTTCCTTTTCCTTCCTTGATAAAAATAAAAACTAAACTGTGAAAAATATACCTCAAGGCAGATATAAATATATATTAATTACATCTGACTGGACTAATAAAAGTTGTAATTTTTCACGTCTACGGAGAAAAATTCACTCATAATTCCCGAAATTCAAGGAATTCCCGGCGAGTAGCCACCCTGCTATTCCATAAGATCTGGCTATTTACAATGCAACTTAGCACGGTTGTAAGAATGTGCCACTGCTACAAACTACAATTCTTCATTCACTTTAGTATACGAGGAAGTATTGAGACTACCCAGAAAAAATGAGTTAGGAGGCTGAGATTTGCACCGTGTATTGGCCATTTTTCTATATGTAATGGTTCAAAAATCAACGATTTTGGAGTGTTCAGGAGGCAACTAATGCTGCAAATGAGTGGTTACACCAACAGTCGGAAGACTTATTTGCAGGGACTTAAGAAGCTGCAGAACAGATGTCGCCAAGTGACTTCCTGGGGGAATATGTAGAATAGTGTGGTAGTTACAGCTTCCTAGATCATTTTTTTTCTGGGTAAGGCTCGTACTTTCCCCTCGTATCGCGGTGGTCACAGGGGGATGCTGAATACCAATTTTTGTGCAAGATTCTATTTCCCTTTCATTTTTCACTCTGTGACAATTAGCTCTCTTGCTATGGCCTTTTTGTGTATGTGTGTACTGTTTGAAAAGCTTGTAGCCAAAAAGTTCTGTCCCGAGAGGCTGACAGGCAGGAGAGCCTCTCCTCCACTGGACCTATAGTTTAAAGTGGGATCCTTTGGTTATTCCTTAAGAATAGAAACCGAGACTTTGAGGTACTTTCGAAGAGATTGGGGGTACTACACAAGTACAGAAAAATTGGACTGTCTTCAAACATAGGTTTACTCATGGCTGGCTGGGATAGAGATGAAGTGAAGTGGGTTCTACGTGGGGAGAACAGGTTGACACCTGGCAGATAAGTTCATTGTTGGACCTGAATCTATTACTGCATACAGTATTCAGGACTCCAAATATGAGTGGGGAGAGTTTAAACAGCAGCAGCTGGAAAAGACAAAGATTTCTTGGATCTGAAATAGACGTTTGTGCTTTACAGCAAGTTCCAGGAAACACACACATAAACAAAACATTGTCTTACAGGAAAATAGTCTTGATTTATTCAGTAATTCTCATGTTTGTTCCATATATTAAAAAGTAGAGTGAAATCACCTTGCATTTGCATCCCACATAGTAATTTATTTATTTTCATATTAAAGGACATTGATAGTAATATACAGTGTCTGACATTGATAGTAATATACAGTGTGTCTGAAGTTCTCGTACCTCTAGATTACATTACATAGTACATTACCCCTCCCTAGATATATTTGACATTTATTTATTATAAATAGGTACAATTGAACCTGAGGTATACGTATATCAAGTTGAAGAGAAAATAATATGTATAACGGAGAATTACTTACAAATCTGATTTGGGTACTATGCCACATCATTATCAAAATACTGTAATTGTATCTATTTTGAGGAACAAGATATACATAATACAGGTTATTTTTGTCACGAAGTGGTAAATTAACCCCTTAACCACGGTGCGACTATATATAGACGGTGTTTGAAAATTAACAGCTGTTGTATTGCTGCAAGTCATATATATAGACCCCTCTTTTTAATGTTTTTACAGGTCTGTGCAAGCAGTTTGCAAGCAAACAGTCCATTTTTTATGCATTGTTGGTACCGAAAAAAACAAACTTTGTATTGTTTGTTTTCCTGCATTTTACCATTGTTACTATATGGACTCTACTGATTATCGTATACTGCTTTGTGTTTGGTGGCTTTTCTTTTAGTTCGAGAGCTGCTTCCCAAGAGGAAGTTTCGTTAGTTAGTGGTGTCCATTGTGCAATGGTATATTTTTATTTTGTGTATTGCAAACAGAATTTTCGCAATGGCGGGGAGAAACCTCAGACGTACTGATATTCAGCATCTACTGGACCATGACTTAGATGAAGGTTTTTCTGGATGAAATCTCTGATGTTGAAAGTGAAAGTACTTGTAGTGAAGATATTGTTTCAAGTGATGAAGATGCTCAAGACGATAGGACAGGAATTGAAGAAGATGGTAAAACTAGCGGCAGTGAGTTGGAAGATGAAACTGCATCTGATACATGGACTGAATCTTCAATGGTAAGCAGAGACTCTTTCCCATTCACAGGTGACAGTGGTGTGAAGTTAGTGCTTTCGAATCCACAAAGTCCATTGGAAATATTTCAGTCTTTTTTTGATAAAGTTCTGATGGAATATATTGTGAGCGAAACAAATAAATATGCTAGTAAAGTAGGAGATGACAATAGAAGATCAGGTAAAATGAGACGGAAAAGCAGAGACCTTTTATGGAAGGACACAAGTGTTGGTGAGATGTACGCCTTCCTAGTTCTTATTATTCTGCAAGGGATTGTCAGGAAGCCGACAATCGAATCTTACCACTCTACCAAAGTGCATTAGTAGGGACAGGTTCAGCTTACTTATGAAATATTTGCACTTGTCTGATAAAGTAGAACAAGATGTGCTAAACCATAAAATTTCGAGATGTGCTAGACTTTCTTCTTGGAAAATTCAAATCCCATTACATTCCAGCGAAAAATATAAGTGTTGATGAATCATTGCTCTTGTGGAAAGGAAGACTGACGTGAAAAAGATACATCCCTCTCAAGAGAGCCAGGTTTGGCATTGAATGTTACATATTAGCAGACGCAGAAACTGGGTATGTTTGGAATCTTCTAGTTTACACGGGTAAAAAAACGACTTATCTCAGTAATATTCCAGGAATATCTGAAGAAATTAGCGAAGGATTCATCAAGCCAACGAAGATAGTTTTGAGTCTTATTGAGCCATTATTGAATAAAGGATACACTCTTGGAATAGACAATTTCTATGCCTCTCCTGAGCTTTATGAGATTCTTGTCACTAACAAAACAGATGCCATAGGAACAGTGTGTTTCACGAGGAAGAACCTTTGCAAGCAAGTAAATGACAAAGTAAGTAAATGACAAAGTGTTGAAAAAAGGCGAAACTATTGTTAGGTTCAAGAGTAAGCTCATGCACATGAAGTGGAGAGACAAGAAATATGTACATATGCTGAGCACAATTTATGATGACACGAAGGAAGAAGTAAAGGTTGCAGGAAAACCCAATAGCAAACCCACAGTATGTGTACAGTATAAAAGGTGTCACATGGGAGGAATAGATCTAATGGACCAAATTACATCTGCTTCCTCGTCTACAAGAAAAGGAGTTAAGAAATACTACAAGAAGATATTTTTCAGATTGCTTGAGATAACTCTTCTCAACAGCCACATCATTTACAGGCGCAATGGAGGTGGAAAGAAATGTCTTGATTTCAAAATGGATCTTGTTGAGCAGCTCATCAGTGCTTATGGAAAAGATGTGTACTGGATTAGAAAACCAATAGGTCCCCTCACCTTAGGAACATGTCCCACAAGGCTTACAGGAAGACATTTCCCAGTCGAAATTCTTACAGGTGATGCACCTGGTCCCAAGAAGCAGCTTCAAAGAAGATGTGTGTATTGCACACTACAAAACAAAGTTAGAAGAAGTATCTATTGATGTGACGTATGCGAGTTGCCATTGTGCATCATACCATGTTTTAAAGAGTATCATACAGTGGAGAACTTACCAAAGTAAATATGAGCCTGAGAAAAAAAGAAGGACTATTGAAAGTGACATTATATATTGAATGTAGATCACAATTGCAATTGTTAGTTTTTTAATTGTAAGTTAGGTATATACTGACTATAGCAACAAAAGTTTTTGTGGCATTCTATATTGTAATCAAAATATATAAAATTTCACTAATATTAATTTTGTAATTACGTGTATTTTGTTTGTTATTGAAGAAATAAACAAAAATTTCGATAAACAAAAAAACTATTACACATTTTACCCTATGAAAATAATTAAAAGTGCAAATTAAAAATATGTGCATTTTAAAAATATAAAAATAAAAATAATTTATGAATCCAAAAATTAATATATAATGGTAAATTGCGGCAGTCTATATATAGATTGTTTTGATTAACTTCATTTTGCGGAGAGAGTAAATATAGTTATTATTTATGAAGAATTTATTTTGCAGTGGTGTCTATATGTAGACAATCTTTTTTTTGTCGAACTTCTCTTCAAAGCCGCCCCGGTAAAGGGGTTAACAAATCTAAAAGTTTGGTTCTTAAATACATTACTTCATTACTGAACACTTCGGTGCTGAAATACTGGAGCAGACACTATAGATTGACTACCCAATTTTAAATAAAGCGTCAAATATCATTTCTTTTACTAATGACTGTGCAAAGTGTGGTTGGTATAAGTGATGTCTAACTCTCCTGCTATTTCAGTTTTAGTTTCATATGGATTAGCATCCACTTCCTGTATAAACTTTACTTTCTGGTCAAGCATGTAACTTTTTCTTTCTTTTCTCCATGGCCAACCAGTAGCTACTGAAATCTGTCACTTCTGTGACATTGTTGTAGCTTGATTATGTACAAATCAACTGTATTTTATGGAAATTAGTTAAGTATAACACTGAATTACGTATAAATGCATTACATACAAATAAGGTTTATAATATGTTTTTAAATTATATTTTGCAGGAACTTACAGTAATTTACGTATAAAACAGAATTAAACAGTTATGTACCTAGTGTTACCATAAATACTGTCACAAAGTTTTAAGTAAATTGACACAAAATGCTGAGAGATATTTTAATATCTTAATAACATTACTGAAATGGATGCATGACAAATCAAAATCACAAATCATTATTGAAAATGGCCACGCTTAGCACGCACACATTCCGTAAGTCTTTGTGGCCATGCATCAATTGAATTACGCAACACATTGACTGGAAAATGAACAACTGCCTTCAGAAGAGACCGCTTTAAACTTTCAATATTGGGATGTCTCTTCTTGCAAGCCATCTCCTGAAGTTTGGATCACAATTTGTAGTCCAAAGGGTATATTTCCGGACTTGCAGAAGGCCAATCCGAAGTGGAAATTAAGTCTGGTACATTTGCCTCCAGCCACTGCTGTGTTGTTCGGGCCCCATATGTTGGAGCTGAATCCTGTTAGAAGCTCCAGTTCTGACCATGGAAGAGAGTGTTGTTGACATTCTTGATTAGTCTCTCAAGCACTGTCTGCTGGTACACTTTGGCTGATGTTTTTACCCCTTTTTCACAGAAATGGAGCGTGCCCTATTAGCAAATGTTCCAGACTTCATTTCCACTTCAGATTGGCCTTTTGCAAGTCCGGACCTATACCCTTTGGACTATAAATTGTGGTCCAAGCTTCAGGAGATGGCTTGTAAGAAGAAACATCCCAATATTGAAAGTTTAAAGCGGTCGGTCTCTTCTGAAAGCAGTTCTCATTTTCCATTCGATGTGTTGCGTACTTCAATTGATGCGTGGCCACAAAGACTTACGGAATGTGTGCATGCTAAGGGCGGCCATTATGAATATTGATTTGTGATTTTGATTTGTCATGCATCCATTTCAGTAATGTTATTAGAATATTAAAATATCTCTCAGCATTTTGTGTCAATTTACTTAAAACTTTGTGACAGTATTTATGGTAAGACTAGGTATAAAGTAGAGTTGGAAGTGGTTGGAAAAAAACTGGCTTTTTTGGTTGGGCATTTTTCACAAAAGTGTTTTAAATCAATGAAAATACAGAAGTTGGCAGTATTTTTCCTGTTCCATGGTTTTTGTTTATCTCCCTACTGTAAAATAGACACTAATTTCTAAATATAAAATAGAATTTACAATATGAAATTCGTAGCTAGACAAAAAGCAGTGTTTTCAAGAAAGCTGGCTTTTTTGATGGGTGGTTCAATCTTCATATTTCAGTAGGCTTATTAAATATATATATGTAGTATAAGCACATTCACATAACTAGAGTAGTTTTGTATGTGTTTTTATAGTATGATTAGTATTTGATATGATTTTCAATGTTTGAATTTGTTATATGATTATGTACATGGAGCAAAAAATAAAATACTGCTCTACCTTTTGAAAGTCTAGTATCAAATATCTTTACATTAAATTTTGTGTTCAGTAATACATATTTGTATTCTGGCTTTCCACTACATCATGTATAATTTGGTGAAATGGTCGCTAAACCTGATCATGGAGCAACTAGTGATGTATTTTAGCTGCTTGTTCCAGTGGTTCTCGACCATTGTGAGACCACAGTAAATTTATTTCTTACAAGTCGATGCCCTGATCCCTACAATTTCACTCATAAATACATTTCTGAACTTTAAAGTGTATATGGAAATTAATATGCAACCTTAATTGACATTAATATATCGAGTATGGCATATTCAGAGTTCAAATATGTATAGACTTTATGTTAAATATAAAATTAGTTTTAAATTTGCCTTCAACCCCTGGGTGCAACGGAACTTTTGCGGCCCGCCAGTTGAAAAACACTGGCACTAAAACTGAAGTAGAAGCAAATAAGACTGGTCGCAAATGGGGAACAAAAATAGATAAAATAAATCTGGAGTGGACCTACAGTTTGAAATGAGATCCGGAGCCCTCTGCCTCTACTGAGTATTGAACCTCAGACCCCCTCTTATTACAAGGCAACAGCATTACTTTATTCCACTCCAGAGGCTTTCATGATGATAAAAGGAACATTCTAATAAAAAAGCAGGCCTTTTCCATCAATAGTACTAGCAATTGTTCTTGGTGATATACAGGCTAAATTAAATCTTAATCTCTGATGAAGTAGCTAGCAATCTTGTGAAGTATAGAGAATATTCAGACGGAAGCAACACATGACAGTGCGGGGGGAGGGGGAGGTCACATTGAGGTGACAAAGGCACCTTCATCCTGTAAGCAAGCATCCACCATGCATGCACAAACAAGACTAAGGTGACATGATGCATGGCATTGAAGGAGCTTTCAGACTGAAGTCACAGATGACAAGCGACACAGACTTCTTCAGTATAAAGCAAAACATTCATCGTGCATGTAAAAACAAAAGACCGATGCAACCGTGCATGATGCATGCCATTGAGAAAACAGTATAGTCCGAGCAACATGCAAGTGACATGTTTAGCTCATTGTCGCACTTCAATTCAAAGGTTGAATGGATTACTGATTCCAAGTGACACATGTCACTTGTTGTTTCGGTCTGAAAGTTCCCTGAGAAACCGGTACAGGCCAAGTGACAAGTGACACTTGCAACTTATGTTGCTTTGGTTCGAAAGGTTGCATTTACTTCTAGGGGTTGGTTTCCAAGAGTCACGTGTCGCTTCAGTCTCAAAGCTCCGTTAAACAGGATATATACACACACATTCATTTAATACGTAGCTATACTTCTGCATGTGTTGTGAACAGAAAAGATTTTTAATTGTCCCGAAACATCTAATATTTTGATACTAACATTTGTTTCATATTTTATGAAAACATTTAAATTGAGATCCAAACATGTAAAGGCCTGTTTTAAGTCGATTTCATGGTCAGATATACTCAATAGGACTTCACGTTTAGCTTTAACCCTAGCTGACCCGCTCCATACGAGAAACTTACATACCGGGGGTGGCTCACAGTCCACACTTTGTTTTATCACTAAATTTCAGGAAACCATTTTATAATTGAATCACTGCTTCCTTTGCTGATTATGTATGTGCAGATATTTATTAATTATAATAATTACAAAAATTACTATCATAAATAAAAAATAACCAATTATTTCATGGGTCTCTTGCATATGTATTATCATTCACTAAAACTCAGAAAATCCATAATAATTTTTATTAATGTTTTTTAGTTTGCAGAAGCGCAGCAGTTTATTAAATATGATAATTACAATAATTACCATCATAACCAACCAATTGTACACTGCCACTGGCATGAGTGTCTCGAATGAGACACATTCAAAGATGGCGGCTGATATGTCCACCAAAGTGAATTTTGACTCCTAAATACATTAAGTACATTTATGTTTTTATAAACAAAAGTAATAAAGAAATATTGGCAACATCCTAGGAAATGAATGTAATTTATTTTCAAACTATTGTAAAATATAAATAATAGAGGTTTTGTGCCTGCAAGGCTCTACCCAGTAAGCTCGGGTTAAAATTGTATCTGAACCACTATGCAATGTGTGTCCACTGGGATTGGCCAATATCTGCTTCTTTACTGCTACATCATGTAAATTTATTTTAGCTAGTTGTAAAATATGTCACTACAAACCTGTAAATCATAACAGTAACTTCAAGTGAAATAGGTTGGCTGTAACTGATAAAAAGCCAAAATTTCTGTTTATCCCCAAAAAAGCTGGCTTTTTATCGAAAAAAAAGTCCCTTCAAAAAAGCCGACTTTTTTGCAACTCTAGTATAAAGCAGCGTCAACTGTATCTAATAATTTTTCATTAATATATCGCCGAACTTTACATTACATCACTTGCTCCACACATTCCCATTCTAATGTTCCTCAGCACTGTAACTATGTCTGCTCAAATGGCACTTCAACTGACATACGAATTTGAGCGAGCATTTTATGTGACCAATCATGGAAACAATAATTCTCAATAAAAGAAATGCCAGCCAATTTTCAACATGGTAGCAACAGGATACAAGCAAATAGGGGTAAGAAGACTTCTCAGATATTCTGTACAGCACACTTTCTATTTCTATGTACATCTGTGTTGCCTGTATGTTACTCCTAAAAAAGTTTCTCCGGCAGGAGAGCTTTTTTTAAAATATGTAAAAAGATGGGAACAAAGTTGCCAGAGTGGTAACAGGAAGAGATATAACAGTACAGATCATTCCCATTTCGCCTGCATAAATTCATCTTTTGCTATATCACATTCCATAATTTGAACACTGCAATTTTGGCACACTAACTATACAAATATTATTAAGAATAATTACATCAAAAAGACTTATGTGGGCGGGCCATGTGGCACAAATGGGAGAGGAAAGAAGAGTTTACAGGAGTCTTGTTGGGAAACTTGATAGTAAGAGGCCTGTAGGAAGGACAAGATGAAGGGATAACGTTGAGATGGACCTAAAGGAAATCTGTAAGGATGGAAAAGATTGGATTGATCTTGCCCAGGATAGGGACAGATGGAAGGCTTGTGTTGCCTGCAGCCATTGACTTGCACCTTAAAAAGGCTAGAGTTAGTTAACTCTACAAACATCAGTCACATACTGTGAGAGTAGCATGTGTGCAAGGTGATAAATCAGATATCATGCAGTTTACAGTTAACATTAACAAAGCTTTTGCACTGCATCGTAAACCATAATTTTCGGTTGACTAAAGATCTCGTTTGAAGGTTAGTAAAGTCGGATGTAGATTCAGGTAGTCCATCACACACTACTACACCATACACGGCACTAGGGCCAGAAATTATATATAAGTGGTTCACAGGATATTTCCATGTATCTGAATATTATTTGCAAGTAATGAACAATATTGCATGTTGAAATTACATACATTTTCCAGTGTCCTTTCAGTTTTCCCAATGAAAAAGAAAAGGCGTATTCGTGGAAGATGGTAAAATATGAAATGCCTATTCAAAAAAGAAACATAACCCTTTACTGGAAATTAAATGGTAAGCTAACAACTGTAAAGCACCTTGTACATGATCAAATGAATCATGAACAAGTCGTTGAATTGAACGCAAATGAAAGGCGTTCCTATTGGAAATCTTGAATGGTCTGAAATTGCTCATGTACACGATCAAATAAAAATTGGGCAAGTTCAAATTTGACCAAAACGTGGCAGTAAGTACAGCATGAAAACAAATAGACAAGTGATTAGCTGTAACGAAGATAATTTTATTTCCAAAGGAAGAAGTAAGACATATTAGAAACTTGAAAGGAGTGTGATGTTGATGTATTTTCTAGAGTCTGCTTTAGACGGAAGCATTTCCTTGAACATTTCAGGTAGCTTTTGAGATTGTATAATACATACAGCACGAAAGGCACATCGAGTTACACCATCTATGGTAAGTGCATATGTGTATAGCTCATGCTATAAAGTATCTATATAAGCAGCCATTATTTTGTACCTAAAACCATTTGATGAGCATTGAGAAATGATGATGAACCATGGACAGTGAAGTGTACAATGTCTTCATTATTAATGCATATGGTTTTATTAACCGAAACAACATTTTACACAATCACAATCCGTGCATTCACCATTCTTCACATTACAGACATTTCTTCAATCAACAGAATATCCCCTGAAAACGTGCAAGTTGTCTTCTTCTTAACAGTGTAATATAAACCTATCACCATTTAATACAAGGCATTATTCCTCTCCGCTGAATAGATTGTATTTTAAAAATGTGAAGTGATAAATTGTTTACATCTCACACAGCCACCATTACATCTGCACTCGTGACCTAGAGGTCACTTTCCAATAAATAGCATGTGCTCTGATTGGTCGACAGTCAGGCTTGGATGGTGTTATTTAGAACTGTTCCTAATTAGAAAGTATTTGACCTAATCTTGGATCCAATGAGAAAAATTACATTGTCTCTGGCCTCATTTTCTTTTATGCGCTCAATTCAATGACTTGTTCGTGGTTTATTTGATCTTGTACAAGGCACTTAAGTGTTAATTGTGCACACTCCAGTCTCTCTTCAAAACTCTGATTTACCCAGCTTTACACTCTTATTATAATAATAAAAACACATTCAATGGTTAGAGAATAAAATATCAAGATTTCAGTACAAAAACTGAGCACATTTCAGGATCAAAAGTGGAATTTAAAATGGCAGTTCAGTGTTAATATAACCTTATATTTGATATAAAAACTCTGCTTATTACACAAAATAAACTTGTCCCTTCTAATAGCACATTTATGTATTTGTCAAAGATTTTTGTTGAAAGGGGTTCATATCTGCTTTTCAATTTTGCATGATTTGCATAACTCACTTCAAAAAGGGTCAAGTCAGTAAATAAACTCTAAATTTTGTGTTTAAGAGTTTATTTTGCATCCTTTCATGACAAAACACTTTAGGAAAATGCATTCACATCTTTCAAAGGTATGCAAAATAAACATTACAGTGTATTATTTCACATTTTGTGTTTCCATTATAAACGAAATATGCATGTCTCTAGCAATGGTATAAAGTATAAACTATAGAGTGTACAGCAAATATTGCCTGGGTTGTAAATGTATTTTTGATACTTTACATTGCTTTTCTGGCACTCTTGACTAACTGTGATGATGAGGATGAAATTGAAGGGACACTAACAACGAACACCCATGACACAACTCAAATCCAGAAACTTTGGTAGCGTAATCAAAAGTGAACCACTTGTCATGTTTGGACACCAAGGCAACTGTAACACTATGAATTCACCCTACAAGTGTTTATGTGAACCTTTATAGTCATGTTTCTGATTGTGTAATGTATTTTTCACTTTGTAGAGAAAGCCAATTAATGCATTTAGAATCTGGAAATGGTATTAAAGTTAGTTTAAATTTCAGAGAAACCAGTTTGAGCACTTTAAAGATGCTGGAATTAGTTTTATCCCTTCTCATGGAAAACATTGTGCATGCAGGACATGAATACCAGCATAAAAAACACTAAAACAATCAACTCTTGCAATCATAATCTACTAAAAGTGTATAACTAGTAACGTAGAAATCAAACAGGAAATGCAATGAACTCCAAAATTGGCTTACCTAACCTGCTCACATACAAATATATCAAGCGGGAGTAACACTTTGCCATGGCATACCCTTGAAAGGAACTAATCACAAGGAGGGTGAGACAGGGGGGAATGAGCTGACCAACACTCTGACACATGCACAAAAAACTGTCACACCAGTGGCGTATTCTGAAAATTTCACCAGTCTTGTTTACTGTATATATTTATTATACTTAGATATAATGTAAATAAAACAACAATGCAGGCATGCAAGTAAGACAAAAACAGAAGTCCAACATCTTCAAATTTTCCAGCAATTTCTAAAAAAAAATTGAAAAAAAAAGTTGCCAGCAGTAAACCAGATAACATGCAAGAATACGCCACTGTCTCACACCTGCCATTTTGTATAATGTAGACTTCTGTAGTGCTGGCATCAGTGGAAGTCTCTCTTTTCCGTTCTCTGGGCAGAATGCATACACGTGCAATCAAAATCAGTTTGATTTACATATTCCCTCCATTTACTTCCTGTGAAATATTATTCCTTCATGAAAATGCTTACTTGAGTTGGTTAGGCAATTTTGATTTGATTCTTTAGAATTTCTGTACTTTCTCTTATTTATGTCCATGTGTGACATTTTAAAACATGAAGAAAAAGAAAAAAATCAAGTGGTCAAAATTTACGAGAATGACATTTCTGCACAATTAATACAACTTCCCATTCATTTTGCCAAATCAAAGTCTTCAACCAAGCATGCTAACAACATGAAACAAGTTTACTCAATATTGTTGAACATAAATGAAGAAAAATAACAGTTTTACACGAAATATCAGTGAATTATAAGCTTCAGAAAATATGAAAATCTATTTCCGACACGCTATTGCTGCCGCCGCCATTTGCTTTCTGCACGAGAGCACAATACGCGCTATTGCTGCTTTTACAAGATGACGTGTCGAGGATGCATCGTGAAGTTGTTGCCGGGTGTGGAAGATGCCGTGGAATTTGTAATTCAACATGGAATCTTGAAGAAAGAAGTGGATTGCAGGACGTGGAAGGTTAAAATTAAAAGAATTCTGTGTATTTTCTTTCATCGAGAAAAACCGATGTTGTCCGTATATGCTGAATTGAACGAAAGGAGTGCTAATGGAACCTAACCTAACAGGCCTAACCTAACCTAGTAGGCATACCTCGTCCCCGCGATGGTTCGTGGGGCTATCGTGAATTTTTGGGGCTAACGTCAATGGTTTTTGGGGCTACCCGTGGATGGTTTGTGGGAAATAAGGAACAACAGTAAGTACTCGTAAAAAAAAAAAAAAAGGACATTATTTTCGTTAAAAATTCATTATTTCACCTATAGAAATGTTCCGCAATGCAAAATAGTATGTTAGCAATGTAAAAAATTGTGAAATAAATCATTGATAGGTGTCTCCGGTATAGTAAAGTAGTACCGAATGTTTTTCAGTCTCTGATCCTGGACCAAAACCACCAAATTTTCCATTTATTAAATATTTTTCCACCATTTTTTGCACGTAAGCTGATTTACTCAACACTGACAGGATTTCCAGAAAAGTGAAAATCCTGAAGTTACAGCATATTCTACAGACTACAAACATTAGCTTACACTCACATAGAAATGTTTTCTCCATACTCCCATAAACTTTGCAAAAATCATCTGGCATATTGAAGTCGGATGCATTATACCAACCCAATATTCTGGTAGCCATGATATGCATTATTCTGAACTTGTACTTTTGTCAATTTTGCTCCTCGGAGCTTCGGTTCTTTCGCTATAAGAAGAGCAGTTCCGCATTGTATATTTAAAATTGCCCTTCAAGCAAGCCTACATCATGTGATGATTTACGTTGGGTATGAAGCCTAATGATTATGTTTAACTTTTCACCACTGCAATGATTTGGTCCAAGTAGGGTGGTAGAGCAGAGTGGGATCTCATTTGTTTGTGGAGATAAATATATTGTTAATATATTGACTATACAAATACCGTGCATTTGTTTTGGCTCCTGGCTGAGACAGCACGTGACTGTGAGGTATGGTGTGGATGTTGGCATCTTAGACCCATGATGTCCTGCTTATTTTTATGCACATATAGCTTGCAGAAATTTGTATTCATATTGTATAGCAAGTACTAACCTGTGTTTTAAGAGTTGTTCAAAGTGATAGCCAACTGCCTTTACACATTCCTGGCATAATTTGATCAAATTTTGATTGACATGCAAAAGTTCCTCTTCCGTAATTTTTGTTAAATTCTGTTCTTATATTGTCTTTCAGTTCATCTGTATTGTGGGGATTGTTTCTATAGACTATTTTTAGGGGTCATCACAAATATAAAATTGCCTACAAATATCTTAACGTGATTTGGTTTTCACTTAAGTGTCACACACAAAAATTGTTTGTTTTAACATGAATTTTTCGGCCATTCATTGAAATGGTCTCACAATCTTATTAAACACACACTGGGATTACACAGAAAAAACTAACACTGGTGTGATCTATGAGACTGGACAAACGCACACACACTCACTTACATTAAACAGAAAAATACACCTCCACACTAAAATGAACAGAACTCAACTGATAAGTGAGCAACAATTTCGCCTGCAACGCGATCTTCAAACAGCTTGTGCGCTCTCCCAGTGCCTAAACATACAACTTTTGCATGTCAATGCGATGGCATTTTCTTTCACAGAATAGTCAAGAATAACAACAATGTAACTGCACTGACAACTTGAGTATAGTATTTAATGCGTAAGGATGCCCGCATGGGTAAAACTCTTTCTAATTTTTTGTCAACTTTATCTTTGCATAATGAAATAAAAATCGGTTAATCATTGAAGAAGATATTATTTACATGCTTTGAAAGAATTAATATTTGAGCTTAAGAAGCAATTTTCTGCTGGCATCTTGTTGGGTTAACAATGGCAAGAAAACAACTTGCAAACAGAACAAATCTGTCAATCAAAATTTGATCAAAATATGCCGGAATGTGTGAATGCAGTTGGCCATCACTTTGAACAACTCTTATAACATGGGCTAGTACTAGTTATACTATATAAATACAATTTTCTGCATGCTAAAATAAGCGGAACATCATGGGTTGAAAATTCACACTGTGCCTCGCCTTTCTGCAGTCACACACAATCCCAGCCAGGAGTCAAAACGAATGCACGGTAAATCTGCACCTCATATTAGGGATGGCCAGATCCGGATCCGCGGTTGGTTCCAAACACATATTTTTTCCTTTGGGCTGCTCTATACACCTGCCAAGTTTCACGGAAATCCGAGGGTTACACAAAGGTCAGATCCCCACTTCAATTTGTCCTCATCTTAACATTTGGGGGGGGGGGTGTTGCCCCCTAAAACAGTTTTTTAGCCGAAACAAAAAAAACACGTATTTCTTCCTTTGGGCCCATCTATACACCTGCCAAGTTTCATGGAAATTGGAGGGGGACACTTACATAACATCCCTTGTTAGTCTTACACTTTGTAATTATATAACACTGCATATGTTATAATGTTTTATTTTAATTTGTAAAACTGTAACTGTAGAACAATTGTATAATTTTTGTGTAACATTTCTATTTTGTTAAATGTGTTAATGGTTTCATCCTGGAATGGAATGTCTCACATTTATGTGTGTTTCCATTTCCAATACATTCGAATGAATACATATTCGTTTCAATGGAATTTACAAAATCACCTCTGACATTTTATGTTAAACAAGTAAGATTATTTTTGTGCACAAGTGTGTTAGCCAATGAGTAGCAAATTATTTTAGGAACAACACTTGAAAAAAAATCTTTTAGGACTAACAAATGAAAAATTTCTTTGTAATCGAAGATCATAATACCTTTTAAGTTGTGGTAATATTATAATGGAATTGAGATACGAAACTACGGTATTTCGAACCTGGATCCGGATCCAGAACTTTCGAATCCGGATCCGTTTGGCCATCCCTACCTCATATTTGTGATTTGAAGTATTTCATTTCTTCACATGCACACCGAAATAGATAATCATAATACTGTCCTCTGTAACAGTTCCAAATGTTTAATGATTTATTTTACAACAAGTTTTATAGGAGTCTTAGGAAGCTTCACTAATTATTATTTACTGGAATAACTATGATTTGAAAAGTAGAATTCACCATGGACTATGGTTATCTCACATATGCAGTTCAGTTTGATTTTCATGTAAGGTTAGATGGGAGTTTTTGTGCTTGAGACCAATATTGTGTGATCAGAAGTACTTTCGAATCCAGATCCATTTGGCCATCCCTACCTCATATTTGTGATTTAAAGTATTTCATTTCTTCACATGCACACCGAAATAGATAATCATAATACTGTCCTCTGTAACAGTTCCAAATGTTTAATGATTTATTTTACAAGTTTTATTGGAGTCTTAGGAAGCTTCGCTAATTATTATTTACTGGAATAACTATGATTTGAAAAGTAGAATTCACCAGTAGTTGTTCTTGGACTACGGTTTTCTCACATATGCAGTTCAGTTTGATTTTCATGTAAGGTTAGATGGGAGTTTTTGTGCTTGAGACCAATATTGTGTGATCAGAAGTTGGAAGCACTTAGGGACATTATTTTAATATGAAGATACTCAAATTTGACCTACCTAACCTAAGAATTATAGATTTTAGGGACTAATACTCCCTCATACCCCACACACAGGAAGTAGATGGCAGCAGCAGTTCATATCCAAGAAGACAGTAAATGAATGACTGCTCTCAAATAATCCCAGATTATATGGAAGGGAAAAATTGTTCTCCAGAAAACACAGTAAGTAATCACTAAGCCTCCTAAATGTATGTCTATAAGCAAAAAGAGAAATCGAACCATGTAAAAAAATGTCTATGTATCATGGTTAGTTCGGAAGTAAACAATCAGAACTTAGGCCTCCGCTTCAATCACATTTTATCATGGCTTTCAACTCTATAGCTTATCATGAGAAAACTGTTGTAAATCGAAAATTTGAGGTACTTGGCAAATGTAGAGAAAGATCCATTCTAACAAGCAAGCCCAAAATGTGTCTGGTAACTGAAATCATAATGAAATGCATACTGCGAGTAAATATATTTAGTATAGGGCAGTCCACTCACTTTTTCTTGTATTTCATAATGTATTTATTTGTGCATAGACTTTGCTACTTTCAGTCGCTCAAATAATAAATAAACGCTAAGTGTTGAAGAGAGCATTTTCCAAGCATATCACTACTACGGTAACATAAAAAGAATGTTTTATAATTATTATTATCACATAAAGTACGTCAGTTTTAAACATTCACGATATCTATGATATAAAAACTACATTGATGATAATAACCAACTTTCAATTTTTCCTCTTCGATTAATTTCTTCATATGTTGGAAAAACAACACACACATTTTCTTCTCCCAGAAATGTAATAAACTAGGGGCTAGAATCTACTTGCCGTCCTTTCTTTCCTTTTCGGTGGTAAGCGATGGAGGTTAACAACAATGCAGGCTCGTGTTTGCGTCTGCATTGTGAATGTGTGCGCTTCGCTTGTTTGCGCTCGGGGTGGTGATTGGTTTTTTTGCGTTTGTTGTGCGTGTGTATTATCAGAATGACGTATGTCTGGTTGGATGGCTTCTGAAACAGGAAGCGCTTGGCAATTACTTTTGGGACCAGACACAAGTGTTTGACATGGTGTGAGGAAAATGGATTGTTGAAGGAGGACAAGATTTGCAGGATACAAAAACGTCTAGACTCTACTTTACGTCCTTATTGCCTTTTGGTGGTAACCGATGGGAGTTAACAACACTGCAGGCTCGTCTTTGTGTCCGGTTGTGAATGTGTGTGCTTTGCTCGTTTGCGTTCTGCGTGGTGATTGCTTCTTTGTGTTCTCTGTGCGTTGTGCGTGTGTATGGTGCATGAAAAAGAACAGGTTCCAAAAACTTGTAGATAGTGTAAAATACCTTTATCCCCAGTAATAATTTAGTGCATCTTTCAAAACCGTGCTTGCAGACAGCCGGCATCTCTTCAGGTAAGTACCTTTCTCTTGTTACACTTTCTGTTCACGATAGCCCCACTAACCATTCACGTTAGCCCCACAAACCATTCACGTTAGCTCCTAAAACCATGTACAGGTAGCCCCACGAACCATTCACGGGGACGAGGTATGCCTATGAGGTTAGGTTACGTTCCATTAACACTCATTTCACCCCTAAATATGTGCATCATCGAAAAATTTCCTCAGTACGTTCAATTACGCTTATCCGGACAACATCGGTTTTTATCGATTTCCTCCTCCAGGTAATTTTTCCTCACTTTGGGATTTACGTTGTTGAATTCCTTATACAATAAGCTTTCTAACGATGCATGACACATATTCCTTAGGAAAAGGACGTAAAGTAGAGTCTTACCACAAAAACTTATAGATAGTGTAAAATACGTTTATCCCCAGTTACAATTTAGTCCATCCTTGAAAACCCTTACTGCGGACTTATTTCCAGACTGTGGCATTTCTTTTGGTAAGTACTTTCTTTCCGGTTTCTGTTAACGATAGCCCCACGAACCATTCACGTTGGCCCCAAAAACCATGCACGGGTAGCCCCACGAACGATTCACGGGGACAAGGTATGCCTACGAGGTTAGGTTAGGTTCCATTAGCACTCTATTCATCGAAAAATTCCCTCGTACGTTCAATTCCGCATATCCGGATAACAACGGTTTTCCTCGATTTCCTCCTACACCTTGATCTTCCTCGCATCAGGACTGACGTTTCTTAATTCCTTATACAATAAGCTTTCCAACGATATAAGACACGTATTCCTTAGGAAAAGCATCTAATATAGACTCTTACCAAACTAGGTCTATACATATTCTGCACGTCTCATCATCTTTTTCCAAACTGACTGAACATAGTGTAAAAAAATCAATCAACTTCGTCAATTAAGAACCGTTATTTCACACCTGCTACAAACATGTGTTATTGATTCTTCCCACCACCTTGCATTCGCCCCCGATACATTCTATTGCGAAATACTCACCTTAGAAGAATATGGTAGCAGACAAGTCTTGGGAATCGACCGGCTCTTATTATTAATGTACTTCTGTTGAACTAATTGTGGAGCACAGAACGAACTAGTTTACTCGATTATCATTCCGTCACGCACGGTTTATCGAACATTTCACGAGAAATCATTGTTGCACGTAAACGTCACACAACCTAAATTTGGGCAGACAGCCACTACCACAATCCGTACTGTAAATTTCTGCTAATACAGATTTTTATAAATACATTCCCGAACACATGTACACGTCACTGGCATTTTAAACAGTCGATCTCACCCTTAGCATTTCATCACCAACACCGATATATCATTGTTTTGGGTATCAAAATGCGGGAAAGGCCAGTTGCAGTTCCAACTGGGATAATTCGGTGGTCATAACATTAAATCAAGTGAACTTTGACCACACCAAAACAACCGCCTACTCGACCTAAGATTTGCCAATCAACGAGCCAAGAGGCAGACGACCCACTTCTTAAGCACGACGCCATGCCATCGACCGTCAGACACTAACCTCCTTCCCCCACAATATAACGATTGAACTTGCGCGGGCGCTCTGAAAATCCATAATATATTATCCTTCCCATGGCCATGTCCATCGAGACATTCTATACCCGCTAATCCCACACCTTCTAGGCGATATTTCGATCTTTTCGGTAAGTCATAAAATTTCCTCAACACATATTTAAACAGGTTTCCACAAGCGATCTATCTTTCAGTTTCGTGCAGATTTATCCTAATATGATTACGCTCTGTGCATGCAAATATTGAATCTAGTGCTTGCAAAATACATCCAGTATGTTTTATCACGGAAAAAATGAGCTACACGCGTTCGTTATCTACGTAACACTACTGATCATCACAGCAATCACTAAGATTCGTCTACGTATATGCTCCTGTATTATTTTCCATTCGGATTCCTATAATTTATCAGAAGATGAACACGTCTTTTATCATCAGCGCGCCACAAAATATATAAAAATATTTTCGAACTCTTCCTAAATAATTACTGCCGGCAATTTTTGTACAATAACAATAAACAGGTAAGTATATAGAAATATATTTGAGGGGGGAGGGGTCCGAAACAAGTAGCAGAGAAATAATAATATAAATATTTAAATACGTTAATATAATTTATAGCTATTAATAATAATAATATGTAAATCAATTAATATTCTGTTATTCTTACATGAACGAGTCAAGTCTGTACATAATCGAGATGTAACAGCGCGTATTCACTATCTAGCTTTACATGGAGTTCAAATCGTCAAAATTTGTACAAAAGCAACTGTCCTGGCAAGGAAATTAATGTCAAAAAGATAACTGAATATTTATTGAATAACAAAAAGGATGTTAGATTCAGTTGACGAAATATGCATATATAAGTGAATGTGTATAAATCTTTGGTACTGTCATTCAAAGCCGTGCGATCCCAATCTAATCTTTGCCTTCCGGTAAGTTCGTCGGAAATAAATAACCGTCGATTATACAACAAATGCTAATCAATTATATTTTCATTATTTAATTTGAGTACTTGCCAAGGTTTTCAGAAGGAGTGAGGGTCTTGACCTCCCTAAATACGTCCTTGACAAATTATTTTCGATACTACACCGACGAAATTTAGGAAAATGCATGTTTTTTATATAATAAAAAAACTAGTTTATTTCAGTTTAAAAAAATAAAATCAGTTTAACCCAAGACATGGAAAATTTATAATTAACAATTGCGATAATTTATATAATCAATAAAATATTTTAAGCAGAAATTAATAGCTGCAGTGGCATGTCCAAGAGATGTTGGTGGAGATTACGACCCCTCTGTCTATAAAGAAGGAACATAGTACAGAGCATTTACCTTGCACAGGAGAAGTGGTGAAACATTCATTTGAGATGGAAAAAGTCCTCACATTGCACTGTTGTTGCCAAATGTTTGGAGAGGATATAATTTGTGCAAGAACTTGTGTTTGTCGATGACCACCAAAAGTTAAAAATGATGACAGGGTACTATGGCAATAGCAGCTTCAGCCCTAATAGAACTTTAATCTTCCGGGGGGGGGGGGGTGCGACCCAGCCCCCATTATTCACCTCAAAGAATCAGTCATATGAACACCAGGATTGTAGCGCAGCTCCATTTCTAATACCACAAGTTAGTTGGTTAGTTAGTAAAAATATTTAGAATTAATGATATATTCTATAATGAGGCATTACTAGAGAGTACTTACCTTGGTATTTCAACAATTAAAAAAAAAGAAATTGCTAGAACTTACCTTTGCATATGTTGTCTCATGTGCTTGATTGTTAACATTTGTGTTTAGATCTTTCAGAACCACTCTAGTACCAGGCTTATTAAAAACCTGGTGGGGAGTCTTTTTCACCTGTGTGAATGACTCACTGATATTCATAGCCTGGTTCTCCTCAGTAACCATCATAGGGATGTGATTTTCATCCTTCACTACAATGGTTTTGCCAGTTTCTGAACTACTCTCCATCTCAACTGCATTCATGGACCTGCAAATATATCAACAATTCATACATTGACTATTTTCAATCATCTATTATTTTACAAATTAACTCGTACATACACACTGATGTTGAATTTTTTGTGTGAAAGTTCCAGCATCTCTTTATATTATACTGTCAATAGAGAGGAAATAAATGCAAATAAAATACTGGAAGCTTCATTTGCAGCTCAGATGTCTCCTGTGTACCAATCAAAAAGGCTAATTAATATAATGTGTGATATTTCTAAGTTGTATCAGAACATAGGTGTTCACCCTCTGGAAGTGATGGTAAGGGCAAGCCATGAGGGTGAGATATATAGCTAAAAGTAACAAAGAAAAATCTTTATCTGAGGACACTGAACCACAGTTGTCTAAAAGATATTGCCATCTCTTTATCAGCTACAGGTTTAGTTGTTGCACTTGGAATAACCATACTCTTGTCACAAACCACAGGCATGCTGGACAGACTGGGTATGAAATTGGAATACCCTGACGTATTCACCATCTGGAGCAGTGCACGGTATGAGGGTGGATGCGGGAGAATTGTATCCTCCCCGCTAGTAAAATTTTCACATTAAGCATCCTGCCAGCTGCCTCAGTCACCATTTAAACCATAGGAGCATCCCCCAGCTAACATCAAGGCTTGACCAAACGTTCCCCCCAGCAAACATTTTCCATTTCAAATGCTGATGTGGATGGTGACCCTCAGGGCAGACCTCACACTCACCCTCTGGAAGACTTCTGAGGGTGATGGTGAGGAAGGTTATTAAAAAAAAAAACTTTGATCATAAAGACCTTAATTTTACTCAGATGTTTTGGAGCCTTGATTTATCTCTATTTTGGGGGTAGGTTATTGTATTTATGCACTCATCTGTTCCACTTCAGTGTGATGTACAGTCTCAAAGAGAGAATTGTTGTTAGGGACTTGTTGAAAAGCACACACTGAAATTCCTACAACTTACACTCTATTATGAAAAACAACATTCCATCGTGTATTGCCTACTGATTTTTACTTACCATTGTCTGGCTTATGAAGAGTTTTAAGAAAATTTCATATTTAAATAACTTAGTAATATTTTCAGCTGTTGGAGCAAACATAGTGGTGCCTCGATGAGCAAGAATTTGAAACTTAAAAGGTACTTACTTGTAGCACTGAAATGTTGATAGTAGTTCAAAATTCTGAGTTATACATGTAACTCAATTTTCACGAAAAGTGGAGTTACACCACTTGTGATCTGAACCCCTCATGTGTACATAAAGTATGAGAATTTTAGTGTGTTTTAATGATTCCATATCAACAGAAATCTTCTCTCGACTATATATGTATCAAGGATTGGAATACACACTTACATGAATTCATCAAAGTACCTTATTATCCACATAGTAGCCCCCAACACCGACCACTTTGTAAGATGGTGTTAGAAACAAGGCCACATGCATGACTTGGTGCCAAAAATTGCACTCACCGTGGCCTCAGTAAGTACCATCTTCTCACTGCCATTTTTCTGCAGCTCAATACATATTTGAACAGCAAATTAAGAGTTTTGTTTTGTATGTACGTTATGTACATCATTAGTTTCCTTGCTCATTCTACTCATAGCAATTACCTTGAAGGGTATGTAAAGGAAAAGCTTTAAAAAAAATACAAACTAGCAGGGGTGCCCACAGTGGGGGTTCATGACATGCCTGCATCATGGGAATTTTTGGGGGGACAAAATTTTATAGTTTAGCTACCATTTCTATATACCTTCACACAAAAATGGGGGATCGTTTCATTTGATTGAATTGTTATCGATTTTTAGTTATCATTATTATGTACAGTTTTTCTACCTACCTGTTTGTGATCACGGCAATGGGAATCGGTTTGGAAAGGGGTGGAGGACGTGCTGCTCGCATTAGGCTAATACAAGGTTAGTCAAGCAGACAAACTATTGTGAATAAGGTTCTCACTAACAATGGTAATGAGTTATTTTCCTGTAGTTTACGGTTATTACAAGCATAAGAAAACAGTTTTTTCTTTGTGACGTTTCAGGAGAACACACGCTCCTTTCATCAGACATTTATTTTCATTTTGACTAAAGATACAGTTATAACAATGGTTACTAATTTTTTAAACAAAAAGAATCTGTTATATAATGGATGTTGTCAATGTTACATTGTTGTAATATAGCAACTTAACTGTGAAAAAAGCAGTCTATTTTATTTTTATTTTAGAATTATTATTATTATTATTATTTTTTTTTTTTTTTTAAATTATGAATCCCAAATATCATCAGGTAATTAAAATTCATCATTGTTTTCACAAAGTCTCTTGATGTTTTCTGTTACATTAAATTTTAAAGATGGTGGCTTACTCCATTTGTGAAAAAGAAAACTCCACACTGGATCTATGTTACCATTTTCATTATTTAATTTATTCCAGTGTTCTTCTGCAATGAACGAGGCTTCCCAGACATTCAACTCTGTGTTTCCCGTTAATCTTTTTAAAACCCTTCTCTTTTTAATCAAATGCTTCTCTTCGATGATATGAGTTGACAAACCTGTTCTTGGGTTTAGATTTATAATGTCCAAATCATGTTCATGCCATCTTATTGCCATTTTCCTTGCTGTTTGTCCCACATAATCTTTTGAACATGAACAACTTATATTATATATTCCTGTGGTTTCCACATCTGGTAGCGAGTTTCTCATTTTGAATTCATTAAATGTACATTCCAAACTTCTTGGTGATTTAAAAACAATTTTGAAATTAAAACTTTTAAAAATTTTTGCAATTTTATGTGAGAATCCCTTGTGGAATGGAATGCACACAAATTTCTTTTCAACAGATTTTTCATCTTTGTCTGTATTTCTCTTTTCCTTTAGTTTTCTTGCAACTTGTTTTTTGATTTGGTTTATTCTGTTAGTGTGAAAGCCATTTTCTTTTGCTATATTAAAGAGCCTTTCTTCTTCATTTTTGATATCCTCATTATTAGAACATAGTCTTTGTGCTCTCAGGAAAAAATTTAAAAATATGTTATCCATTGTTATACGCGAATGTTCTGATTTGGCATGGATGTATTTTTCCCCCGCTAATTTTTTTCTATGGACTGATGTTTGAATTGTTGAGTCAGTTGTCTTAATTTGCAGATCAAGGAAAGAAATTACATTGTTATTCATGGGTTCGCAAGTGAATTTTATGCGACGATGTGATTCATTTAACGATTTAAATACGTCCATGATGGTGTTCTCATTTTTAGCAATAATTAGCACATCATCTACATATCTGATGTAGAGTTTGATATACGCACCTATCGCATTAACAATTGGAGATTCTATGTAATGAAGGAAAATGCTGGAGATGATTCCAGATACTGGGTTTCCCATTGATAGACCATTATTTTGCTGATAGATTTTGCCATCAAATATAAAGTAATTGTAATTTGCACATACAGTAAACCATCGAACCATTTCCCATGATTCTACTGGGTTAACCTTCATCTCAATAAGCCATCTGTGTAATGCATCTGTGGCACCTTCTATTGGGACACTAGGATATAAATTTTCAACATCAAAACTTGCAATACGATACTCACTATTCCAAACAATATTTTTTAGTTTCTGTTTCACTTCATATGCATTTTTAACACTGAATGGTGTTTGTTGTTTAATTATAGCAAGTCTTTCAACTAAATATTTGGATAGTTTGTATGCAGGATGTGTGAAAGTTGCAATGATGGGTCGTATTGGAGTTCCCGGTTTGTGAGTTTTTGGTAGTCCAAAGGCAATCGGCAGGGTTGAATTTTTGACAATGAGTATTTTCTTCATTTCTCTTGGTATCGTGATACTGCTTTCAATTACTTTCTTTACCTCATTTATTATTTTAGTTATAGGGTTTCGAGAGGTTTCTGTGAAATTGTTTAATTTGAAACATTCTTCCATTTTTTCTTTATAGTCCTTAATTCGGATAAGGACAGGTTTATTTTCCTTGTCCGATTTTATTAAGAAAATGTTGTTTTCTTTCAACCAGATCTTGAAACCATGAACTTTTTTTCCCAACCTTATATGCTCTTTCTCTCGTTCTGTGTATTTTGGAACTCTGTTAGTTCTTCTGTTGTATTCAAAACTTAAACGTTCATCAAGAGCATCATGTGTGAGACTTCGTAATTTTCTTTTTTCCTCCTCATCATCTAAGAAATTCAGTGCTTTCTCTATTGAAATCACGAAATCTTCCTTGTGTATATAAGCACTACCAACTGAAAATTTCATTCCGAATTGAAAAATTTCTATATACTCATCAGGTACCTCAATATCCGTAAGATTTATAAATAATCTGTTGTCAATGTTCTTAGTTTCCTTAATAACCGTAAACTACAGGAAAATAATTCTATCATGCAAGCAATGCGTACATACAAGAAAAACTATGGTAATGAGACTGAGCAGTTTTGTATGTTTTATTTTCTTTGTTCTTTTAATTTCAACTGCAATGAAAGGTTTTGAATGTCATGCGCCTTTCGATTGTCGGCATCTCGGCCAGTGGCTACAACTGACTGGATAATTGTAAAAAAAAAGGTAAAGTGTTCCCCTGTGCATAGCACCACGCCATGAAGGCGTATAGGGGGTGTGGGGGTAACGCCCCACACTTTCTTGATCCGGTCGTAAGTGGGGGTGATGTGATCAGCATCACGCCCCTGACCGCCTTTACCCCCCAGGGTTTCCCCCAGGTACCCATGTTATTCGACGCTGGGTGGGCGCCGGGGCCGCTTTCACCGTTAGAAAAGTTCCCGGATTTGAACCGGCCGGGGATCGAACCCGGGACCTTGAGCATGGTAGTCAGACGCGTTACCGACTGAGCCACCGCTTGTCTAAATCTTGCTATTGTTGACTATGTAATTTTAAAATGAACAGTCATGCCAAAAAAAGTCTTACAAGTAGAGTTGGAAGTGGTTGGGAGAAAAAACAGCTTTTTTGAAAAGAAAAAAAATGGGAAGTTTTTTTCCGTGGATCAAGAAAGTGTAGGGCGTTACCCCCACACCCCCTATACGCCTTCATGGCGTGGTGCTATGCACAGGGGAGCACTTTACCTTTTTTTTTTTTTTCCGTGGCTTTTTTCACAAAGTGTCTCAAATCAATGAAAATACAGGAGTTGGCAGTATTTTTCCTGTTCCATGGTTTTCGTTTATCTCCCTACTGTAAAATACACACTAATTTCTAAATATAAAATACAATTTACAATATGAAATTCGTACCTAGACAAAAACAGTGTTTTCAAGAAAGCTGGCTTTTTTGAATGGGTCATCCGAGTGTCATCTTCATATTTCGGTAGGCTTATTAAATATATCCATGTAGTATAAAACATATTCACATAACTAGAGTAGTTTTGTATGTGTTTTTAATAGAACCTAATAGTATGATATTTTCAATGCTTGAATTTGGTATACGAACACATACATGAAGCAAAAAAGAAAATATTGCTCTACCTTTTGAAAATCTAGTATCAAATCTCTTGACAACACATCATGTGTCCAGGGATTGCAATGTGATTTAGTACAGAACATTCCCTGACATTCGCTACGAGACTTGGCGGCAAGCAGCCCGGCGCAAGCGCTTGTCTTTCTCGGTGAACAGGGTTCGCGACAATCGCTAGAGTCGGCTATTAAAATTACAGTGTTCATATTGTGTACTAACCTGACTACAGAAGGTGTTGAAAATGATGTCCCTCTGCTGCAACACATTCCTGGCATCTCCAAAGGAAATTGGATTTACACGTGCAAGTTCGTCTACTGTGATTCTCCCAATTTCTCATACAATACTCTCTTTTAACTCACGGATGGTGTGCAGATTATCTTTGTATACTTTATTTTTTAGATTTCCCCATTTTTCTTTCCACTTTTATTCAGAACTGACCCTGTTACTCTAAACTTTTTTACGAGGTTTAATATAGTGGTCCTATGTGGAACGGGAATGCCAGGAAATTTCATTGCAAAACGTCGTCGCACTTCTCCACAATTCCTCTTTCCGAAGTAACACTCAACAAGATAAATCTTTTGTTGCAATGTAAACTTTTGTGGTACCATATTAAGCCACAATCTTCAGCACACAGACACGACACAACTTCCGAGGGAGGATTATACTGACATCAGTCTGCAACGTCAACAGAAAGGGAAAGAGAGCGAAAAAAACAGACTGTAGCATACGACTGTCGCAGACCCCGTTCACCGGGAAAGACATGCACTGACGCCGGGCCGCTTGCCCGGCGAATGTTGGGGAATGCTCTGTAGATCACACACTACCCTGAAGACTGAGGCAGAATCAGCCTTCGAAATGTTGGTAATTTTAAAAATATCACAGTGGGTAAAAATCCAAAACTAAGAATGAATGAATCACCACTGATTAGCTACAAAGAAGAATTAAATTTTGTGTTCAGTAAAATATTATATTCTGGCTTTCCAGTACATCATGATAATTTGGTTAAATGTCCGCTAAACCTGGTCACGGAGCAACTAGTGATGTATTTTGGCTGCTTGTTGCAGTGGTACTCAACCTATGTGAGACCACAGCACAGTAAATTTATTTCTTACTAGTCGATGCCTTGAACCCAACAATTTCACTCATAAATACATTTCTGATCTTTAAAGTTTATATGGAAATTAATATGCAACCTTATTTAATATTAATATATCAAGTATGGCATAATCATAGTTCAAATATGTATAGACTTGCTGTCAAATATAAAATTAGTTTTAAATTAGTCGTCAACCCCTGGGTGCAACGGAACTTTTGCGGCCTGGTGGTTGAAAAATACCGGCACTAGAACTGAAGTATAAGCAAATAAAGACTGGCTACAAATGGGAAGAAATATCTATATAAGAAATGTGGAGTGGACCTACAGTTTGAAATGAGATTCGGAGCATTCTGCCTCTACTGAGTATTGAACCTCAGACCCCTTCTACTACATGGCAACAGCATTACTTTATTCCACTCCAGAGGCCCTTTCATGATTTTAAATGGAACATTCTATCAAAAAGCAGGCCTTTATCTTGTTACGTATTGAGAATATTCAGACCGAAGCAACACATGACAGTGCAGGGGGAGGGGGTGACAAGTGACATTGGCACCTTCAAGCAAGCATCCACCACGCATGCACGAACAAGACCGAGGTGGCATGTGTCATGCCATTGAAAGAGTTTTCAGGCTGAAGTCACAGATGACATGCGAGACAGACTTCTTCAGTATAAAGCAAAACATTCACCGTGCATGTAAAAGAAACAGACTGATACAACCATGCACAATGCATGGCATTGAGAAAACAGTATAGTCTCAGCAACATGCAAGTGACATGTTTAGCTCATTGTCGCACTTCAGTTCAAAAGATTGAATGACTTACTAGATTACTGCTTCCAAGTGACACATGTCAATTGTTGTTTCGGTCTGAAAGTTCCCCGAGACAACGGTACAGGCCAAGTGACAAGCGACATTTTAAGTTTATATTGCTTTGGTTCAAAAGGTTGCATTTACTCCTAAGGGTTTGTTTCCAAGAGCCACGTGTCTCAAAGCTCCGTTAAACAGGAAATATACACACACATTCACGTAAGATGTATACTTCTGCATATGTGTTGTGAACAGTAAAGATTTTTAATTGTCCCGAAACTTCGAATATTTTGATACTAACATCTGTTTCATATTTTATGACATCAACATTTAAAAGCCTGTTTTAAGTCAATTTCATGGTCAGATAAGCTCATTAGGAATTCACATTTAGTTTTAACCCTAGCTTACCCATGCCGTATGAGAAACTTACATACCGGGGGGCGTCTCACAAGCCAGACGGTTTTATCACTGTTTCAAGAAACAATTTTATAATTGAATCACTGCTTCCTTTGCTGATTATAAATGTGCAGTTATTTATTAATTACAATAATTACTATCATTAATAAAAAATAATAACCAATTATTTCATGAGTCTCTCGCATATATTCTATCATTCACTAAAACTCAGAAAATCCATAATAATTATTATTAATGTTTTTTAGTTTGCAGAAATGCAATTGTTTATTAAATATGATAATTTCAATAATTACAATCATAACCAACCAATTGTACACTGTCACTGGCATGAGTGTCTCGAATGAGACAAATTCAAAGATGGCACCTGATATGCCCACCAAGTGCATTTTGCCTCCTAATTACATTACATTCATGTTTTTTTATAAACAAAAGTATTAAATAAATATTGGCAACATCCTACGAAACGAATGTAATTTATTTTTAAACAGTTGTAAAATGTAAACAATAGAGGTTTTGGGCCTGCAAGACCCTCCCCGGCAAGCTAGGGTTAAGATCGTATCTGAACCGCTATACAATATGCATCCACTGGGATTGGCCAATATGTTACTACAAACCTGTAAACTCATAACAGTAACTTCAAGTGAAATAGGTTACCTATAATTGGTAAAAAGCCAAAATTTCAGGTTTTTTTTTTTTCTTCAAAAAAGCTGGCTTTTTTGCAACTCTACTTACAAGGCAGTTCAAACACAGGTGTATGGAGTACATGTGTAATACCATTCATCGCCAGGATAAGTGGAAGAAACACTGTGATCTTACACATGTACATAAAAGTAAAAATAATTTTCCCATAAAGTACAAAATTGTGGAAGTGGACCTTGGAAAAATTACACCAATGATGAAAGTGCTTGAGGTACAGGTTCAGGGCCAGGTGATCAAAATTAGCCTAATGATGTGAGCCACGAGAAACATGAAACGTAATTATTTTAAAACTTTTTAATATTATCCTTCCTGTTCACATGATTGGATTGTAAAGTGTTTTTGAAGCTTTGCAATGAGAAACATTATTCACCTTCAGGTATTTAACGTAGCTTTTCTACCTTGTGGTTAATCTCGACTGGGAAGATAGGATTGAGAAATGGATGGTATTCAATTTGACGTCATCTGCCCATTGCACTGAGGGAAGTTAGCACGTGAGTTCATCCAGTTCCGGCAAACAAATGATCAGCTGTACCGTACGAATGCTGTGCAAGATGATTTACGGAATCCGTAGTTTTGATGCAAGCACCAATGTTTAAGCCTAAACGTAGTTTTGATGCAAGCACCAATGTTTAAGCCTAACTTTTTGGCTTCCATAAACCACCGTCTGGTTGTCCAGTTTCCGACCTTTCCAAATTTGCAGGTATTGTATATAATTCTGATCTCCGTATGCAGAACGCACAATGAGTGTGTGTCGTAAGAATTATTAAAAACAGACTACGTTCATGCATGGCTGATGAGTGGTTAATATCTACCTTAATTCCATCCTGCGAGTCCAATATTTTAAAAGTGGTGCAAAATGAGGAAATTATCAATAAGTTTGCTGCAACAACTTTGCAACATCAGAAGTTATTATAATTTATGTAAAATGTTATTTCAATCAATGGCAAAGTAAAATACAATATACATGTAAATGTCTGTGTTGTAAACAATACCTAAAGTAAACATATATTGCTTAAATATGTCTATTATATTGTTGTGCAAATTTTATCTGACCAAAACAATGAGAAAATAATTCGGTATAAGGGGGGAAATGTTCTACCCTTGGGATGGGGGGGATGGGCACCCCTGCAAACTAGTAACTATGAAAGAAGAAATATGTTTCTTTGAACTGCATTTTGGACACCCTCCACACTGAAGCAAGGTGGATAATATTTTTTTTATTTAAATCTGATTTTATTTTAAAAAAATGTAGGAGACATTTATTAATGAAAGCCCAAAAACTGTTGTAGAGTATTATATGTGTGATATCAGGTAGTAATTTTCCAACAATGTTCCAGCATAAAATGGCTGACCCAACATAGGCCCTATCTTCTTACAGTACGTATCAATATACTCAGCGTAAAATGGCTGACCCAATGTAGGCCCTATCTTCTTACAGTACGTATCAATATACTCATAATTTGGAGCTTCCATAATGGATAGTTGCTAATGTTTCAAAAACTCATGTTTTCTTTTTAAAGGCACTTATTGCATGGCAGCTGGTCACATGCTAAGAAACTTGAAGGAATACCCCAAGAAACACTTGAGATCTACATTCAGTGTTTGGAATATTAAAGTGCATGCACACTGTCAGGAAACAGAACACACAGTTGGTTATGTACAAATGTACTCCAAGTGCATGTGAATCTTGTTATTTGTATTGGTTTTACGTTCTCCTGTTTGCATCAATATTGCCATGGCTGACTAATAAATGCTGCAATTGCATTTGTATCAGGGATGTCAACCTTACAGCTCTTAATACACTAGTGTATCACATTTAGTATTACTAAATGAAACAGCAAGTATATTGTCAAACCATTTTCTTTCAAAATTTAACTACAGTGCGTGCTCTCTTAACCAGCCTCTGTTCAACCAGTCTTCAGTTCAACCGGCCGCTCAGCAAGAAAAAAATATTAATTTATTTTATAATGCAGTACAACCTTGTATTTTTAAATATGTAATGTACAATTGTTCAATTTTAAAAATTTGTACATACTGTACAGTGATACATATGTAGTAGTTTTCTGAGCTTTTTTTTCTCGCTCATCTTGTGAAGTGATGTTTACTGTATTCCATTACATAATTCGGTTTAACCTGCCATTTCGTTATCTGGCCAAGGGTCCAGCCCCATGGTGGCTGCCCACTGTATTACATAATCATTTTCCAAGGTTTAGGTCTCAAAGTATAAAATGAACACTTTTCCCTGGTTCCCTTAATTTTTTTCCTTCTGCAGGGATATATCCAGCTTCAGAAGACAAACTCTGTGAGACTTCATTATACTCACAATTTAGCATAAAGCACTGGATTTTACAAGTGTATTGTAATAACATTCGTGTTCCCATTTTTTTTTTTTTTCAAATATAACTTACGAGGAGCATGCCGAAAGTTTTTAGCAGCGCAATAATGTAACATCGCAGCAACTGTGCATGTGTGGCATTTGACAGCCTGTTTATTGACCTTGAGCAAACAATGATTAGAGTGAGTCAGCGATAGTGGGGTGAGAGGTAAGAGCGATAAAGCAGCGCACGTCGTCCATTGTTGTTGTTAGTCATGGAGCTGTCAAGACGTGACTTTCGTGCCATGATTTTGTACGATTAAAAAAAAGGCTTAACCGCAGAGCAGTGCATTGAAAGTTTAGTGAATACTTTAGGAGAATCTGCCCCTTCACGAGCCAGTGTTGGAAATTGGTTTCGATCATTTAAAAGGGGTCGTGTGTCACTTGAAAATTAACCTTGTGCCGGACAGCCTAACACTGCAGTGACGCCCGAAAACATCAAAGCTGTGAGGCAAATGGTGAAAGATGATCCCCATATTTCTTTTTTGAAGATAGGAACGACTCTCAACATTGGGTCAACAGCAGCACAGGCAATTGTGCATGAACACTTGGGTCTCAGGAAAAGGTGTTCTCACTGGGTCCCACATTCACTCACGGAAATGGAAAAAGAGGGGAGGGTGGAGTGGTGTGAATTTATGTTGGAGAAGTTCAACCAAGGTGCAAGTCATGATGTTTACAACATCGTCATGGGTGACGAAACGTGGATTTACCATTACGATCCACTTACAAAGCAGCAGTCGCGAGTGTGGTGCTTCGAGAATGAAGAACACCCAATGAAAGGGAAGAGTTGCAAAGAAAATAGTGGCATCTTTTTCCTCACGGAAGATACATGTTGCGACAGTTGCACTTGAAAATCGGCGTACAGTGAATTCTGAGTGGTACTCAACAGTTCGCCTTCCCAATGTGTTCACAAAATGGAAGGCCCAGCACCCAAGATCAAAACTTGGTCATCTGCTGCTGCATCGTGACGATGCAAGTTCCCACAGTGCTGCAAGAACCGTAGATTTTTTCAGCCGCCAAGGAGTCAGATTGTTGCCACATCCACTTTATTTGCCGGACCTGGCCTTGTGCGATTTCTTGTGTTCCTCCAAGTGAAGAGACAGTTGCGTGGATGTCGCTTTTCATCTGATGATGATGCCATTGCTGCTTATTTGGAGGTTGTGAACAACATTGCCAAAAGTGTGTGGAATGAACAATTTTCTAAGTGGTTTCAAAGGATGCAAAAGTGTATTCGTGTCCATGGAGAGTACTTTGAAAAAGTGTAAATGTCTGGTTTCAGTTGGATGATTTTTGTGGGCAGAGCTAAAAACTTTTGGCATTCCCTATATTGCAAAGCTATATAGAAGGTATAACAATGATCACACTTGTATCATCTATCTTGGTAAACAATGAGTTTTGCTGAAGAATGGAAATAAAATGGTTCAAAGATCGAGATATGCTAACAAGCCTGTAAGAAGTTGATGTAAGACTTTTGGCAGAGAGATGTTTATTGATACACTGTTTAAAAATACAGCCATGTCACAAACGAAACTCATTCCAAAGTATTTTACTCCAATAAGTGACTAGTATATTGCAATAGACTCATATCCACTGGTACACATAAACGGAACTTCTATTAAACAGTCATGGGTCTATTGCTGACAAACTGCAAACATAGGAAAACTTTAAATCTGATAAATAATATTAACATAGTGATCTCTCCAGACTAAGATTTAAAATATATATATACAATGAAGGAAACAAAGTTTTCACTTTGTATTTTTATACACTCCTGGTGTGTAAAAATAATGTAATTTCTAATTACACTCTTAAATTATTGCATTAAATTTAACAAGCTAAAAACTTTCATTGGTCTGAAACTCTAAATCACATTTTTCACACTCTAGAAACTGTTCAATCTCATCACTAACTTCTGCCAGTTCACAGTCACTAATTTCACAGGAGTCAAAGAGACCACAGTCCTCATTTTGTGATGAACTTCGAAGCGGCATTCCACTATCTTCAAAAATACCTGAAAGATTAGTTTCACAAGTTGCACAAGCTTCTATTTCTACTAATTCCCTATCACTTATTTCACTAGAAAACAGTGTGTTGCAAGCATTATCAGTATATTCTACTTCTGCCAAATCAGTGTCACTAATTTCACAGTTGTCTAAAAGATCAGAATAATTTTCAATTCTTACACTTGTCTCGAATTCATTATCTTCAACACTGTTAATGTCCAAGGAAAAAAGGACTTCAGGGGGTAACTTCAGTTCTGAGGAGCGAAAATTCACACACTCTGGGTCGTGGCACTTTTGGTAATATGCACCACTTATGAGATCAACAACGTACATTACATTGTTACTTCGGTGTTCACGTTGAATGTTACTGCAGTACCTGTGCCCATTGATATCATACACTATTCGACTGCTTTGACTGAAGTACCACCATCTTCGTATAAAACCTGGCGCAACTAGTTCTGTAATGAAATTATCAACAACAGGATAGATGGATCTCGAGCTTGATGCCGAACCTGTACCTTCTGCACATGAACGCGTAGCTTTGCAAATTTCATTCTCCTCACCAAACTCTAGTATTTTCATACCATCTTTGTTCTCTACATATGTAACCAATGAATCCAAAAACATTGCTTCATCATCTGTCACGTCCAGTCCCTTATCTCTCTTTTGATGCTTATATCGATTTTCTTTACTAAGTATTAGTGGAGTATTCTTCTTATATTTAGTGGATAAATATAGTCTGAAATTCCTGTTCTTTGTATAAACACCTTCGTCACAAAATAAAGTTTGTTTACCTTTACTGTCTACTATAAATAAGTCACAAATATCCTGATCAGTAACACTACAATAAGAACACATTTCCTCCACATTGCTTTTCTTTGTAGAATTTGTTGATTCACCATTTATCACACTGTATCGTAAATGATTGCACACATTTCTCACAAAGTTCCCAACACAATAATTGTTTCTAAATGCAGCATTAGGTAGATTAAATATCAAATGCCTGCTAAATTTCTTGTCATTACTAGAGTCTAAATCAAGGATATGTTCTCTTGTACAGGTGATTTTAAAATACTTGTGCAAAAAGAACACAACGATCTTAGTAAAAATTTCAACCAATTTGACAGCAAATTTATTGGGATTTAAATGCCTATCATATTCAAGATCTAAATATAATTTGCAAACAGTTCCTTCTGGGATTACTTCATACGAACACCTTTCTTCTGGTTTCCTTCCAGCATGGTAGAACCAGAAAAATGATGGATGGGCAACAAGAAATAGTCTTTGCCCTGTCTGTTCAATTCTCTTTTCAAAAGCAAATGTCATTAAACCGCTTTTGCTATTTTTTGCAAAATTTAAAGCATCTTGCTGTTTACTAAACACTTTCCAAACTAAAGAGGGTCCAAAGAGGCCTGTCAATCTCCTAGGTATGGGGGTGTCTATAATTTCTTGTTGGATAGCTGTGATGTCTCTATCAATAGTGTGTCCTTTCTTCTCTTTAATTTGCTTTGTTCCATAAAATGTGCCAGCTGGGAAACCATCCAAAGTAGAATTCTCTCCCCTCATGTTTCTATTATTTTCCAAATCCGGAAGATCATCTACAGTACAAATGATATCCCCTTTTGATCCCTAAAGTATAAAAGAAAAAAGTCTTAGATCTTTAATCAAAATAAAAACTTCCAAATCACAAAGTGTAAATCCCTTCCATACTTAATCTTGCTTAAAATTTCGGAAATTAAAGTCTTTGCATGTAATGGATTTGATTGCAAATGCTATTAATATGCACAAGAAAAAGCATATTTCCAGCATGAAAAGTGGGTGGGTGGGTGAAGAACCTACTTTCAATTCACAAAACCAATATTTGACCAATTTTACACTTATGCAAAGCAGCACTGTCAAGGAGTTTTCCCTTAGTGTCCTAAAATATCTTCTCATGTCCATAAAGTATTATTTCGCATTTTTCTACTTTATGCACAGATAGGATAGTCAAGATTAAAAGTATAGCCTGAACTACGATGTGTCTATTGTTTGTTTGTTTATTAAAATTTAGAATGAATGCATGAGCACTTTAGGCTATTTGCACCCATCTTAAACAACCAGGTATTGAACCTGAGATTCCTTGCTTACAATACTCGAGGGGGGGAGGGGGCTAAAAATCATTCTTCACTGGATAAGCATGGCTGCCTGATCGTATGTAAGGAATAAATTCATATGAACTTAAAATGCCTAACCTTCATGCAGCAACAGCCTATCAAGGGGGTTAGTTCGTTTATATTTTCTAATGGAAGTTTCCTTTAATAATGCACAGAGGTTAAATTGCAATAAGTCCTTGCAATATACCAGATTCAAAAAATGGCAACAACATTTGCTGTTTTTTCACAAAAGTGGTTATATAAAATTACAATATAGGTACAAATGGTGGAATTTATTGAAAAAAATATTTTTCATCATGCAGAACTTGTTTTGCCTGAAACTTTTTCCTGGTGAAACAGGAATAAAAAACCTTAAACCTGACACCATTTTCAAATATGGCAGCAAAAGCTCAACTCTGTATTTTTGGATCTTTTAGTATGTTATACTGGGCAACATTCTGAACATCTCTGCAAAAATTCAGCTTTGTATGATTTTTCACCTATTTTATCTAATTTTAGTGGGTTAAATTGATTATGCAATCTGTGAAGCTTAGAGAACATAATTATGGCAACAGATCTATTAATTTTGGACATATTTGCTTCCAAAAAGTAAGTCGTGGAAATTACTGCCCTTAAGGCTTGGCATGACTTTTGGCCAATGCCAGAGCAGATTTTTTCTAAGCTTCATCTCCTTGCGAAAAGTAGTTATCGGTGTACTACATAGTGTAATTTGAGAGCAAGTAGAAATATCAACATTCAGTGTAACTACTGTTTTTTCTTTCTTCTTTTAATAATAATGGTAACATAAGGTAAAGTTCCCTGTGCACGAAGGGGATGTGCGGGTAGGGCCCAGACATTCTCAATCTCCCCTATTTTGGAGGTGATGAAATCAGCACTATGATCCAGCTGCCTTTACCCCTCCCCAGGTACCCATTGATCTGAGGATGGGTGAGCCCCGCTTTGCAGGGACAAGGCTGGAAAAAAACAGACCTTAGATCACCCACCCAGGGAATCGAACCTGTCTCTCCCACGTGGCAGTCAGATGCCCTACCAACTAGACCACCGCAGCTCTTCATTATTATTATTATGTTCAATTTCCATATACTCATGACTATCACAACTTATATATACTCAATCAATTACAGACTTACGACTTCTTGGTATGTGTAACCTGTCAGCATTTATGAACTCTAATATATTATCATTTTTATAGTAAAAATATTATTTTCTCATGGGTGTCCGGAAGGGGGAGCTACCCCATCCACCTCCGAAAATGAATGTCAACCTAAAATAACATTTTTCACACATATAATTTCATATCAGTCTCAGTAATTTAGGGGAATTATTAGGACACTTCAGGAAAATGATAAATTCAAACTGAATTAGTGTTTTTTTTCTTGAGGGTGCAACATCATTATAGTACAAAATATTCCTAGTCCCCCCCCCAAATCAGATTGCTTACCCCCCACCTAAAAAAAATCCTGATCCATGGTTTTTATCACGACCCTCACCTACAAAAAATCCTGATCCATGGTTTCTATCACATAAATCAGCATTGAAGTTTGGAACATTGTGCTGACTGCAATGCATATTAATAACAGTTTTTATACTGGTTGACAGAAATATTTATCAATCGTGGTTGAAGACTTTGTAATGATTTTCGCAAGTTGTAGAGGAGCATGAGGAATGCAGTTGCAACACTGGAAATTGTTGTGGAAGTAAGCTTGATGTTCAGAGAAAGTAATTTGTGCATTTTGAAGATGCACAAAGTACTAACTTGTCGGCAATCATGTTGCAAATCACCACTGTTCGAAGCGTTCTTTTCACATGAAAACATATACACATGCAGGATATGAGAGAAAGTATGGAAATACAGGAAAGCCTCTATTTTACATTTTCCAGGAGACATACTGAAATAAAACTTAAAATGCAGTAAAACGTAAACTCGGGGGGAAATATTCTAACACTTTGCTATGTTGTGACCATCAAGCTTGAGTGTATAATACAGGAAAATGTAAAATCCAGGAATGTAAAGTTTGGGTTCCACTGTACGTATAAAATCAAATGTAACTACACAAATAAATAGTAACATGGTAAGCACATAGTAGTGTAATTATGATTCTAAGAGAACCAAACCTATTCATATAAGCCTATAACAGCAAGATGTAAAACATTGTTCTGCACAAGATATCTTCTCAGTGCTTTTAGACAGGTATAGAATTCAAAACACATCTGTGTCATGATATCGGAATTGCACAATCGAAATGTGTACCTAATGATGCATCTGCAAGAAACCAGGAATATTAAATACCTCTAAATACCAGACTTCCCTTGATTGGAGCAGTTTTTCTATGTGCTTTACTCTGAAGAATGAGGTTGCATCATATATTATACTTTTTGCCACAGTATATATAGTGTCTATACCCATTACTCTTCTTGCTGAAAAGACAGTGCATGCCACGGTTGACAACCGAAAGCATTGCCACATCTTTTCTCCTTTCTTGTCTATTAGCAGCCAGGCTTCAGACACGAATGTTAAATAAAAGAGAGAGACTGCACCAAATCTTTCGCGACCCTCGAAAAGTGTTCAAGGAAACAAGGTAAGAACCTCCACCTGCACCACCCTCTCCCTGTCCTGTTTTATGGCCGAGAGTGCCAAGACACTTGGAAACTTCGAACTAACCTTCCTTTGTTGGTCTGCACTACACCCCTAGATTTATGGGTGTGGTTCTCTCTCGGATTGGAGAAATGAAGGTCGTTATGTCACGAGCTGGAAATATCACATCACAAAAATGCCAGCCAGCTCCCGGGTGACGAGAGGTCACCAAGGGGAGTCTGAAGAGAACAGGCAAGGTGAGTGGTTGGTCTAAGTGGTGTGACTCGTGAAGTGTGTACACACCGTCAACGGACCTCACAGTGCCGACGCGACCAGATGAGGTACAGTGATGACACTAGTAATTTAAGTATCAGTACTTAGTCGTTCAAATTCGGCTCAGGCATGTTCACCTCCTCACCTCTTCTGCCTATGCATAATAAATTGGTGAAATTGAGCATTAATCATTCTGCCTCCTGACATATGAATACATCCTCTCGCAGCTAAGCAGTTTAAGCCAGCGAACGGCCTAAACGTAACAGTTATACATTGACAAAGCGACTACACCACCATTGGAGAAAATAAATTGTCTGAGAAGTACAATTTCATAGTTAAAGTACACAAAAGTCAGATACTATTTCAAAGCTCCACCTATTTAAGCAGCAGTTCAGGATTATTACGTTCTCGGATATTTTGCATGGGAAACTTTATTGCACATAATTATGTAACCCTGATAGACACACACTAACAACACGTCATTGGCTCAAATGTGATCTACCTTATGGCAAAAAGGTGAGGAAGGGAGCTCCAAGACATTCCTAGTCTTAGGAAAGTAGAATACATTACATAACTTTAGCTAGAACTGTGTGCAACAAAAATGCAATTTCAGCCATCTTTGTGGAATAGACTGCAGAATATGGGCTGCTTAGGAGGAATGTGGTTCCTAATTTTATGGTAATGGTTTGAAGTTAGTAATCAGAAAAAGTAACTGTCAAGGTGCGGAAATGTGTAATTTTCGAAGAAAAAAAAAACTAGAAATACGAGTTCAGGTTAGGCACTTTTGAAATCGTAGCAACGAAGGAAAAAGTGACATGGTGCTGCACATTCCTAACAGGCCTAACGTAATCTTGTAGGCATTCCTCGTCGAAATAATGAAAGAAACTGTGCATAAACAATATGGACGCAAACAAATTGAGATTTAGGCCGAGAAATGCATTGCTTTTAGTAGCAGGAAAAACATTTTTACGCGCAAAAATATAATAGTAATCGGAAAAATAACATGGGAAAATGGAAGCAGAATGTACATACTTTCAGGGGATATAAATTTTGTTTGTCTATGTAGAGGAAAAAAGCAGCCCATGTTCTGCAGTGAGACCATAGAACCATATGTGCGAACATTTTGTTTGGATAGGCATGCATTTTGAAAGGCTATTTATTAAATGCTGAGAGAGTACAGTCATTGCTGTATGCAAAGGGTAATAACTTTCTGTAGCCCTAGGGCAGTCAAATTTCAATACATATAATATTAATAATAACTACTCCCTCTGTCCCATAACTATTGTCCAGTACACCTTTGTTTGTTGTCCCATAATAATTGGTAATCGGCTGGGCGGTATTTGTTGCTCGTTGCGATAAGGTCACGTTGTTCCTCTTCACAATCTTGAAGAGTGATCTACTGTGCCTCTCCTCATGCGTGTGCTTTCCATCTGCCTCTTCGTCTGTAATTCCTGTACTACAATTTTGGCATACCGGACTATAATTATGGGACAGAGGGAGTATTAATTATGGATGGTAAAACTTCGATAGCGTCCCAACACCTCTCACTCGTTTATTTAGTCATTTTTAACATTCGTACTTACCTATTCTGCATTGCGAAGGATTCTTCAAGGTGCTATTTTGCTTTTTTCACGAAAAAAGTTCAATTTTTGACATAAAGATTAATTATTAAACCATTGACATTAGCCCCAAAAACCATCCACGGGTAGCCCCACAAACCATCCACAGGTAGTCCCAAAAACCATTGATGTTAGCCCCACGAAACATCATGGGGACGTGGTATGCATACGAGGTTAAGTTAGGACTGTTAGGTTAGGTTCCATGAGCATATACGGACAACATTGGTTTTTCTCGATGAAAGAAAATACCAACAAGAACTTCTAAATGCTACAGAAACTCATTTCGGTAAGTAGTTTCTTGTGTAAAAATGAAGAAATCCTTTGGGACGCTATGGAAGTTTTACCACAATTTCAATATGTACACTTAGTGGCGTGCGCAGGATTTTCGAAAGGGAGGGGTTATGTATACTTTTCTTGGTAGTCAGCCCTCATTTTGTCATTTTCCTACCTTTGACGTTCTTTTTTTTTTTTTAAAGAATACTGGGCGACAGGTGGGTTATAACCCCCCTTGGGCACGCCACTTCTATTTTTATTTCCAAATCATTCAGGTTATTTATCTCTTGAAAATGTATACGATTATAATACTTAGATTATGAATAAAATGACTACTTGAACATAAAATCATTGTGTAGGGGGACCATCTATAAACCATAAGTTATCATTTTAAAAATGATTCAATTAATATATTATGATTTCAAACAAATTTTGATCCACTTATGCAATGCAATTAATGGAAAACCATTACTAATTCAGTAGGAGGGGTTCGGGCTCGTGAAATCCTTTCATTATTTACAGCTCTTAGTACAGTATACGTGGAACATAAATAATCGTTCAAAACAGCTTTCTACAATACTACATAAAATTGACTGATATTTTTCTTGTGACATTCGAATTACGAACACGTATCGTTAAAACCTCATATCACACCGTAACTAAAATTTCGGAACGAAGTTGTCAATGGATGCAATTTGTGTTTCAATATTACTAGTACAATGTTAAAGTTTCAAACGAACTGTCTATTAGTAAAATTTTGCAAGTTCATACTTACATACGAATGGTATCTTCAAAAAATCTTCTCACTAAAGTAATCACAAGAAAACTTCCTGCTCAGAAACTTCAAATAATGCAACAAACTTGTTTTTTGAAAGTCACGTGACAGAACGTTCCATCGCTGTTGCCAGTCATGTAGTTTTCAAGCACTTTCCAGAATCCGATATCACCAGCATTTTCTTTCTGGTGACACGCACGTGTCAGCAGTAAGAATAGACAAGCTTCAAATTTATTCCTGCCACGTAATTTGTCTGCTAAGAGGATGTTACAAATCTTAAGAACAGATTGAAACGAGAGAAATGCAAGTTTATGATTAGTGGGAATGAATGTACAGGTAATTTAGAACCTTTTTCTTTAGAAAGTATTTAGCGATATTATTTTAATGCTAACAGAACCTAACCTAACTACGAGAGCATTTAGGTTTATTATTAGAAGAACGCTAAGGGACATAATCTTAAAACATTTTTGTGAAAGTAATCGCTACAACTTCACAGTAAGTCTGCTGCCACGCGCATCTTTTTTGAGGTTCCAGCAGAAAAAGAACGTGGCAGCAGACACTACCTTTATTTTATTACAGCGAGTATGGATATGGAATATCCGGAAAGTTCAAAAGGTTTATTCTGTTGCTTCATTGATTGATTGAGTTTGTGTTTTAAGTCCACTTTATGCACAGTGAGGCTAATCGGGACGGGACCTACTGTTTAAATTGGAATCCGAACCACTATGTGCCTCCACCGGGTATCGAACCCGGGACCCCTTGATTACAAGGCGACGACGGGCTTATTCTGTTGCAAAGAACGAAGAGGTAAACAATGCCTGCAATTCTAATTCTGTCGACGGAGTGGCTTACCTATGAAGGGTTGGTGGAGGCGGAATCTTAATGCTATTACCCGTTTGAAGGGAAGACGTTGTCTCTGCTAAATTTGATTCTTGTATATACAGGGTGTCCTATAAAAATGCATGCACACGTTACCAGAAACATCAAAATCAAGTGTCCATTGCATTTTGAAGCATTGGAATTGTAAGATAAACAATTTCCGGAATTTCGCTTCTAGCGTCGGCTCTATGGACGCTGTGCCGTCTCCCTATTTAGGGGGAGAGATGGAAATTACTCAACATTTTCGAACGCATGTTGATTGATTCATTTGCTTTATTTTACTTAGCTTTTTTTGCACTTTTGGCTAATGGCGAAGATGGGGATGAGTGATGGTATGATGAAATTGATGAACGGACATCACAAACATCCATGCCCAGGCCGGGACCCCTGGCGTCGTAGCGCGATGTACAGTCAACGGCAAAGATAATGATAGGCAAATTGTCCACCGCTATTTTCATTACCTTTTTATTCTGCATTCTGTGTTACTTTAAGGAATGAAACTATGTTAGTTCGAAGCAGGCATTGTTCTCTGTATATTGACGTCTTTATTTCAATTCATTATCATCACATTGTGTAATTCAGACCAAATGAAAATGGTGGTGGACAATTCGCCTACTGTTTCTTTCGCCGTTGGGTGTACCAACCACTCCGCCACGGGGACCGGCATAATTATCGCATGTTCTTAAAATGCTCTTTGGTTCTCATTATTACATGTAAACGTGAAGTATATAAAAAGAAAGGGGGGTTAAGGAGGAGGCCCTTCTATAAAAACTATCCCATAATACAACAGAGGGAAACAAAGGACTTTTCCAAACGCCGCTTGTTAATGATAGTAGTAACAATGGATGTATTGTTTTGTAATTCGAGTATGTCACACCTTCATGTGTACTAATGAACAAAATAGACAACTGAAATATGTAGGAGTTTTCAAAAAATGATTGATTGATTGATTTGGTTTATTTTACTTCGCTTTTCTGCCACTTTTGGCAAATCGCAAAGATGAGGATGAGTGATGATATGATGAAATTGATGGAGACACTCACAAAGAACATTCATGTTCAGGGCGGGATTCGAACTCGGGACCCATGGTGTCGTAGCACGCGGTTATAACTACTCCGCCACGGAGGTCGACAGTTTTCAAGAAATGACACTTAATTGCTAACTACTTGGTGCACCTTTCCACTACAGCCAGTGGAAAAAAATTCCCGTCCGTCCACCAAAGTTAATAACAATGACAATAATAAATTGACAAAAAGTAGTAGTATTGATACTATTATAAACCCGAGAAAGTACGAGCCCCCCTCAAGCAGATTTGCTATACTTAAAACAGGCTCAACATGCCCATATGAGCTTTTTGCTCAAGTGTGGAACCCTTGCCTAATCCAAGATTTTTGTAAAAATGCCCTCATGGATTCCATGAGAAAGTACGAACCCCCTCAGATTGATTTGTCTATACTTACAAAAGGCACTTCTGTGAGATTGTTGTCCATAAACCTGTCAAAAATATGCCCCTCTTGGGCCATACTTAAAACTAGGCTATACCCACCTATATACACCTACACCCACCCACACCCACCCACGCATATTCACTTCCGGTCCACTTCCGGTCCACTTCCGGTTCACTTCCGGTCCACTTCCGGTCCACTTCCGGTCCACTTCCGGTTTGCCTACTTCCGGTCCACTTGTGGCCAAGTTGTGGCCTATTTCTGATATTTTTATCCAGCATAGAGTTTTGATTTGAACCCCAAGAAATTTTTATATAATATAGATACCTGAACATGCAAACATATTTTGAAAGAAGAAATATTGCAAGATATATAAAATCAGACCACCTGTTGGATTGTTTTAGGGAAAAATTTGAAAATCTATCAGAGTATGATTTTTTTAAAGTGCAAAATGAAACAGAGGCAAGATGGGTACTTGACAGTGATGTTGGGTTTGGGTATGTGAGCATAGAATTGGGTTCTGAATATGATGAATTTGAATCCAATACATACTGGCATAGAATTGATGCATACCTGTTGCATTGTTATTGGGGAAAATATGTTGCTTTTTTTACAAAAAGTACTTCAAGTTTAGAAAAATTTAGGTTTTACAAATTTTTTCATGATCATAGAATTTATACAAACAGCAGGTGGCCTGTTGATGACATAACATGGGACACAACAATTTCCATACTTGATGAGGCAGGAAAATTGGATGTAAATTCTTTTAATGAGTTGATTATGTACCTGCTTAAAAACAATATCAATTCTGGCTCATTCAATACAAGATGGACTTAAATAATTACACAAAATATTTTTTTTGTAGATGGAACCTCCACCAGATTATAAGTTAAGTCCATGGATTCTGTCACACCTATTCTAATACAATTAATATCACAAGTACTATTACAAGGCACGCACCGCATAAAATCATAATTCCAAGCGATGGCATGGATTCCACGATTCCATATCATACATACTGCAATTGGAGCTTCAGCAGTTCGGGACTGTGCAATATATTGTCTACAAATGTAGGATTGTACGGGTTGCAAACAAAACTCCCAAAGCTTATGTATTTCAGGTTTCTTAAATTTGAAACAGAATCCAAACTGTCTGGAAGTTCATAAAAGTGAAGCTATTCTACAAGCTGGTCTTTCTCAGCTTCTGCATGATATATTTGAGCAAGAGGTGATGTGTTTATAATATTTGTTGGTATAGAGGTTTGTTCTGAATCTTATCAATTATGAACAGCTCTGCTGCATGTTGTGATGATGAATATCTAGTCCCTAAACCTAACAGAGCTGTGCAGTGATGTTGTTATTGGGAACAGGATTCAAATCCTACACAGATTTATGGAAGAATTAATTTTTGCTATGAAATTATATCTAGATCCCTGTGCAATAATGCTGTTATTGGGAACAGGATTCAAATCCTACACAGATACAGATTCTTGCTGAGCTTAATAGGTGATTGTCATGGAAGATACTCAATATTTCTGCTGTTATTAGGTACAAAATTCAATTATACAGACACAGATATAATATCTAGATGCATACAGAACTATAAATCTATACTCAATATCCCTATACCTGACAGCTGTGCGGTGATGCTGTTATTGGGAACAAGATTCAAATCCTACACAGAAACAGATTTTTGCTGGGCTTAGAACTATTATGGATAGGTGATTGCCATGAAATAATATCCCTATACCTGACAGAGCTGTGCAGTGATGCTGTTATTGGGAAACAATTTTAACAGAGCTGTTGTTTCCATAAATCTATACTCAATATCCCTATACCTGACAGAGCTGTGCAGTGATGTTGTTATTGGAACAGGATTCAAATGCTAAACTTAGAACTATGCCATGAACAAAACTGTGCGGTGATATAATTATTGGGAACAAGCTTCAAAACCTCGCACAATGCTGAGCTTAGAGTGAAGATACCAGTGATATAATTATTGAGAACAGGATTCAAATTTTGGATAGGTGATTACCATGAAGATACTCAATATTTTTGTTATTAGGTATAAATATTATTTTATTCAATTCTTCACCTCCATATCTATAACATCTCTGTGTAATTCCATAACAGTTCCATGATCAGCTCTGTGTCTGTGTGAGGCAAGCACAGCTCTGTTAGAGATAGGGATTAAAAATTATTTCATTCTTCACAAATCTAACAGTTCCATGCTCAGCTCTGTCTGTGTGGGGATTTGTGCCTAATAACATCAAAAACAATACAGCTCTGTTAGTTCAATTCTTTACATCCACGTCCATAACATCTCTGTGTAATTCCATAACAGTTCCATGCTCAGCTCTGTGTCTATGTAGAGCAGATAGGGATATTAAGTATAAATTTAAATTCTTCACAAACAAATCTCTTCTAACAATTCCATAGCAGTTCCATGCTCAGCTTGTATCTGTGTGGGATTTGTACAGCAACATTAGAGACAGAGTAGATGGGTATAAATATTATTTTATTCAATTCCTCACCCCCATATCCATAACAGCTCTGTGTTTATAATCTAACAATTCCCATAACAGTTTCATGCTCAGCAAGGCTCTGTGTCTGTGGAGTTTCATAACAGTTCCTGTGTGGGATTTGTACAGAGCACAGCTCTGAGATAGGGACTAACAGTTAGGGTATAATTAATTCTTCACATCTAACAACTATAACAATTCCTCCTATCTATTGAGTGTCTAGATGTTATTTCATTCCTATGCCAAGACAGTTTCAACTCTGTATTTGTGTGGGATTTAAAGCTTGTCCAATTCTTCACATCTCCCAATGTGTGGCATGAAATTGTGTTTTTTGCCAAAAAATCTCAGCATGGCCCTGTGTCTGTGTGAGATTTGAGGCCTGTTCCCGGTATAGGTAGATTTGAAATAGGATCTGTGCCTCCCGGCTTGAGAAGAAAGGGACTATGCATATTGTTTTGAGGTGGGATCTGAATCTCAGCAAAAGCCCTAATTACAGCGGGGCTGTGTCAGGGATCATAATTGATAGGATATAATTGTATTCAGAACAAACCCCCCTATAAGATATGATAACTTTCAAGCTCTGCTGTTACAAACACTTCCCTGTATACATACTGGGCTATCACTATAATAATATTTGCCACATGTTCTGTGATCTTGTAATAATTATTCCTGTCGGTGATAAAAACATTGTTCAATTCTAACTAGTTCAATTCTTCACAATTCCATAACAGTTCCATGCTCAGCTAGCAGATAGGGATATTAAGTATAAATTTAAAAATTCACAAACAAATCTCATCTAAATTCCATAACAGTTCCATACTCAGCTCTGTGTCTGTGTGAGGCAAGCACAGCTCTGTTAATAAATTTTATTCTTTCCAATTGTATAATTGAGCATAGCAAAAAATCTCAGCATGGCCCTGTGTCTGTGTTTGAGGCCTGTTCCCGGTATAGGTAGGTACAAATCTGGCAATCACATAGGATCTGTGCCTCCCGGCTTGAGATATGTACATTGTTTTGAAACCCCACTGGGTGGGATCTGAATCTCAGCAAAAGCCCTAATAAAATATAATTTGGATGTGTTTCTGTATTTTTCAAGCTCTGCTGTTACAAACACTTCCCTGTATACATACTCTGCAACATATGGGCCATCACTATAATAATATTTGCAACATGTTCTGTGATCTGTAATCTTGTAATAATTATTCCTGTCGGTGATACAAACATTGTCACAAATTTCCTGTCTTGAGGAAATATCAACAAGGTTCATTCTTCACAAACAAATCTCATCTAACAATTCCATGCTCAGCTCTGTGTCTGTGCGAGGAGGATTTGTACCTAATAACATCAGTACAGCACAGCAGCTCTGTTAGAGATAGGGATGATTTAATTATATTATTATTGAAACATCTAGAAATTATTCTTCACAAACAAATCTCATCTAACAATTCCATACTCAGCTCTGTCTCTGTGCAAGGATTTGTACCTAATAACATCAGTACAGCACAGCTGCTCTGTTAGAGACAGAGCAAATAGGTATAAATATTATTTTATTTATTTCTTCACAACAGCTCTGTGTCTGTGTGAGGCAAGCACAGCTCTGTTAGAGATAGGGATATTGAGTATTGAAAATCTAGAAATTATTTTATTCTTCACAAACAAATCTCATCTAACAAATCCATGCTCAGCTCTGTGTCTGTGTGGGGATTTGTACCTAATAACATCAAAACAACACAGCTCTTGTCAGAGACAGAATATTCAATTCTTCACAATTCCATAACAGTTCCATGCTCAGCTCTGTGTCTATGTAGAGCAAAACTGTTAGAGATAGGGATATTAAGTATAAATTTAAAAATTATTTTATTCTTCACAAACAAATCTCATCTAACAATTCCATAACAGTTCCATGTTCAGCTCTGTGTCTGTGTGAGGCAAGCACAGCTCTGTTAAATATAGGAATATTAAGTATAGATCTAAATTTCATTCTTCACAAACAAATCTCATCTAACAGTTCCGTGCTCAGCTCTGTGTCTGTGTGGGATTTGTACAGCAACATAGCTTTGTTAGAGACAGAGTAGATGGGTATAAATATTATTTCATTCAATTTTTCACCTCCATATCCATAACAGCTCTGTGAAATTTATTCTTCATATCTAACAATTCCAATAATAGTTTCATGCTCAGCAAGGCTTTGTGTCTGTGTAGATAGGGATATTAATATTACATTCCTTCATAATAGTTCCTGTGTCTGTGTGGGATTTGTACAGAGCACAGCTCTGAGATAGGGATTAATAGTTAGGGTATAATTAATTCTTTACATCTATTGAGTGTCTAGATGTTATTTCATCCCTATGCCATGACAGTTTCAACTCTGTATTTGTATGGAATTTAGAACTTGTCTGAAAAGTGGCAATCAATGCCCATTGTTTCTATATAAACGTTTCAACGTATGTTCAACATAAGTGGCAATCAATGCCCATTGTTTCTATATAAACGTTTCAACGTATGTACAACATGTTGAACATACGTTGAAACGTTTATATAGAAACAATGGGCATTGATTGCCACTTATGTTGAACATACGTTGAAACGTTTATATAGAAACAATGGGCATTGATTGCCACTTATGTTGAACATACGTTGAAACGTTTATATAGAAACAATGGGCATTGATTGCCACTTTTCAGACAAGTTCTAAATTCCATACAAATACAGAGTTGAAACTGTCATGGCATAGGGATGAAATAACATCTAGACACTCAATAGATGTAAAGAATTAATTATACCCTAACTATTAATCCCTATCTCAGAGCTGTGCTCTGTACAAATCCCACACAGACACAGGAACTATTATGAAGGAATGTAATATTAATATCCCTATCTACACAGACACAAAGCCTTGCTGAGCATGAAACTATTATTGGAATTGTTAGATATGAAGAATAAATTTCACAGAGCTGTTATGGATATGGAGGTGAAAAATTGAATGAAATAATATTTATACCCATCTACTCTGTCTCTAACAAAGCTATGTTGCTGTACAAATCCCACACAGACACAGAGCTGAGCACGGAACTGTTAGATGAGATTTGTTTGTGAAGAATGAAATTTAGATCTATACTTAATATTCCTATATTTAACAGAGCTGTGCTTGCCTCACACAGACACAGAGCTGAACATGGAACTGTTATGGAATTGTTAGATGAGATTTGTTTGTGAAGAATAAAATAATTTTTAAATTTATACTTAATATCCCTATCTCTAACAGTTTTGCTCTACATAGACACAGAGCTGAGCATGGAACTGTTATGGAATTGTGAAGAATTGAATATTCTGTCTCTGACAAGAGCTGTGTTGTTTTGATGTTATTAGGTACAAATCCCCACACAGACACAGAGCTGAGCATGGATTTGTTAGATGAGATTTGTTTGTGAAGAATAAAATAATTTCTAGATTTTCAATACTCAATATCCCTATCTCTAACAGAGCTGTGCTTGCCTCACACAGACACAGAGCTGTTGTGAAGAAATAAATAAAATAATATTTATACCTATTTGCTCTGTCTCTAACAGAGCAGCTGTGCTGTACTGATGTTATTAGGTACAAATCCTTGCACAGAGACAGAGCTGAGTATGGAATTGTTAGATGAGATTTGTTTGTGAAGAATAATTTCTAGATGTTTCAATAATAATATAATTAAATCATCCCTATCTCTAACAGAGCTGCTGTGCTGTACTGATGTTATTAGGTACAAATCCTCCTCGCACAGACACAGAGCTGAGCATGGAATTGTTAGATGAGATTTGTTTGTGAAGAATGAACCTTGTTGATATTTCCTCAAGACAGGAAATTTGTGACAATGTTTGTATCACCGACAGGAATAATTATTACAAGATTACAGATCACAGAACATGTTGCAAATATTATTATAGTGATGGCCCATATGTTGCAGAGTATGTATACAGGGAAGTGTTTGTAACAGCAGAGCTTGAAAAATACAGAAACACATCCAAATTATATTTTATTAGGGCTTTTGCTGAGATTCAGATCCCACCCAGTGGGGTTTCAAAACAATGTACATATCTCAAGCCGGGAGGCACAGATCCTATGTGATTGCCAGATTTGTACCTACCTATACCGGGAACAGGCCTCAAACACAGACACAGGGCCATGCTGAGATTTTTTGCTATGCTCAATTATACAATTGGAAAGAATAAAATTTATTAACAGAGCTGTGCTTGCCTCACACAGACACAGAGCTGAGTATGGAACTGTTATGGAATTTAGATGAGATTTGTTTGTGAATTTTTAAATTTATACTTAATATCCCTATCTGCTAGCTGAGCATGGAACTGTTATGGAATTGTGAAGAATTGAACTAGTTAGAATTGAACAATGTTTTTATCACCGACAGGAATAATTATTACAAGATCACAGAACATGTGGCAAATATTATTATAGTGATAGCCCAGTATGTATACAGGGAAGTGTTTGTAACAGCAGAGCTTGAAAGTTATCATATCTTATAGGGGGGTTTGTTCTGAATACAATTATATCCTATCAATTATGATCCCTGACACAGCCCCGCTGTAATTAGGGCTTTTGCTGAGATTCAGATCCCACCTCAAAACAATATGCATAGTCCCTTTCTTCTCAAGCCGGGAGGCACAGATCCTATTTCAAATCTACCTATACCGGGAACAGGCCTCAAATCTCACACAGACACAGGGCCATGCTGAGATTTTTTGGCAAAAAACACAATTTCATGCCACACATTGGGAGATGTGAAGAATTGGACAAGCTTTAAATCCCACACAAATACAGAGTTGAAACTGTCTTGGCATAGGAATGAAATAACATCTAGACACTCAATAGATAGGAGGAATTGTTATAGTTGTTAGATGTGAAGAATTAATTATACCCTAACTGTTAGTCCCTATCTCAGAGCTGTGCTCTGTACAAATCCCACACAGGAACTGTTATGAAACTCCACAGACACAGAGCCTTGCTGAGCATGAAACTGTTATGGGAATTGTTAGATTATAAACACAGAGCTGTTATGGATATGGGGGTGAGGAATTGAATAAAATAATATTTATACCCATCTACTCTGTCTCTAATGTTGCTGTACAAATCCCACACAGATACAAGCTGAGCATGGAACTGCTATGGAATTGTTAGAAGAGATTTGTTTGTGAAGAATTTAAATTTATACTTAATATCCCTATCTGCTCTACATAGACACAGAGCTGAGCATGGAACTGTTATGGAATTACACAGAGATGTTATGGACGTGGATGTAAAGAATTGAACTAACAGAGCTGTATTGTTTTTGATGTTATTAGGCACAAATCCCCACACAGACAGAGCTGAGCATGGAACTGTTAGATTTGTGAAGAATGAAATAATTTTTAATCCCTATCTCTAACAGAGCTGTGCTTGCCTCACACAGACACAGAGCTGATCATGGAACTGTTATGGAATTACACAGAGATGTTATAGATATGGAGGTGAAGAATTGAATAAAATAATATTTATACCTAATAACAAAAATATTGAGTATCTTCATGGTAATCACCTATCCAAAATTTGAATCCTGTTCTCAATAATTATATCACTGGTATCTTCACTCTAAGCTCAGCATTGTGCGAGGTTTTGAAGCTTGTTCCCAATAATTATATCACCGCACAGTTTTGTTCATGGCATAGTTCTAAGTTTAGCATTTGAATCCTGTTCCAATAACAACATCACTGCACAGCTCTGTCAGGTATAGGGATATTGAGTATAGATTTATGGAAACAACAGCTCTGTTAAAATTGTTTCCCAATAACAGCATCACTGCACAGCTCTGTCAGGTATAGGGATATTATTTCATGGCAATCACCTATCCATAATAGTTCTAAGCCCAGCAAAAATCTGTTTCTGTGTAGGATTTGAATCTTGTTCCCAATAACAGCATCACCGCACAGCTGTCAGGTATAGGGATATTGAGTATAGATTTATAGTTCTGTATGCATCTAGATATTATATCTGTGTCTGTATAATTGAATTTTGTACCTAATAACAGCAGAAATATTGAGTATCTTCCATGACAATCACCTATTAAGCTCAGCAAGAATCTGTATCTGTGTAGGATTTGAATCCTGTTCCCAATAACAGCATTATTGCACAGGGATCTAGATATAATTTCATAGCAAAAATTAATTCTTCCATAAATCTGTGTAGGATTTGAATCCTGTTCCCAATAACAACATCACTGCACAGCTCTGTTAGGTTTAGGGACTAGATATTCATCATCACAACATGCAGCAGAGCTGTTCATAATTGATAAGATTCAGAACAAACCTCTATACCAACAAATATTATAAACACATCACCTCTTGCTCAAATATATCATGCAGAAGCTGAGAAAGACCAGCTTGTAGAATAGCTTCACTTTTATGAACTTCCAGACAGTTTGGATTCTGTTTCAAATTTAAGAAACCTGAAATACATAAGCTTTGGGAGTTTTGTTTGCAACCCGTACAATCCTACATTTGTAGACAATATATTGCACAGTCCCGAACTGCTGAAGCTCCAATTGCAGTATGTATGATATGGAATCGTGGAATCCATGCCATCGCTTGGAATTATGATTTTATGCGGTGCGTGCCTTGTAATAGTACTTGTGATATTAATTGTATTAGAATAGGTGTGACAGAATCCATGGACTTAACTTATAATCTGGTGGAGGTTCCATCTACAAAAAAAATATTTTGTGTAATTATTTAAGTCCATCTTGTATTGAATGAGCCAGAATTGATATTGTTTTTAAGCAGGTACATAATCAACTCATTAAAAGAATTTACATCCAATTTTCCTGCCTCATCAAGTATGGAAATTGTTGTGTCCCATGTTATGTCATCAACAGGCCACCTGCTGTTTGTATAAATTCTATGATCATGAAAAAATTTGTAAAACCTAAATTTTTCTAAACTTGAAGTACTTTTTGTAAAAAAAGCAACATATTTTCCCCAATAACAATGCAACAGGTATGCATCAATTCTATGCCAGTATGTATTGGATTCAAATTCATCATATTCAGAACCCAATTCTATGCTCACATACCCAAACCCAACATCACTGTCAAGTACCCATCTTGCCTCTGTTTCATTTTGCACTTTAAAAAAATCATACTCTGATAGATTTTCAAATTTTTCCCTAAAACAATCCAACAGGTGGTCTGATTTTATATATCTTGCAATATTTCTTCTTTCAAAATATGTTTGCATGTTCAGGTATCTATATTATATAAAAATTTCTTGGGGTTCAAATCAAAACTCTATGCTGGATAAAAATATCAGAAATAGGCCACAACTTGGCCACAAGTGGACCGGAAGTAGGCAAACCGGAAGTGGACCGGAAGTGGACCGGAAGTGGACCGGAAGTGGACCGGAAGTGGACCGGAAGTGAACCGGAAGTGGACCGGAAGTGGACCGGAAGTGAATATGCGTGGGTGGGTGTGGGTGGGTGTAGGTGTATATAGGTGGGTATAGCCTAGTTTTAAGTATGGCCCAAGAGGGGCATATTTTTGACAGGTTTATGGACAACAATCTCACAGAAGTGCCTTTTGTAAGTATAGACAAATCAATCTGAGGGGGTTCGTACTTTCTCATGGAATCCATGAGGGCATTTTTACAAAAATCTTGGATTAGGCAAGGGTTCCACACTTGAGCAAAAAGCTCATATGGGCATGTTGAGCCTGTTTTAAGTATAGCAAATCTGCTTGAGGGGGGCTCGTACTTTCTCGGGTTTATAATAGTATCAATACTACTACTACAAAACAATTATTCTTTGATATCAGTATATAATAAAAATATTTTATCATAATTGAAGACTAAAATTGGCAAACGATGTAAGTGCCAAAATAATTCAATCAACGTTTTCCACGTTAAACTGTGAAATGTGACATGCTTTATAATGTGGTAAACGTGACAAGTGACTGGTAGCCCTCTAAGCAGTTCAAAGGGCGTGTAAAGAGGTCACTAGTATGAACGTTCTTACGGGCTGATGTGCGGAGGAACGATGCGATTTCCCAACACTTTCGCTTTTGGCACTTACAACGTTTACCACTTTTAGTCCTGAATTACTATCCTCGTACTGAGTTTTCTGTCAAATGCCTGTCTCCGGTCCGGCTAGGCCCATGATCTAGATGGTTTTATTTTATGTAGTATTTTCCTCTTCGTTGTTAACATAATTGTAAAAAAACAAACGACATTACTGAAATCAATCAAGGTCATCATCACTCATCAATATATGTATACTCTATCACCTGTTCACGCACTGAAGAATGAAAATGTTCACCTTTGATCCTTTCCTCAGAAGCAGGGAACGCACCAGAACTGTGTTCTGGCAAATTAGTTTGCTGCAGGAACTCAGTTCCTGCTGCAAAATTGGTTTATTTAATACATTATACACAAAACATCCATCGTTTGTTACATTAATTCTCGTAAACAATAGATGAACGAGAAATATGTCTCCTATTGGTGAGCGGTCCGGAAATTTAGAAAACGACCGTAATATATTTCTGTCTGTGCTATTCGTTTAAGATGTAAATGAGAACGTAATTTTCGGAAATGCCAGACGCGATAGATCTTACGATTATATGTTTACAAGTGTTTTTTTTTTTTTTTTTTGAGGCAATCAACTGTACGTCGTACCGGCATCTTTTATAGGTGAGACTAAAACTGAAATTATTTTATGTTAGGGGAAGAAATGTGTGTGTGTGTGTGTGTCTACTTGGATGTACCATAATTTATGAGCATATCATAATATTTAGAGTAGATCTTATGATGAACGTGAACACAATAAATAGGATAATAACAACAAACTAACTTGAAGTGTACAGAAACCAGGAAAGAAGCACAGATAATAATAATAACAACAATAAATACCATTGTTATTTTAATAAGCATTTATATTATTGTTAGTAGCAGTAGTAGTAGTGGTGGTGGTGGTGGTGGTGGTGGTGTTAGTAGTAGTAGCATGGGCGTATTTCAGACGGGTTCAACAGGTCCAACCCCCCCCCCCCTCAGGTTCAGTAAAATTACAGATTACCTGTTCTATCCGCTATGCGCAGAGACTTGTTCGTAAAAATTTCTTCAGACTTATTTTGTTCTCATAAATTACAAGCGTATAGAGCGGGATACGGATGGGGAATTAATTCCACACACCAGATGGGACTGCAAAGCAAATGTCTGCAATTTCCTGATAGTTTCGGACTTTCTCTGGAAAATACTCAGAAAACTGACATTTCACAAATTCTATAATGCCACATGCAATTTCTGCCAGAAGCAGCTGCTTGTGAACTTATAGCGCGAAGATTATAATTACATTAGAAGTTCCCGATATGGTTTGTTACTATCCAAGATTTAAGTATTCCTTAGGTTCTAATTTTTTGATAATTTGAAATTTTCCAACTGTTTGATAACCCCGAAAGTCGATAAACCATTTTCCAAACTCTAGATCGGAATGGGAAACTGGTCCCTATTGGAGATTGTAACTTCATCTGGGTTAGCTTCAGCTACTCTCTCTAGGTTGAGTGGGTGTGGATTTTCTTTTTTTTTAAACTTAGTGAAGAATATGATAGTGCTGATGTAATGGGTGGTAGAATTAAGGGAGTGAGATAGATAGATAATTTCAGAGAAGTGTCCAGAAGCAATTTTTGTACATTCCTCAGCACATATTTTAACCCTGGCTATGGCCCATTTCTGTGGAATTTCTGCGATATTAAGACTGTCAAATAAGTTATAATTTTTCCCCTCGAGTCTTCTCAAAGGAGCATCCCCCGTGGTTAGCATATCGTGGGTCCCGGGTTCGAAACACGGAATGGGCATGGGCGTTTGTGGATGTCCATTCATCAATTTCATCATGTCATCACTCATCCCGATCTACGGAAATTAGCCAAAAGTGGCACAAAAAGCGAAGTAAAATAATGCAAATAAATCAATCAATCTTCTCAAAGTAATTTGGTTGTACAAAATGCAGTGCAAGATAGCTAGGGAAGTTCTGTAACGTTCTCAAGTTGTTTGACACAAGATGGACAGAAAAGTATCAATACTCAGTAGGGTGACTTGTGAAATCATATACACTAATAGTAGAAACTTTACTGTTGTCCAATTTTGGACCATTTTGTAGTAGAAATGAACCCAAGTTTCTCTGAAAACAGTCAACACATTGAAAAATTGCAACAACTTGTTCCAATATGAAATGCCTATTCCTCATTTGAACAGTGTGTCAAAATGTTGGATGGCCTAGTTGATATTTTTTTACATTTTCAAATCTGAATGAAAAATGTGGCAAACAGTAATTGAAGAGACATGTCCAGGGTCTGCATTGTAGGCAGTAGAAAATTGTGACAAGCTCTTGTACTCAAATATGCACAAATTGTTGGTGATCTTAGCTACACTGCCAGTTTCATCTTCAACACCAGAGAGGATGTGTTTAACATTAAGCAGGTTGAAATAATGTCCTTGCAATTCAACGGGAGATCCTCGACTAATGGACCCTGCACTGTTTAGTGTACATACATACAAATGTTAAAATAACACCGATGATATTATTTTCAATTCTGTAGCAAGGAGGAAAGACTAATTCTAACATTGTAATTCTTTTTTAATGAGAAGCTGGGTTTAGCTTTTTCAAATCATTTTCTGCTCATTTTATGTAGAAAAGTTAGAGGTTCGTAGATAGACTTAATTTAATAAATGTGTGACCTTTCATGTGGTGGCAGAGTGAATTTTGATAACCAGATCATACCTAGGGACGCTATACGTCCAGGATTTTCAGGGACAATCCCGGAATGGTATCATTTGTCCCGGTTTTCCGAATAGTTTCTTCGGGATGCACAAATGTCCTGGAATCGGATGGGAAAGAAGAAATGATTAAGACTATATTTTCCTGAACTTTTTCTTATATTTAAATGCGTGGACGTAATTTTAAAATGCTCATTTTACAAAACAATCTAACTCTACATTGAATCACTCCCTCTCCACAATATAAAGTTAACGAGATACAGACGGTACTGCAAACATCTGCTAGCAGTGCTGAATTTCAGTTACGATTCTCTTCCATTGTATAGTAACCTACTTACTATAAAGAGTACGTGCTAGGGTGCTTATCTGTTCAGTCCGCAGTTCTCAAATAAAGTTTCCACACAATGTGTGATGTAAATTACAATTATGTAGTACATACATACAACTTTAATGGGCCCAGCCCCCCTCCCCCTCCCCTCGCTCCCTAACAAGCTACCGGTCAATAGTGTCCCGGATTTTCACTTATGAAATATAGGAACCCTAATTGAACCAAAAGTTGAACTCCCATCCCTTACGTGAGCTGTATATACGCCCATGAGTAGTAGTGTATAAAGTATAATCATTTCAAGAGTCAGGGGAAAAAACAGGTAGGTAAGTCAGTTTTCTGTTTTAAGCGAGGTAGTGGTGTTCTTTCGATCTAAGAAGAAGAGATGCATAGCTGAGAGGTATGTAATGGGGAAAGAAGCATACAACTCATTACCAACCAGTGGCGCAACCACAGGGGGAGCATTGCCGCCCCAACCTCGGACGGAAACCAATTCTAGGGGGGCAAAGCATTGAAATAAAGAAAAGCAAGGCTATCAGAATCTAGCTGGAGAAAATATACTCAAGATGGAATTCGTTTTCATATATTTCTTGCATTTCAACAAGGAGAGATGATATCAAGAGGAAGATGAGGAAGAGGGATCGTTACTCTTCAAGTTCTTGCTACAGTTTCCTCTAGTTCTGATGAAACTGAAACTAGGAAAATTACAAAGCCCTGGAAGAGACATAATAATGGAAAGTCTGAGAGATGGAAACAGGATGAGATATCTCGTGCCCAGGCACGTATCCAGGAATTCCTTTCGGGGGGGGGGGCTGAACACCATTTTTTTTAAAGGGGTATAGATAGAACCTCACAATTGTATGTTTAAGGCCAGTGGTGGCAATTTGGTTCCAAAATTGGGGGGGGAGGAAAGTTTCCTTTCTCTTGGTAGGCTATAGTGTGATAGTGTGGAGGAAAAAAAAATGGGGAGCAACTATCCTCTAAATCATCGCCACTGTTTAAGGCTGTGAAAACGTGAAATCGGAACATTTTCTACCACTCAACTCCTCTGTTTTCATGCATTAACATTGTGTGCCGGAACCATCTTAGTATGTGTGTTTGTCCATTTCTTCTCATCAGGCATCAAACCATCTGTGTACCAGAAGTGTTTTTACGAAACTGTTACACATGCACGGGATACACAATCCTTTCGACAATGCGAGATTCAAAGTGTGTGCTGGGAACTGGACGCAGACAGTTCTCGAATATTTCTCTCTGATTCGAGCCTGAACACCACTAATGTGTCTTGTCCTCCCATGTTTGCAGCTCTTACAAAGCCGAAACCCACCAAATTGTTCATATTCAGACCTAAGCACTCGCAAGTGTTCAAAATTGTCTGTTGAGTGTGTGTCGAACCCAGTAGGCTTAAACTAAAATATTTTTTTTATGCAATGAAATTCTCGGATTGCATACACGAAATTTAGTCCTGGCACAACTAAATAATCACTCAAAACTTTTATTTTCAGTTGATCTGTGCAGCTTATTTCTTATTTAATAAACCGCTCCAATACCCCGTACTGCTGAAATATTCACTTTAGAGAGAGACCTTCAATCTCTTCGGCCCTCGACCCGAACTACTCGTAGCACTACACTGAAGCTCCGGACTTTCCGCGGTCATCAATGTCTTCAGCTTTGGCTCCGAACTGGAACTAGTAGTAGACTTCGTTACTTTACGGTATTTAGTCCTTTTCATTTTCGAATCACTAGATCTTATAAAGCAACCAATGGACACTGACTGATCACTAATCGACTGTATGAATTGTCACACTTACCTCTGAAGTCTAAACCGATTCTGTTGTACAGATCAACCGAGAAATTGAAGCCGCGTATTTGTATCCTCATTACATTCTAGAACGTTCCGCAGATAAAACGATTCGTAAATATTGCCAGTAGTTCGACTCCTTCTCTTATTCAAGAACTTTCCCTCTCGCACCTTCCAGAGAATAAAAATTTCAACGAATCGCCCTAAGTGCTACGTGGCGCTACCTTTGTTGTGCACTTTCCAAATGCTGACAAGTCTCTACATAGTGCCCAAGTTCGCTGCGACAACACTGAAAGCGCAAGGAAAGTTTACGTAGAATATTATTAACAACAGGGTTATAGAACATTTTCCGTCTTGCCTTGATAAGTATTTCTCTTCTCAAAATATTGTCACATTATTCAAGAAGACAAAAACCTAATTTTATCTAGTGTAAACTGAAAAAAACCGGGGAAGGGGGCTCGAGCCACCTGATGCCCACCTTGGATACGCGCTATTAACAATAACAGGGTTATAGAACATTCTCCATCTTGTCTCGATAATTATTTATTTCAAGTTATCATCATTCATCACATTATTCAAGAAGCCAAAAGCCCCCGCAATTTTATCTAGTGTAAATAAAAAACAATTTCCTGAAGAGGGGGGTGGGACTCGAGCCCCTGATCCCCACCTTGGATACGTGCTATTAACAATAATAGGGTTATAGAACATTCTCCGTATTCTCTCGATAATTATTTATCTCCTTAAATCATCGTCACATTATTCAAGAAGCCAAAAACCTAATTTTATCCGTGTAAACTGAAAAATTTCCTGGGGGAGAGGAAGGGCTCGAGTCATCTTATCCCCACCTTGGATACGCGCTATTAACAATTACAGGGTTATAGAACATTCTCCGTCTTGCTTCGATAATTACTATCTCTCTCAAAGTATCATCACATTATTCAAGAAGCCAAAAATCTAATTTTATCTAGCATAAACTGAATTTTTTTTGAAGGGGGATTTCGAGCCCCCTGATTCCTGCCTTGGATACGAGCTATTAACAATAACAGGGTTATAGAATATTCTCCGTCTTGCCTCGATAATTATTTCTCTCCTTAAATTAACGTCACATTATTTTATTTAACACCACAAGAAACAAAAAGCTCATTTTATCTAGTGTAAACTGAAAACTTTCGGGGGTGCTCGAGCCCCCTAAGCCCCCCCCCTCTTTGGATACGTGCCTGCTCGTGCCTACAAATCTTTTCGCATGTCTGATGTTAACGCTCTTTCAAAATTTACTGGTGAGGTTAATACTGTCTCTGCTAAGAGGTATTTAAAAGAGCTAGTAACATACCTGGATCTAATGAATGTCCCTATGATTTTTAGATTGAAGTTATTGCCCTCTCTTATGGTAGGAAAGGGTAAGGCGTGGTCTGTTGCAAATGAGAAGAGGTGGAAGACTTTCGAACATTTTTGTGCTGCCTTCAGAAAACATTATGCCTCTGCTGATGCCAAGCAAAGAGAAATGCAGACGCTGAGAAACAAAAGGTATTCAAGGAGCTGTGGCTTATCACTTGAAGAATATTGCTGGGACACATATGGCTCGTATTGTAATCTTGTGGATATTGTTGACCAAAGCGAAGTGCTGAACTTGGTTATTAGTCAACTTCCGCTGCGAGTGCGTCAGTTGGTACCTCGGAGCAACTCGAGGGATGGAGGACAGAAAACCCGAGATTCGAGGACAGAAGACCCAACCAAGCTAGAGTTAGGCAATTGACGTTCTCCAGAAATCAACCCGATTCGGCGAAGGTGCCTGCAGGTAACGGAAGATCTGATAATGAGAACTTTCAGTGGTAGAGCTCGACAAAGTAACAATCCTTCAGGCGAGGAAAATAGAAGCGGGTTCTACATAAGAAGGAACTGCGAGGGATCACAGCCAGGCACGTATACAGAGGGGGGGGGGCTTAGGGGGCTCGAGCCCCCCCGAAAGTTTTAGGTTTACACTAGACAAAATGAGGTTTTTTGTTTCTTGTGGTGTGAAATAAAATAATGTGATAATAATTTAAGGAGAGAAATAATTATCGATTCAAGATGGAGAATGTTCCGTAGCCCTGTTATTGATAATAGTGCGTATCCAAGATGGGGCACAGGGGGCTCGATCCTCTCCCCAGGAAATTTTTCACTTTACGTTAGTTAAAATTAGGTTTTTGGCTTCTTGAATAATGTGAAAATAATTTAAGGAGAGAAATAATTATCGAGGCAAGACTGAGAATGTTTTATACCACTATTATTGTTAATAGCACGTATCCAAGGTGGGAATGAGATGGCTCGAGCCCCCCACCCCCTTAGGAAATTTTTCTATTTACACTAGATAAAATTAGGATTTTGGCTTCTTGAATAATGTGATGATAATTTGGGAGAAATAATTATCAAGACAAGACGGACAATGTTCTATAACCCTGTCATTGTTAATAGTACGTATCCAAGGTGGGGTTGTGGTGGCTCGAGCCCCCCCAGGATTTTTTTTTATTTTTCACTAGATAAAATTAGGTTTTTGGCTTCTTGAATAATGTGACGATGATTTAAGGAGATAGAAAATTATCGAGGCAAGGCGGAGAATGTTCTATAACCCTGTTGTTGATAATATTGCACGTAAACTTTTCTTGCGCTTTCGGTGTTGTCGCAGCGCACTTGAGCACTATGTAGAGACTTGTCAGCATTTGGAAGCTGCACAACAAAGGTAGCGCCACACGTAGGGTGATTCGTTGTAATTTCTAATCTCTGGAAGGCGGGAGAGGTTACGTTCTTCAATGAGAGAAGGAGTCAACTACTGGCAATATTAACGAATCGTTTTATCTGCGGAACGTTCTAGAATATAATTAGGATATAAATACGCGGATTCAATTTTTCGGTTCATCTCTACAAAGAATCGATTAATGATAGTGATTCGAAAATGAAGACATTGACGACAGGAGAACTTCCGGGGCCTTGATGCAGTGCTAGTTCGGGTCGAGGGCCAAAGAGATCAAGGCGCCCTCTCTCTCTCTCTCTCTCTCTCTCTCTCTCTCTCTCTCTCTCTCTCTCTCTCTCTCTCTCTCTCTCTCTCTCTCTCCCCCTCTCTCTCTCCCTCCCCTCTCTCTCTCCCTCCCTCCCCTCTCTCTCTCCCTCCCTCCTCTCTCTCTCTCTCTCTGTGAAGTGAATATTTCAGCAGTACCGGATATTGGAGTGGTTTATTAAAACAGAAATAAACTGCATAGATCAACTGAAAATCAAAGTTTGCAGTGATGATTTAGTTTTGCCAGAACTAAATTTCGTATATGCAGTCCGAGAATTTCATGGTATAAAAAAATACTTTTGTTTGGGTTCAAAACACATTCAAACACTTAACTACCATAAAGAGACAGCCAAAAATTTTATAAATGTCGAGAAGAGAAACAAGATGATCCATATGTAGACATTTTAGGCGGAAATTGCAGGCTCTACCAGGACCCGAATCAGGGCTCTACCAACTGAGCCACCAGGCCATCCTTGACTTCAACCGATTTCTCGTTAAAATGTCTACATAGTACATGTCCTGCATATATCAAATCGTAAGGTGTTGCCTGTATAGTGAACAAGCACAGAAAATATAGGAGAGAGAAGAAAACTGAGGAGCATTCCCACCGGTTGAGGAGAATTTTTTTCTTCTGTGGTTAACAAGAGCTACTACTTCGAGGTGACAATGACAGTGGCCTAATAAGGGAGATTTCACAAGTCGAAATTAGGTTTGTGCGGCCTTTTGTGTCGCTACGGTGTGAAACGTTGCTGTTGATTGGCCCATTCCATGTATCGCGTGTTCCTTTCGGTCTGAAACCTTCCTAGTAAGTCTTGAAAATCCAAGTCACAAGGATGGAAAATTAGGGCCTTGTTAAGGTTAGGTGTGAAGGCAGGCAGACGACAGCACCCTAAAGGATCATAGCCAAACCTGCAGGAAGAACGCATCTTACTTTAATCTCCAATACGGAATGATAAAAACTTCTGGTGAGTTGATTTTAAAAGAATGTGTCCGAGATAAAGAGTGGCGTGCCCAGGATTTTCGGAAGGGAGAGGGGTTACGCATACTATTTTTGGAGGTCAGTCCTGATTTTGCCATTCTTTCCTGTCTTTCACTGGAGATAAATGAATAAGCATTTGATCATACTGGGAGACGAAACATTAGATGTGTTGGGAACGGAAGGGTTTTCACTGTGCATTAACTGTTTCGTGATCCAGCTGTATTCGAGAAGACTTCCTTTGTTTCGTGCCGATATATGACAAGACAGCGGAAGCTGTGACAGGCATTTTTGAACCCTTGTGAGTGCTAAGGCCTGAATCTGAACAATTTGGTGGGTTTCGGCTTTTATAAGAGCTGCAAACATGGGAGGACTAGACATGTTAGTGGCGTACAGGCTCGAATCAGAGATACATATTCGAGAGCTGTCTGCGTCCAGCTGGCAGCCCACAATTTGAATCTCACGTTGTCGAGTGGATTGTCCATCCTGTGCATGTGTAACAGCTTCGTAAAAACACTCAAAGACACCATAGATATTTTTATGCCTGATGAGAAGAAATGGACAAACACACATACTGAGATGGTTCCGGCACACAATGTTAATGCATGGAAACAGTGGTAAAAAATGTTCCGATTTCACGTTCTGATTAAATTGACAGCCTTACAGTGGCGACGATTTAAGGGATAGTTGCTCCCCATTTTTTTGCCTCAACATTATGGCCTCTTAATGTTAAGCCTTGTTTACCAAGAGAAAGTAAACTTTCCTTGCACCGCCCTCCGCCCCACCCCCCTACCTGTTTTGGAACCCAATTGCCACCACTGGTCTTAAACATACAATTGTGAGTAGATTTGGAATGAGATAGAACCAAACAATAGACCCTTTAATTGACATTAATGGCTTTTTTATTCATTTTCGAGGGGTGACGCTATTGTTAATTAATCTAGCGCCACGTGGCGACACGTGTCGGGGGTGGAGGAGGAGATGAGTCATCGATGACTCATGCACACGTGTGAGTTTGAAATTAATGGTTTTCCATTAGTGCACAAAAGATACTATTATGTATTCCGTTTTTGACCTAAGCTAACCTTTTGTTGTATATTATATATGCGTTTCTGCCGGATATGAGTCACAGATGATTTATACTGACGTTGGAGTTTGGAATTAATGGTTTTTCCATTAAGGAACAAAAGACACTATTGTGGATTTCGTTTTTACTCTAACCTAACACTATTGTTGTATATTATATATGCGTTTCTGCCGGATATGAGTCAGGGGTGCTTTATGCACACGTGGGAACTTGGAATTAATGGTTTTTCCATTAATGTACAAAAGACATTTTCGGCCATTTTGGCGTCGGTGGTGAGTCATATTTGGTATAATTAAGGATCCGGATTTACCCGAATTCATCCGGTGTCGACGCGTTCGATCGGAGGTAGAAGATATTATAACACATGTTCGCTTTAAAGGCGAAGAAATTGAACGATGTATTCTATATGCAAACGAAGTATGCGAGCGGAATCCATGTTAATAATATTAACCTGTTACGGAAGAACCTGTTATGTGGTTGCATTCATCGGCACCCCCAAACCGCGCGCGTTCATGGATACGCGTGGGGGAAAAAAGGGTCGCCATTGTTACGGTCCCCTTCGCTTGGTCTTCTTCCGAAGTTGAATGGAAGGCAAGTGTCGCCAAATTTTTACACATGAGTATTGATTTTCTTTGAGGTTCCAATTTTATTTGGTGGAAGTAATCTACGCGGTATTTCTGCCGCCTTTCGTAACATTGCAAAGACTATTTGACCAAAACCGTAAGGAATTTGGCTGAACTAAGAACATTCAGTTCCAGTATCTACAAGTTAAAGTGGATGGTATCCACTATTTGCCCTTATTTCGGGGTTGCGAACCACGGACCATTTGATTATTGCCTTATATACATCAGGATTCACGTAAAATTGACCAGATGTTTTTACTGTTAGGGACAATATTTCGCATTATTTGTGTATTTTTACTCAGAAAACGCTATTTGAACGATTCAAGCAAGAGTTCGCATGGCAATTTAGACACACAAACTGTGTTTCTTCAACTTTAGCTGAAATTTAGGTTTATTTTTTACTCTAATATCACAATTTCTTCTATTCAGACAACATTTTTTATTAAATTTTGGACTCACAAAGACATTTTTCAACTTTTAACTTGTTATTTTAAAAGTTTATTTCCATTTTTTACTCTAATATCACAATTTCTTCTATTCAGGCAACATTTTTTATTAAATTTTGGACTCACAAAGACATTTTTCAACTTTTAACTTGCTATTTTAAAAGTTTATTTCCATTTTTACTCTAATATCACAATTTCATCTATTCTGGCAGGAGTGTTTATTCCAGTTTAGACTTGCAAAGATAATTTTTTCAACTTCTTTTATTAATTTTTCTATTTATTGCCTTTTGTATCTTATATTTATTAATTCTTAACTTTGAGTTTTGTTCTTTATTTAAAGAATTTCTCTAACCACTAAGGAAGAAGTACTTTTAAGTAAAACTGTACCCACAAACTTTATTATTACTATTATTATTAGTATTATTATTATTATTGTTGTTGTTTTTTGTTTTGATGAAGTTGTTGAATCTTGTTGTTGTTGTTAGGGTTTATTGACTTCCACTACGGTATTTTTGGTTTGCTTCGTAGGAAAGTTTGTTTATTTTAGAGTTTCCTCGGTATTTTCTTACTGTTAGGGTAGGTAAAGTTTCCTAAATATATGAGTAGGGTTCCATATATTCTTGTTCTTGCATGTTTTTCATATGATGTGATCACCACAACTCTCCAAGTGCTTTTACTGCATGTTTCCATTTTTTATTGAGGCTTAGTGATTCCTAGAGCCACTTTATGCATGAGAGAAAGCTTGAAAATTTTGATCTCAGATAGCCGTCAACCTTATGTCAGAGTATTTTCGAGTATATTTTAGTCTTATTATGGCCCACTAGAATATCACGGCTTGCTTATTTTTTAAGTATGTTGCGCAGTTATTGTATTTTTGCTTTTGCTTTCTAGATAAACTGTATGAAATGTTTAATATTTGTACTTTTTGCACTTATAAGAGGCCAAACTTTTACTGTAACTAAAATTATTATGTCTCTAGGCACTGAAACCCCTTTACCAAGAGTACTATAACTGCATGTTTATTAATATTGTTTCTTTCATCCCTCAAATATAACAATTTAACAATATAATGACTAATCACAGGACAAGTCGATGTTAGCAGATGACTACGTGGCTCTTAAGTCCATCTGCCAAACTTTTCTTACCATGCTATTTACCCTTATAGTTTTTTATTCGGGGTACATTTCAAGTACTATTAAATTTTTGAGTGTTTGATTAACACCAGGGGTTATTTGTATCTGTTATGCTTTATTATTTGAGGCTTCTTTTTTTATTCTACAATCACTATATGTCCCTGAGAACTAAATTTCCGCTGACTGAAGCTTAAAGCTTACGCTCTGCAGCATGTTGAATGGTTAAGCACTGGTCAATATGAATTTTACAGAGGCTAGTAGGAGGCATAGGAACACACGCCAGAGCCTTATTAGCATGCAAGAAGCATTTTCAGGGAGTACTACGAGGAAACGAAGTTGATTTTTTTGAGTGCTTTACCAGTTACACAGCCAATATTTGCTATTTCAAGTAACTACATGTACCAAAACATTTTACAGCCCAACACTAACTAGACTTCAATTTATATTTTATTTGGTGCTAAATGTAGCAAGAACACTGATTGTACATATTTTTGAGAATCCAACTATATCAGGATTTTTTCTATGTAAGTATATTTTTATTGATTACTAACTTTAACAGACCAATCAGGAAGACAACAAAATTCACTAAACTTAGTACTATAGTGTAGGTGAGTGCCTACTGTAACGGAAGTAAGTATCTTTCCTTCTTGTGTTGATGTTCTCGTGTAGGTTTCCTATTTTCGGTCAAGTTGCAGTAGGGAACTTAACAGTTTTTTATGTTATGAAGCAGATTGTTGTAGAATATTTTGCATGGTCTTTTGTGATATTGAGTGGGTGCTGTAATGGTAGTAAGTATCTTTCCTTTTTGTGTTGATGTTCTTGTGTAGGTTTCCTATTTTCTGTCAAGTTGCAGTACTTAGAATAATCGCTATTGTCTTATTGATCTACGAAGCTCCTTTGAATAATCATTTCCAGGTGACCCTATACTCCACGCTGTACTTTGTTCTGGGAGCTATCTTTTGAAGCCTTGGCATTCTGCTAGTACAGCATTATTATCGTAGAGGTAAATTAGTTCGTGAAAATATGTATTTTTCTGATTAACTATAGTCGCTTAGTTGTTCTAGCAGGTATAAGTAGTTACTGCTGATGTTGTTAATTTTCTATTCGCAGGGGCTATGTATGATGTAGCGTATTTGTGTTGGCTGTCCCTTTTATTCCTATGTTGTTGAGTTTCTCCATAAGCATGTCCTGTTTTACTCTATTCTATGCCTTGTTGCTGCTAGATATCTGAGGTATGTTGCTGGTTCATATCCGAGCTAGCTTGTTTGACTATCTATTATTTTTGCTATGGCTGTGGCTATTGATGTCCCTTTCTGAATTCCATGTTGGTTTCTGTTTATCCTTGTTGCTGCTTGTTATCTGAGTTAGGTTGTTTGACTTCAGGACTATCCTTTTTTAACATTATTGTTGATTGCTGTTTTGTTTATTTCCTTATTTGTTTTTATTTGTTTACTGAATCTATTTGTTTTGTGTCTTGTAATATTATTTACTATAGTAACAAAATTATTTTTAAAAATTGATATTTATCAACATACTTGTATATTTCTTGTTCAGTATTTGTCAAAGTTTAATTTATTTTGTCCGCTATCTTTAGCAAATAACACTATTTTGAAATTTAATATATAAATTCATGAAAATTTACTGTAATTTTATATCATCTAACATATTTATTTTAACAACAATAACAAAATTGTACAAAAGTTCAAATAGCAGAAGAATTGTACTCTTAAATTATTAACTTTGAAAGAATAGTATTTTTAAAACATTAACTTTGTAAAAATTGTACTTTTAAAACATTCACTTTGAAAAAATTGTACTTTTAAATTATTAACTTTGAAAAAATTGTACTTTTAAAACATTAACTTTGAAAAAATTGTACTTTTAAACATTAACTTTGTAAAAACTGTACTTTTAAAACATTCACTTTGAAAAATTGTACTTTTACACCAGAAATAATCAAATATATGGGAAAGAAGGAGAAGTTCTGTTGCTCAGAATAATAAATGTGGGATGGAAGGAAAATAATTTTGTTACTATAGTAAATAATATTACAAGACACAAAACAAATAGATTCAGTAAACAAATAAAAACAAATAAGGAAATAAACAAAACAGCAATCAACAATAATGTTAAAAAAGGATAGTCCTGAAGTCAAACAACCTAACTCAGATAACAAGCAGCAACAAGGATAAACAGAAACCAACATGGAATTCAGAAAGGGACATCAATAGCCACAGCCATAGCAAAAATAATAGATAGTCAAACAAGCTAGCTCGGATATGAACCAGCAACATACCTCAGATATCTAGCAGCAACAAGGCATAGAATAGAGTAAAACAGGACATGCTTATGGAGAAACTCAACAACATAGGAATAAAAGGGACAGCCAACACAAATACGCTACATCATACATAGCCCCTGCGAATAGAAAATTAACAACATCAGCAGTAACTACTTATACCTGCTAGAACAACTAAGCGATTATAGTTAATCAGAAAAATACATATTTTCACGAACTAATTTACCTCTACGATAATAATGCTGTACTAGCAGAATGCCAAGGCTTCAAAAGATAGCTCCCAGAACAAAGTACAGCGTGGAGTATAGGGTCACATGCAAATGATTATTCAAAGGAGCTTCGTAGATCAATAAGACAATAGCGATTATTCTAAGTACTGCAACTTGACAGAAAATAGGAAACCTACACAAGAACATCAACACAAAAAGGAAAGATACTTACTACCATTACAGCACCCACTCAATATCACAAAAGACCATGCAAAATATTCTACAACAATCTGCTTCATAACATAAAAAACTGTTAAGTTCCCTACTGCAACTTGACCGAAAATAGGAAACCTACACGAGAACATCAACACAAGAAGGAAAGATACTTACTTCCGTTACAGTAGGCACTCACCTACACTATAGTACTAAGTTTAGTGAATTTTGTTGTCTTCCTGATTGGTCTGTTAAAGTTAGTAATCAATAAAAATATACTTACATAGAAAAAATCCTGATATAGTTGGATTCTCAAAAATATGTACAATCAGTGTTCTTGCTACATTTAGCACCAAATAAAATATAAATTGAAGTCTAGTTAGTGTTGGGCTGTAAAATGTTTTGGTACATGTAGTTACTTGAAATAGCAAATATTGGCTGTGTAACTGGTAAAGCACTCAAAAAAATCAACTTCGTTTCCTCGTAGTACTCCCTGAAAATGCTTCTTGCATGCTAATAAGGCTCTGGCGTGTGTTCCTATGCCTCCTACTAGCCTCTGTAAAATTCATATTGACCAGTGCTTAACCATTCAACATGCTGCAGAGCGTAAGCTTTAAGCTTCAGTCAGCGGAAATTTAGTTCTCAGGGACATATAGTGATTGTAGAATAAAAAAAGAAGCCTCAAATAATAAAGCATAACAGATACAAATAACCCCTGGTGTTAATCAAACACTCAAAAATTTAATAGTACTTGAAATGTACCCCGAATAAAAAACTATAAGGGTAAATAGCATGGTAAGAAAAGTTTGGCAGATGGACTTAAGAGCCACGTAGTCATCTGCTAACATCGACTTGTCCTGTGATTAGTCATTATATTGTTAAATTGTTATATTTGAGGGATGAAAGAAACAATATTAATAAACATGCAGTTATAGTACTCTTGGTAAAGGGGTTTCAGTGCCTAGAGACATAATAATTTTAGTTACAGTAAAAGTTTGGCCTCTTATAAGTGCAAAAAGTACAAATATTAAACATTTCATACAGTTTATCTAGAAAGCAAAAGCAAAAATACAATAACTGCGCAACATACTTAAAAAATAAGCAAGCCGTGATATTCTAGTGGGCCATAATAAGACTAAAATATACTCGAAAATACTCTGACATAAGGTTGACGGCTATCTGAGATCAAAATTTTCAAGCTTTCTCTCATGCATAAAGTGGCTCTAGGAATCACTAAGCCTCAATAAAAAATGGAAACATGCAGTAAAAGCACTTGGAGAGTTGTGGTGATCACATCATATGAAAAACATGCAAGAACAAGAATATATGGAACCCTACTCATATATTTAGGAAACTTTACCTACCCTAACAGTAAGAAAATACCGAGGAAACTCTAAAATAAACAAACTTTCCTACGAAGCAAACCAAAAATACCGTAGTGGAAGTCAATAAACCCTAACAACAACAACAAGATTCAACAACTTCATCAAAACAAAAAACAACAACAATAATAATAATAATACTAATAATAATAGTAATAATAAAGTTTGTGGGTACAGTTTTACTTAAAAGTACTTCTTCCTTAGTGGTTAGAGAAATTCTTTAAATAAAGAACAAAACTCAAAGTTAAGAATTAATAAATATAAGATACAAAAGGCAATAAATAGAAAAATTAATAAAAGAAGTTGAAAAAATTATCTTTGCAAGTCTAAACTGGAATAAACACTCCTGCCAGAATAGATGAAATTGTGATATTAGAGTAAAAATGGAAATAAACTTTTAAAATAGCAAGTTAAAAGTTGAAAAATGTCTTTGTGAGTCCAAAATTTAATAAAAAATGTTGCCTGAATAGAAGAAATTGTGATATTAGAGTAAAAAATGGAAATAAACTTTTAAAATAACAAGTTAAAAGTTGAAAAATGTCTTTGTGAGTCCAAAATTTAATAAAAAATGTTGTCTGAATAGAAGAAATTGTGATATTAGAGTAAAAAATAAACCTAAATTTCAGCTAAAGTTGAAGAAACACAGTTTGTGTGTCTAAATTGCCATGCGAACTCTTGCTTGAATCGTTCAAATAGCGTTTTCTGAGTAAAAATACACAAATAATGCGAAATATTGTCCCTAACAGTAAAAACATCTGGTCAATTTTACGTGAATCCTGATGTATATAAGGCAATAATCAAATGGTCCGTGGTTCGCAACCCCGAAATAAGGGCAAATAGTGGATACCATCCACTTTAACTTGTAGATACTGGAACTGAATGTTCTTAGTTCAGCCAAATTCCTTACGGTTTTGGTCAAATAGTCTTTGCAATGTTACGAAAGGCGGCAGAAATACCGCGTAGATTACTTCCACCAAATAAAATTGGAACCTCAAAGAAAATCAATACTCATGTGTAAAAATTTGGCGACACTTGCCTTCCATTCAACTTCGGAAGAAGACCAAGCGAAGGGGACCGTAACAATGGCGACCCTTTTTTCCCCCACGCGTATCCATGAACGCGCGCGGTTTGGGGGTGCCGATGAATGCAACCACATAACAGGTTCTTCCGTAACAGGTTAATATTATTAACATGGATTCCGCTCGCATACTTCGTTTGCATATAGAATACATCGTTCAATTTCTTCGCCTTTAAAGCGAACATGTGTTATAATATCTTCTACCTCCGATCGAACGCGTCGACACCGGATGAATTCGGGTAAATCCGGATCCTTAATTATACCAAATATGACTCACCACCGACGCCAAAATGGCCGAAAATGTCTTTTGTACATTAATGGAAAAACCATTAATTCCAAGTTCCCACGTGTGCATAAAGCACCCCTGACTCATATCCGGCAGAAACGCATATATAATATACAACAATAGTGTTAGGTTAGAGTAAAAACGAAATCCACAATAGTGTCTTTTGTTCCTTAATGGAAAAACCATTAATTCCAAACTCCAACGTCAGTATAAATCATCTGTGACTCATATCCGGCAGAAACGCATATATAATATACAACAAAAGGTTAGCTTAGGTCAAAAACGGAATACATAATAGTATCTTTTGTGCACTAATGGAAAACCATTAATTTCAAACTCACACGTGTGCATGAGTCATCGATGACTCATCTCCTCCTCCACCCCCGACACGTGTCGCCACGTGGCGCTAGATTAATTAACAATAGCGTCACCCCTCGAAAATGAATAAAAAAGCCATTAATGTCAATTAAAGGGTCTATTGTTTGGTTCTATCTCATTCCAAATCTACTATTGTGAGGTTCTTACTATACCCTATAAAAAAAATGGTGTTGAGCCCCCCCCCCGAAAGGAATCCTGGATACGTGCCTGATCACAGCGATCTTCTGGAGAAGAAAGAAGAACGCCATTCCGAAGAAGAAGTTCGTATGGCAATAATAATTTCTCCCCACATCGCGATAACCGGTATAGAGGTAACTACAATTGGAGGAAGAAAGAAAGTGCTACACAGACGGAAGATTTCGACAGTGGAGAAACTAGTGTTAAACAATTAGATGTTACCACTTGGAATACATCTGCCCTGTCCTACAGTCCAAGAAACTGAGAAGAAGTTGTTGAGTTGAGTGGATGGCCCTAGTGTTGCCCACGGGACGAGACGGGACAGGCTTTTAAAAATTCGAGACGAGACGAGATTGATCATGTGTCCCGAGACAAACGAATATTTTCGAGACGAGACAGCATTTCACAGCATTTCCACGAGACGAGACAGGCCAAAGTCTCGTCTCGTGGGCAACACTAGATGGCCCAGAGTTTTGAAAAAGAAAATTTACTCCATTTTCATTTTGCTATTTTTCTTTTTTGTTTGTGGGAGGATGCCATGATACGCACCCACTTAATGTATCAATTTTAGTGTTTAATATGTTAAATGTCTATGACGTCATAATCGGTTTTGTTCAGTTTGGTAATCTGTTACAGTGGTTATGGACTAACCTTAAGACATTTGAGTGTGGATTGCTAGGTGAGATGTGTGATAAATGTAAAAGATTGATGTAAGTGATTTTAAAACAGGCATGGAAATCATATTGTCAGTCTCTTGACCTTAACGTGCCAATTAGTATAATTTGGCGGAAATTCAATTCTCTCCGACATCCCCATGTTTCCCATCCACGTCCAATTGATACTTCCTGGGAATCAGATTTTATGGATCTTCTCACCCCCGCATCCGTCCCTATGCCTTCCCCCTTTTATGACCGTGAACCTACCGAATTTACTGATGACTTCCCAGCTATTTCAGTTAAAGAACTAAAAAATATCCTTGATAAAATCAAATCCACGGCACCTGGCTACGATGGTATTACCTATGAAATTCTAAAGCACTTACCAGTTCAAGGGTTCGAAATTCTTGCTGCGATTTATAATTATGTATATCGCAGAGGAAAAATACCACGTGGCTGGACCCAACATATTGTGATACCTATTTTAAAACCAAACAAACCAACCATGCAAGCCTCTTCATATCGACCTATAGTTTTGATACCAGTTATGGCTAAACTATTCGAACGTACACTCCAACATAGAATCGTTTGGACACTAGAAAAACGCCAATTTTTCCCATCCACACAATTAGGATTTCGCATCGCTCTTGGTAGTCAGGATGCTATTGCTACACTCACTGTTGCTATTCAAAATAGCCAACTCCTGAGACAATTTTGCTTCAGCTTATTTGTTGACATCGCTAAAGCATATGACTCCGTTGACATTTCAATATTATACAATCTTCTTGATTCAATAAACATTCACCCGATTGTGGCTAAAATAGCTTGGAATCTATATCAGGAACGTATTCTGGTCTTCTGGTTTCATAATGATGTGAAGGGCCCGAGACTGGTTCGGAGCGGAATACCACAGGGCTCCCCTCTGAGTCCCCTCCTATTTAACATTTACACCAAATATATACATCAAATACCAAGGGCCACTCACAACATCATTCAATATGCTGACGATTTTTGTTTTTATCAAAGTACATCAGACACCACACAAGGAATTTTAGAATTGCGCAACCTGATTCATACTCTACGTGTTCAATTATTATCTCGCGGTTTATCTTTTTCTGCCGAGAAATCAAAAATTATAATATTTAACCCTTATACATCAAACCGACACCCTAACAATCTGACACATATACTACAGATTCCGGTATTATCTTCCTGTACTTACCTGGGGGTTTCCTTTGATAGAAAATTAGATTGGAAAGTCCATATTAACAAACTGCTAGCAAAAGGAAAACAAATAATCAATATTCTAAAAGGTTTGGCGAACACGAAATGGGGTGGACACCCCTCCATTATGACTTTGTTCTACAAAAATTGCTATCGCTCTTTATTCGAGTATTCGGCACCCGTTTATGGTGGGACGATTGATACTTGGGCCGATAAAATAGACATTTTACAGAGACAGGCACTCCGTGTTTGTCTAGGATTAATGAAATCTAGTCCAAATATTAGTGTCTACAACGAGAGCGCTGAACAGGCCCTTTCATTTAGACGCCAGTATTCTACTACGAAATTTCTATTTAAAATATGGGAAAGACACAACCATCCTTTCAATAAAGCATTTTCAATACAACGAAAACTGGGTGAAACTTTACCCTTGGATAGATCATGTTCTAGATATTATTTTTTGTATTGTTACAACATAGATAGAGAAGCATATCACTTAAGTTACACTATAGAAAATCCCTTGATTTACACTTTGAGGAATCCTACCGAGTCACCTGTCAATGTCAATTATGTTGATTTCGGTCGACATGAATATTATAAAGAAATTTGGCCAGACTATGACTTCATATACACTGACGGATCAAAAGATGACGAACATGTCGGCTGCGCATTCTACGCACCCTGCCAAAACATAGTCAGACAATTCTCCTTGCCGCAAGACATGATGTCCATATTTTCGGCAGAATGTTATGCCATACACCAGGCATTGCTCTATGCCCGTGGAGCGGGATTTAAAAAAACTCTAATTCTAACTGACGCAATGAGTGTTTTATTTACACTCGATCGTTGTGGAAAAGATGCATACCGCATGCCCATTCTCCCGTCCCTGATCTTACAAACTACATTAAATCTCCGCCAAAATGATCAACGAGTGCAATTTACGTACGTAAAAGCTCATAGCAATCTTAATATATATCAGGATTTAGTGGACCAATACGCAAAAAAGGCAAAGAACACTCCTTTTCCTACTCCCTTTTGTTTATCCTATACTGATCTTCTACCCCGAGTTAAAATGAAACTTAATTCCCAATGGGAAGCTCGGGCACTTAATCAAATTGCAAATACGACCACTTATAAATGGTACGCAGAAAAAGTAGTCAGTCGACCCTGGTTTCATAAACTGAAACTTCCTCGTGAAGTGATAACTTTCACACTTCGCCTACGAACGGGACACGTTTGCACAAACGAACACCTAGCAAGACTGCATCAAAATCCCTCCCCTGCTTGTGATTGCGGAGAAAACAAACAAACGCCAGTTCATCTCTTCTTCCATTGCCCGTTAAGAAGCAAATACAGACACGCTCTTTTTAACTGTTTACACAGAGCCAAAATACCATTTCCCATATCCATACCATCCCTATTATCGTCTCCTTTACCGCGTACGATGTGGATATTATATAGTTTTGCCAGACAGAATGGTATTCAATTTTGAAATTTGTGTGTATGTTCAAGCTTCTGATCAGTACTAAAATACAGTGAAGTGTAATATTACAATATCTTTACGACCACAACTTACTATGACTTCGATTCAATGGTACTTCTGCTCACAAGTGTACTACATCGCAGACCTTTGACCATAACTGCCATATACCCGGCGGTAAGGGTCACGAAGAAGAAGAAGAAGAAGAAGTGATTTTAAAAAAGTAAATGTGTTAATTAATAGATATGGGAAAAACTGCTTAGCGGTAATCCCAAGTAAAATGTAAATAAATAAATGTGTTAATTTGTGTACTCGAAGAACAATTTTGATCTTAATACAGTTTCCTTTGTAACAAGAGGTTTTATTTCGAGTGCAAGTGTGGGATATTAACATCAACTGACACTTAAAGGTATTTTAGTGTGTGAGAGTTAGTATAATTTTACGTAAGCATACCCGTAACTGTTTCCCACATCCTGAGGGCTTCATAGTAGGCTGATTAGTCTCATGTTCGCCGTAGTGGATTGATAGTAAGTAGATCCACTGAGTATACAACGGGAACGTAACAGGTATTAAGAACTAATGAACAGAAAATAAACATGACGCTTCTTTAGATTTTGAACGTCCTTCTACTTATATAAATTCATTTGTCACACCTGTTGGACCTATTCCGAAATATAGTGATTCGATTTACAGAGGCTACTAATTGTAATTGAGCATATTTAGCTGTAATGTCAACAACAATCAAAGAACAATCTCACATCCACTGAATACGTCCACCTACCAGGCAGGCAGCAGACTTCGTAGCAAGTTTGGCGACTCGTGATTGGCCAATTCCTTAGTACAAAATGATCAGTGGCCCCTTAATTTTTAAACACACTGTAATAAAGTAACGTACGAAAAGAATTATATTTGTCATTTTTGTCTGAAAAATACAGTTTGTGTGCTTGTCTTCCATTATTACCTAACGTGAAATTTAACGTGTTGAAAAAAAAACAACAGAAAAAATGCCAATAATAATAATAATAATAATAATAATAATACTTTCTGACCTCCCCCTTTACGTAATGGGACAAATATTATATATATATATACAGGGTGTTGCAAAATACCTGTTACAACGCTTGGGAGGTGATTCGACAAGTAAAAACAAGGAAAAAATGCCATGTGAAAAAATGTCGAAATCGGCACCGTTTTCGAGTGACAGGCGTGCGAAAATCGCCTCACACCATGTTTATGGCACAATAACTCAAGAAGGAAGAAAGATATCAATGTCGGAATAAAATAATACAAACAAAATCGTACCTGGCGAATACAATGGTGCATCAATTGAGGCCCAGTGTAAATTGCGCAAGGGGACTCTCAAAGAAAGTGGGGAATCCTCTGATGGAAAATACAAGAAATTTACTACTATCTTCTACATAATGTTGAGATCGGAATGTAGCCAGTAAAAAAATTGCGACGTATGTCCACATATCCAACTACTGCTGGGACACCGTCCCACACTCGGGAAATAGGAAAATAACTGCAAATCTCCTGTTGTACACGGTTCACATTGAGGTACGAAGAAGAAAATAAACCAATTTGTTGCATGTCTCACTACTGCTGGGACACCATCCCAAATGGAAAAAAAATACGGGAAAATCATAAATAAACGTTTTCAATCCCTTAATGTTGACACACTACTTTGCAGTATGAAAAACAAAAGTTAAACAATGGCCACATGTCGTCAGTCTGTACATACTACAAGAGAGCTCCCCAAAGAAAGTGGGTAATCCTCGAAGGATATGAAGACAGAGAATGGCGAGAAAATGCACACAATGGCATGTAACATTTCCAGGCACAGCACATCTGGAAGGGATTCCACTGAGAAGCGCACAACCTCCGCACATGCAGATCGACGGTATGAAGTACAGCAATATCCAGCATCTTCACTCGCACCTTTCACTAAAGGACACTATGCGGTGCTGATAGGGGCTCACAAACACCGGTATACTCAGAGAGGTTGTTGAAAATGTCCGCCATTGACTTCAAGACAAAGATGGCATCGGCGAAGCACTGATTGTCTGGTACGCACTGGACTTGTCTGGCATGTCACCAATTGTCCCAGCAGCGGCACTAACACGAGCAACGAGGTCCTCAGCACTTTCCACATGGGTTTCATACACGAGCCTTTTCATTTCTCCCCACACAAAGAAATCCAGTGGTGTGAGATCGGGGGAACGAGGTGGCCACGGTAAAGGTCCATCCCTGCCAAGCCAACGATCGCCGAAAATATCGTTGAGTAAGGCTCTGACTCCCCGGTCGAAATGTGCGGGGGCGCCGTCGTGTTGAAACCAGATACGTTGTCTACCTGCCAGTGGCACGTTTTCCAAAAGTTCAGCTAACACGTCATGTAGAAACACCCGATAATTCCCACCACACAAAGTACCACACAAAAATTTGTATGGGTGCAATCCCTCCTCCTGAAGAACGCGGAATACATTGCTATGGTAATTTTGTTGAGTACGAGCAATGACACGTGTGCTGGTGTCAGGACGGTCTCGTATCGCGTCCAACACGTCCTCTTCAAATTGCACAGTGCGCACAGTGCGGGGTCTTCCACAATCCCACCTACGGGGTAGTAGAGATCCAGTTTCACGCAGTCGAGCATCAAGTCTTTGAAAGAGTGCATGTGCTGGTAACCGCCTATTGGGAAATCGTTCGTGATACGAACGCCGTGCTTCACGGCTGTTTCGGTTTGCCTCTCCATAAACGAGATGCATATCAGCAAGCTCGTGGGTAGAGTACTCCACCATTGTCCTGTTCGAGAACTGCCCAGCAACAGGGGCACTTTCCCTCCGAGTGACGGATCACAACTACCGTGATTAGCACCCACGTAATGTCACACAGGTGTCCACGCAGTTGTTGCAAACCGAGAAAGAACACGGGAATACGTACTCTACGTACAATATTCCTTGGCGCAATTCATCCATACACACACGCCAGACTAAACTCCACGCTGCGAGACGCAGAACAAGACAGGAAAAACAACGGCCGACTACACTCTCTACGTAGTATCCACCAACACTAATACGTAACAGGTGACCTACACTCACAGCGCCTCTAGTGGGGCTTTCTGTATCAATTAGCTGAAATCAATCTGAGCGTAATTTGACGGCATAGCGTCATTTTCGAGTGAATTTCCTATTTCCCGAGTGTGGGACGGTGTCCCAGCAGTAGTGGGACATGTGGACATATGTCGTCATTTTTTACTGGCTACATTCCGATCTCAACATAATGTAGAAAATAGTAGTAAATTTCCTATATTTTCCATCAAGGGATTCCCCACTTTCTTTGAGAGTCCCCTTGCGCAATTTACACTGGGCCTCAATTGATGCACCATTGTATTCCTCAGGCACGACTTTCTTTGTATGTTTTTAATCCGACATTGATATATTTCTTCCTTCTTGAGTTATTGTGCCATAAACATGGTGTGAGGCGATTTTCGCACGCCTGTCACTCGAAAACGGTGCCGATTTCGACATTTTTTCACATGGCATTTTTTCCTTGTTTTTACTTGTCGAATCACCTCCCAAGCGTTGTAACAGGTATTTTGCAACACCCTGTATATATATATATATATATATATATATATATATATATATATATATATATAAAGTATTGTTTATGCCAACTTTGTACCCCAAAATTTATTTTCAGTTGCCGGCCTGGCCTCTCTCTGTTCATCTTGGATCGAAAGAAGACCTCTCATAAAACAGAAAATTGACTTACCTTCTTTGAGCCCCCCGTGTTTAAAGATTAACATCTTTAAAAATGATCTCACCTTTTTGATGCACGGACACTGGAATTGCCTGTCCTTCGTCTTTTGAATGGTGACGAACGCCATTCTTTCCTTCTGCTTCTGTCGTTTTCTTTGCTCTTCCACTGTCTCACCCAGCTGAAACAAAGGCCAAAATAAACACTACATTTTACAACACGCATCTTGAGGTTTCATGCCGGAGAAAGCAATGACCACTGGAGCTAACGTAAAGGCCACATTATGCAGTGAAGTCACGATGTCGGAAGGAAGTTGTGTTCGAACGGTTGGTATTTGCACACCATGTCAATGAACGAACAATCCTTCTTCGAAAGGAACTACCCTTGAACAGTAAATCCTAAATCGGATATGTAATGAATATGAATATCATAGGGTATTTGCATAAACTGGAAAGTTCTTGAAATAAACTTCCTTATTGCGATCGCATTAGGAACGATGTTCTGTTAACAGTGGCGTACCAAGGGGCGTTGGTGGTGGCTAAAACTGTCCCATGTGGTCGAGCATTCCTAAAACAAAAGATGGAGAATGAGGGCTGACTACTAAAAATGTATATACGTAACCCTCCCCCTTTCGAAAATCCTGGACAAGTACATTAAGATTACTTGTAGATTGTATTTGTATAGAACTGTTACTGAAGGTTCCTCGGAACCAGGCCCGTGCCCCGTATTTTTTTGAGGGAGGGGCAAGATCCATATATATATATAAACAGGGCAGCTATTTGGGGGGCCTGGGAGGCAGTTGTCCCCGACTTCTTTACCACTTTTCCCCCATACTATGGCCTCTTAATACTTGTCTACCAAGAGAAAATAACTGTCCTTGCCCCCCTCCCCTTCCCCAGTTTTGGCACCCAATCGCCGATACTGGTCAGAAGTATTCGAATAGTTCTGAGTTTCGCAAATTAAAAATGTTTTCAAATTTCCTATATTTTCTTATACCAGAACTATTGAACAGCCACGATAATTCTATGTTTAGAAAATAATATATTATTTATAAATTAAATTATACGCATTAGCAATGATTATTACAATAAATAATTCTAAATGTGAGTTAACCCAAAGCCCGCTACAAAGAGTCGTATCGAAAAAAATAAGAGAGAGAGAGAGAGATTTTCACCTGGTAGCCTTGTATCAATGGTTATAAAACAAAAAGTACCCAATATCGCAGATTGTAGACTTCTGGAGACATCCTCTCTACACAACAAACATTCATTTATGCAAGGACAAAATTGAAATTTTTACATGTTTGAAAAATCGTCGATGTTATTTTCATAGCTTTTTATGGGTTCACATTTAAAAATTTCATGACACGAGGGGGGCATGGCTCCCATGGCCCCTCCCCTGGGTACGGGCCTGTTCGGAAATATTAAAAGGTTAGATACATATTTTCAGACTGTTTGAAAGAAAAAAATGTGTCCCGTCCCAGCGACTTCCACGCACAATACCTCCCCCCCAACACTACACACACATACGTACAAACATTTCTTGCCTGCATTTTTACATGCCCTAGAGGAAATTTTACGTTAAAATAGTTTAAAATCTCAATTTTAATTTTAAAAGCCAAGAATGGTTACCGGGGGTCTTTTTAAGGGTCTTTCATTTACCACTTCCAGAATTGAAGACTAAAATTGGTAAACGTTGTAAGTGCCAAAATAATTCAAACACAGTTTTCCACGTTAAACTGTGAAATGTGACACGCTTTATAACAGTGACGTGCGGTGATGTCGACACTTGGGGTAGCAATCAGTGGCGTGCCCAAGGGGGGGTTGGTGTGGGTCATAATACCCCTCCCCCCTTTAGGGCCCAGTATTCCTAAAAATAGAACGTCAAAGAAAGGAAAGGATTGCAAAATGAGGAAGGACTACTGAAAAGAAGCACGTGTTAATCCCACCCACTTTCTAAAATCCAAAACATGTTGATTTGACTATTAAGCCAGAGATCCCGGGTTCGAACCCCGACCTGGGCATGGATGTTATTTGTGTTTGTCCCTTCATCAATTTTATCGTATCATCTTGACGATTAGCCAAAAGTGTAGGAAAAGCGAAGTAAAACAAACCAAATGAAACAATCAATCAATGATTTGATTTATGCTACTAAGGGCCGGTTTTTCAATGTTCAGTTAAGGTTCATGTTAGCACGTAACTGGAAGTTAGTGAAAATTTCGGTTTTTCAATGTACAGTTAGCTCGTAACTGGAACTCTGGTGGCGATTATCTTTACTGGTACTTCTTCTTGCAGTTACCAGCCTAACTGGAAGTTACGAAGCAACATGGATGCCTCGTGCAGCTATCGATGTTCCACACTCGCAACTTCACTGTCAGATTAAACAAGATATGATTCACAAAACTTTTAAATTCCTACAGAAAAAGACTTATTTTGTTTGGCAGAGCTTACCAATGTCCATGCAAATATGTAAATTAAGCAGCGCAGTTACTAGAATTCACTTGGCAAGGTTGTGTTAAAGAATTTGTGGCCAGGATATCTAGTCTACCAGGCGGAACAACCTAGAAACAGTAATTTGGTGTAATGGTTAGCGGCACCACCTTTCGGAGCGTGTTGTTTCTTTTTCTAATACGAGTTCGAGTCCTGGTCACGTGTATTTTTTTTTCTTGTCAATTATTTATTACGTGTGTTACCTTCAATTCACGCTTTATTGTTGAATGATCTTCTGGAATAAATATTACAGTAAATTTTAAAATTATTTTTAATCGTACCTTCATATTTTTAAAAGTTTAGAAAGCATACTTACTATTAACATGTTGTTTTTTCGCTCAACAACATGCATAGAGAGGTACAAAGCATGCAGTCAAATGTACAATATTTACATATTAATAATAATAATAGTGTTTATATCAACAAACCGTTATTATTAATGTCTCGACTTTCGAGTTCTTCACGCTTCTTCTACAAGAAAGTATCTGCGCTTGCGCCTCATAACATCATTTCCCCGACGTGGAATTGGCCTTTATTAGAAGGAAACCAACCAAATTTGTAGTGCTGTCTTAAGTTAATTTATGTCGTAAGCGTACAAAATGGATACGCAGCCATTGTTCCTATCATTTCACAATGCAATAACGTGCTTTCGAGCGCGGCGTGCTTGTAGTTCTATATTTAAACGCCAGGCTGTGTGCCAGTCGACGCGGTTTGAAACTATACTAACAGATGGCGCGCAGATCGATTTCCTGTAATTTCCGTGCTTCAGAATTGCCAACACACTTTTTCGGGGAACGAACCATGGTTTAGTTAACTGGCAGTTACTTTCACATTGAAAAACCCGGTGCTGGTTAAGACTGGCTGTTATTCCCAACTGACAGTTAGTTAACAGAAAGATTAACAGGACATTGAAAAACTGGCCCTTTTAGGGCCGTTTTTTCAATGTCCAGTTAAGGTTCATGTTAGCACGTAACTGGAAGTTAGTGAAAATTTCGGTTTTTCAATGTACAGTTAGCTCGTAACTGGAACTCTGGTGGCGATTATCTTTATTGGTACTCCTTCTTGCAGTTACCAGCCTAACTGGAAGTTGCGAAGCAACATGGCTGCCCCATACAGCTATCGGAGTTCCACACTCGCAACTTCACTGTCAGATTAAACAAGATATGATTCATAAAACTTTTAAATTGGTACAGAAAAAGACTTGTTTTGTTTGGCAGAGCTTACCAACGTCCATGCAAATATGGAAATTAAGCAGCACAGTTGCTAGAATTCGCTTGGTAAGGTTGTGTTAGAGAATTTGTGGCCAGGATATCCGGTCTACTAGGCGGGACAATCTCCAATTGGTAATTTGCTGTAGTGGTTAGCGGAACCACCTTTCGGAGCGTTTTGTGTTTTGTAATACGAGTTCGAGTCCTGGTCAGGGGTATTTTTTTTCTTGTCAATTATTTATTACGTGTGTTGCATTTAATTCACGCTTTATTGTTGAATGATCTTCTCGGATAAATATTAGAGTAAATTTTAAAATTATTTTTACTCGTACCTTCATATTTTTAGAAGTTTAGAAATCATGCTTACTATCAACATAATTTTTTTCGCTCAACAACATGCATAGAGAGGTACAAAGCATGCAGTCAAATGTACAATATTTACATATTAATAATAATAATAGTGTTTATATCAACAAACCGTTATTATTAATGTCTCGACTTTCGAGTTCTTCACGCTTCTTCTACAAGAAAGTATCTGCGCTTGCGCCTCATAACATAATTTCCCCCACGTGGAATTGGCCTTTATTAGAAGAAAACCAAATTTGTAGTGCTGTCTTTCGTTAATTTATTTCGTAAGCATACAAAATGGATGCGCAGCCATTGTTCCTATCGTTTCACAATGCAATAACGTGCTTTCGAGCGCGGCGTGCTTGTAGTTCTACATTATAACGGCAGGCTGTGTGCCAGTCGACGCGGTTTGAAACTATACTAACAGATGGCGCGCAGATCGATTTCCTGTAATTTCCGTGCTCCAGAATTGCCAACACACTGTTTCGGAGAACGAACCATGGTTTAGTTAACTGGCAGTTACTTTCACATTGAAAAACCCGGTGCTGGTTAAGACTGGCTGTTATCTCCAACTGGCAGTTAGTTAACAGAGAGATTAACAGGACATTCAAAAACTGGCCCTTAGCGTCGCTGTCACATTTGGTTAATCGCGAAGATGGTACAATACAATTAATGAAGAGATAAACACAAAAAACACCAATGCCGAGGTCGTGGTTCGAACCCGGAACTCCTGGTGTCATAGCGTGCAGTGATAACCACTACCCCGCGGTTGGTTGATTTGGTGTTTAAGTCCACTTTATGTACATAAAAGCTAATCAGGACTGGACCCACAGTTTAAAGTGGGATCCAAACTACTATGTGCGTCCACCTGGTACCGATCCGGGGCCACTTGCACTCCCCCACGGAGGTCGGCCGACAACAAAGATGAGTGGAAAGCTCTAACTATTCGGATACTTGGGTATCGGTAAAGCAAACTGCGTATTTACTCAGTTGTACATAAATTTCAATTGGATTTTTGAAACAGTATATTTGCATATGATTAACGTTTTTCCAAAAAAAATTGCATTGCTTGATTTCCCTAATTTCTTCATATCACGATCTCGTTACTGAAGGATCCGGGCTCGAGCCCTGGCCTGTGCATGAGTGTTCCTTTGTAACCACTTTTCATCCCTTTAATTTAATCAACGTTCATCATCATGGCTGAACTTAGGTAAAGTGATGGAAAAGCAACGCTAAAGAAAGGAAAAAGAAAATACAAATAATTTCCTCCCAGTGCATCTGCAGGGCACTATGAAATCAGGAGTCCAGAGTTCTCTCTTTACGATTGTCCCTCGTGACGTCCATAAGCTCATTAGCTACTTATCGCGATTAAATCTATACAGCTAGAAAAAGTGATGGAAGGTGGCAAAAATTAAATATATTAGAGGGGATGAACAGGTAACAACCACACTTTTTTGTAGTTTCTTCAACAATATTAATTTGGCTTTTTTTAGTTCTGGGATACATTTTACATTCCAAATTATTTCATTATTCACTGCAGAGTATAACACATAGGAACAAGAATGCGCGCTCGTCACGGGTTCGAATCCCGGACTGAATTGTTCTTTGTGAGGTCCCTTCATCAATTTCATTATATCCTCACTCATCCTCATTTTCGCGATAACCATATGTGGCAGAAAGGTGAAGTAAAATAAACCAAACCAACAACAACAATTAGAACGCACGTTTTCTTGCCCAAATTAATACATCCGTATTTATGACTGTTTAGCTTACCCATTTTTTATTGGAGGTCAAATGCCGCTGCCACGAACGTGGGTGGGGATAAATAGTGGGCGAGTTGTTTTCATCCAATCACACTCAACCTTCAGCCTATGGGCGCAGCTGTCATTCTGCTCCTCTACTCTAATTGGAGTCTCAGTCACATGACTGCGGATGTGCTGGTGCCGTACTTTACAACTTCAATGTGGAGACTGTGGAGGGACAAGGTGGCGTATAGTAGATGTGTGGCAACACTGTGCGTTGAATGTGATTATTGCAGTTGGTGGGCGCGCTCCGTGGACTTCAAAGCCAGCCGGTTGTTAACGTAGCTAGCACGTCAACTATACCATCCTAATAGTGTTTAATGAAGCTATAAAACCTAATAAAATTGTTAGGTTTACAGTGCGATAAGGTCCAATTGGCACTTCTATGAAAATAGAGGTCGGCCTGCTCGCACTCGGCATGCACGACAGGGGTCATAAGTGACCCACGGACACCATGGATCCGCACGGATAATCCATGGATATTTTAAGTTATTTTTAGAATGCTTAAAAAGCTTAACAGATCCATAGAATTACCGCACTCGGCCTTAAACGTCATAAAAATTTAAGGCCTAGTCCAAACATTTAATTGCAACTTGCGCTTTGTCATTTATAATGTGTTACACAAAATGCTTGATATATACTTCAATTTTAGCAGCTGTCGCTTTGTCAGTTAGTTGATATAAATACAGATAACATCTTAATAATTTTAATCTTAAAAATTTGGCTATGTCTACTGACTGATCCATTGCTTCAGTGGTTCTTAAAATTCTGTCGTCCATCGAGACATATTTGATTGATTGAGTTGGTGTTTTAAGTCCACTTTATGCACAGTAAGGCTAATCGGGACTGGACCTACAGCTTAAAGTGGGATCCGAACCACTATGCGCCTCCACCGGGAATCGAACCCGGGACCCCTTGATTACAAGGAGACGACTGTACCACTGCGCCATCGGGGAGGCCATCATGACATATTTCTTCTTTCTTTTCACCCCTTCTAATTCAGCTCCATTCTTACAATCTATGCATCTGAATGTTCTACTTCTTTCTTCAAATACATAATCAAATCTTTCACTCGGGGGTGTGGTTTACCCACGACTGAGTTCAATCGGTGGTTCCACCCTTCAACCTCGTATTTGTCCTGTGTCTCCTTTGGTGGCAGTTCCACATGTCAATTGAAACCTGTGGATTTTCCAACTACTGGTCCACAAAGTAATCGAAAAATTCAGTCATTTTTTCCTTTTTTTCTGCCTCACTGTGGATATGAATCCATCCTTCCTCCACTACCGTTGGCTTTAAGAATGCTAAGGCAGCAAACATCCTGATGGAGTTCCGAACTTTCTGATTGGATTTGTACATGCTTGTAAGCCCAATGTTCTGTACACTGACGAACTTTAAAAAAAGGTCTCCCTCCTCTTAGTTAGATTGGAAGGCAGTTGGAAACACTTCATTACTCCTGTATTGGATAAGAAAGTGGGGGAAGGCAGTTGCAGACAAGGCCATCACTACCCTATGCACACGTAAACTTGTTTCCGGAAAGCTATCTGTTGGAGTCCTTGTCAAGCATGGTCTGGGCAGTTTGTGGAGGATTTTTGTGTTCCTACCGCCCCCCCTGTGTGTGTGTGTGTGTGTGTGTGTGTGTGTGTGTGTGTGTGTGTGTGTGCGCGCGCGCGCGCGCGCCGACACCTGTTTATTTTTAAGTTTGGCGTATTTTTATTGCATTGACTAATTGCTATTATGGCTGGGCATGACCCAGGTTAGCAATGGTCAAATAAAAAAGGATAAAAAATACCAAAATTCCTGGCATGAGTAGTTGGTAGTAGTAAAGGATAGGTAATGTTCCTCGTTCGTATAGCAACGTGCTATGAAGGCACATTTAGGGGATGTGGTAGTAGGGCACCGCATATTCTCGAGCTCGGCCATTTTGGAGGTGATACGATCAGCACCACGCTCCAGCCGCCTTTTTTCGCCAGGGTTGTAGTAGAAATGAGAAAATAGAAATGTTTTGCATTCTGCGTATGTGACAGTATTCTTTGAATATTAGTTGAAGGCCGCGAGTGGTTCCTGAGAAGTAATGAACATATCATAGAATGCGCAATAGTTTAGCTCACGTTTCTGGGGGGGGGAGAATGATATACAAATTTATTCTACGAATGCTTACGTCATTGTGACCATGGAGTGTATTTTGCAGACCAACGAGGATCGGGCGCCTAGGCACAAGGCCAGTATAATGGTCTGTGGAGTTTGGGCTGTGTCCTACGTTTGTGATTGCCTTTCACAAATTTCATCTTAACACACCTTTCATCCTTATCAGTGGCGATTTCTCTGGGTGTGTAAGTCGTGTGTCAACGGCCAAAGAAAAATGAAATAAAGATGAAAGTATCTGTACTTTTATAAATTACGATTTTGCGCGTTTTTCTTCAATTGTCAGTCTCGAGCGCCCGGTAGTTTTCGAACGCGGCGCAGCGCGCAGTGGTTGTCAGGTAGGCAGATCGGTCCGTGAAGGGCAGGGCGTTGCGAGAAAATCCAACGTCTTACCACTGCCAAAACATAGGATGAACGCGCATGCGCACCCTGCCACCCACCAGCATGGTTACCTTCTCAAGGCGTTGTATTTGTTCCCAACGATTTGGCTTTCATTCACCCCGCGTTCCGCGTTGTTTTGCTCGTGATTGTTGTGCATTATTTTTTAAACGTGTGGTGTGAAGTGATGTGATTATTTTAAGATTGAGAATAGTGAAAGTGTTGTGCAAAAGTATTTAAATAATTCATTTTCTTCGCTTTCGTATTCAGAGAAGAAACAAGTGATTGACAATGGTCGACCGAATCTCACGATGTCAACATGTGTTAAAGGAAAAAGTTGTGCTGGAAAAGGTTTTGAGAGACATTTTCAAAAAGAACTATGAAATTTCAGACTGGTTTTGCGGGTGTGATGTGGTGAATAAATTTTACTGTTGTACATGTTTATTATTCTAGACTAAAAAAGGTGTTGGGAATTATCAAGGGTATGCGGATTTGAATCATCTCAATACTGCAGAGAGAAAACACAGCGAGTCTGAATTGCATCTTTATAGTTTCTTTAAATTTAGTAGTTTTGTTGCCACCCCTACTAGAATTGACGTTCTTTTGAATACTCAACGAAAAGCTGAAATAGAGCTACACAATGAAAAAGTAAAAGAGAACAGGGAAATATTAAAGAGGTTGATTAACGCCGTCTGCTATTTAGCAAAGCAAGAACTGCCATTCCGAGGCCATGAGGAAAATGCAGCATCTCTAAATAAGGGTAATTACATGGAATTCCTTATTGCAAGTGCCGAGTTTGATCCCTCATTAGGTAAAAGAACATTTATTAAATTCTACAATTTTTTCGCGGTACTTCGGCAGACATTCAAAATGATTTAATAAATTGAGTTCCGGATGTTCTGAGAGATGAAATCTACAATGAAATTCAAAACACAGACTTTGTGGCTATCATGGTCGATGAAACATCAGACATTAGCAAAAAATCTCAGATGTCAACAGTATTACGTTTTTTTTCGGCCTCAGAGAAAAAAGTCATTGAAAGGTTTTCTTGGATTTCATGAAATGAGCGCCGATAAAACTGCAGGAGCTCTTTTTAGTCACGTGACTGAAATAATGGATAAGTATAAGTGTGGGGATAAATTAATTGCACAGACATACGATGGATATTCTGTAATGAGAATGGCCTTCAAACTAAAGTTTTGGAAAATTATCCGAAAGCTTTTTTTACGCATTGTTATGCTCATATCATGAACTTGTTGCTGCAACAATCGTTAGAATGTAACAAAGAGCTTAAGGTGTTCTTTTGTGGTCTTAAATCACTTAAACCTCATTCTCCAAAGAGGTTACACGAACTTTCTGCTTTCATGTCCTACCAGATGAAATTTTACCTCTAGGCTAGTGTGGACAGTCAATGACAACAGAGAAGCAATGCTTATGTTTTTTGAACATGTTAGTGAAAGTGGAGACTTCGATCATTTGACTGCAATGACTCCAAGAGGATTTTCTAGCTTCCTGAAGGACTTCGAAAATATATTTTAAAAAAAGGCTTTATCCAACTTGCTTGCCTTTTCAGACGTATTATTCAGTATATTGCAGTCTAAAAATGTTGATATTTTGTATTGCAGTAATAAAATAACTGAATTTCAACAACAGCTGCAAAAGGAAAGTGAGAATTTCGAAACACTATGGAATTCTATAACTGGTGCAGTAGAAGAGGAAGAGATTGTTGAAATGAAAAGGAGGCGACTGAACAACGAATCACAGAACAACCACTGCCGGAGGCATTACTTTGAAATCATTGATAATATCAGCAACCAGATAACAATTAGATTCGCATCATTTAAAAAATTGCAATATTTTGATTTACTAAATCCCACAAAACGGGGCTACTTGAATAAAAGAGAAAACTTTCCTCACCATCTCGTACATAAATTGCAGGAAATTTATGGCAGTCTGTTTAATTTAATCAAACTGCAGAATGAACTATATGTTTGGTATGCTTCCACTGAAGGCTCAGAGAAAACACCAATTGAGATTGTAAATTATCTACTGGACACGAATCTAGTGGGTGGGTTTACGGAAATATATAAATTAGCAGTGTTGATCGCAACAATTCCTTCCACGACGTCATCTGTCGAGACATCGTTCTCATCACTGAAGAGGATCCACACATTCTGCCGATCTACTCAAACTCCGAACCGAATGACGAATTTAAGTCTTATTTCCATCCAGAAAGAATTACTTTCCAAGCTGCGAGAAGGGGATAAATCCAAATTTTATGAGGCGGTGATCAGCGCATTTCTCTCTAAAGAAAGAAGAATAGACTGGAATTCAAGTAACTATAAGTAATGAGCAGTTGATTTTTCAAAATTTACTTTTTGGAAGGATAAATGAAGGGTAAGGGGAAAACTGGGAATGTGCATTTTAGCGATTTTTCAATGAACGGGTCATTCTTATGTCCACGGTGTTTTTTTTATGGGTGATAGGTAGGAGTTCCACCAACTCCTCTGGTTGCAAACTCGTGCTTTAAAAATTGATTGTATGGCGAAGTATTGAACATAGTATATTAATTTTCTCCTTACCCTTCAAATATATTAATACTTTAAATGAAGTATTTACTTCATTTAAAATAATTTATGTAATTTAATGTTTTTCTAAATATTTATAAAATTACACCACAAAGGTACGGAGAAAATTTGTAATATTGGTTCACAGAAATGAGAGGGGGAGGAGTTAACATTCCTCCTTTGACAACGCCTGAAGTTCAGGATCAGGAGACGCCACTGATCCTTATCTATGTGATTACTCAAAAGTGAAAGAAAAGCGAAGTAAAATAAATAAATCAATTGGTCATTGTGTCCCTGCGTTTTTCAATATTTCTTTCTGATCGAAAATTAATGTTCCACCGATGTAATGCATCACTATAGTCATGTGTATTATTATTTTCCGTCATCATAGTGTGCTTAATCATTCCTTAAAGCATAGACTTTAACGCTGTTGTCCTTAGCGTAAACGATCTTAACTGTGTGGAAGTTTATATGTAGGAAAAAAATGGTTAAGAGTAAATCCCAATTGATTGTTAGAAATTTAAAGTATTATAACTCTGACGTGACGCATATTACCTGTTCTTGGTTCGCTGTCAAGGAACGATTTCTCCTAACTAAAAAGGATTCCGGCCTCCGTGGTAGAGTGGTTTACGCAGCTTGCTTAAACACCGGCCTTGGCATTGTGTTCATTCGGTGTTCATTGTGAGTGTCCCTTCATCAATTTCATCATTTCATCGCTCATTCTCATCATCGCGTATAGCCAAAAGTGGCAGAAAAGCGAAGTAAAATAAACCAAATCAAACATAAATAAGAATCTGAAGGGAAAAATATTTCATTACCAAAAAAAAAATATATAAAGATACAGTAATTACTTTGTTGACACTGCAGTTTTTTTTTTGGCAGTGTCTTAGGGTCGTATGTTCGAATTAGCCGACCTAAAAAAATACGAAGAGTGAATGATTAATGGAAATGGGGATGCACATTTCTATTACTTTAGTAAGCATTCAGTCGTAAATCCTGTGGAAACAGTGTGATTTTCGTGCAAGGAAGGGTTCCTGGGACATCAACTAGTTCGACGTTTACTTATAACATTACGAGGGTATGGATTTCTCTCAACAAGTGCAACAAATCTTTATGGTCATGAAAATTATTTATACAATTTGTTTGAGTAACGTCGTTTTCTACCTCTTGAAATTAATGGTGACTGGAGATGAAAAGACACACGTGGCAGATTGTAACGTGCTTTGAAGACAGAGGTCTTAAGTTCGAACCATGATTAAGGCATGTTTGCCCCATCACATCCATGTTATCAATTGGTCTTCATGGCCGAGTGCTTTGCATACAGCTCTATGAAACCGGAGACCCTATGTTCGATTGATTGATTGATTTACTTTATTTTACTTCGCTTCTTGTGCCATTTTTGGCTAAGTTGCAAATATGGGGGAGGCCTCCCAGATGGCGCAGTGGTAACATCGTCGCCTTGTGATCAAGGGTTCCCGGGTTCGATACCCGGTGGAGGCGCATACTGGTTCGGATCCCACTTTAAACTGTAGGTCCAGTCCCGATTAGCCTCAATGTGCATAAAGTGGACTTCAAACACAAACTCAATCAATCAAACTCAATCAAATATGGGGATGAGTGACGATATGATTAAATTAATGAATGAACACTCAGAAATCCATGCCCAGGCCAGGATTCGAAGGCGGGACCCATGGCGTCGTAGCGTGATGTGATAACCACTCTGCCACTGGAGCCGGCATCTATTTTCGAAGCTTGGGTAATATTTAAGAGCTTATTGTGTTTCTTCATTTTTTTCGGTCACTCCAACATTCGTCCTTATCGTTGAAAGTAAACGAGAGGGATATATTATGGTCGTAAAAATAGCAAAGTTACCACATGCCTGTTACGTGCCGAAAGAAACGACCTTCTTTGCTCGTTTTCTTTTTATATTTGTTTTAGAGCTAATGACAAAAGATAGAAAATAAACGAAAAAATGAGCAACCTATTTTCATTCATGAAGGAAATAAATGGCCAGCTGAGAACCTGATTTCTTGAGAGCTCAAAATGGACAACAAATATTTCTTCCGAGGCCGAATGACCACAGAAAGAAACACTGTGCTAATTCCTTGATGACTCATGGTTAACGTTGCTCTGCTGTGTGGTGTTCACGACTGACAACTGTGCAGCTCTTCCTTATCTTGCATAGAGTTTCGGCATTGAAGCTGCAGTGTTTCCAATTCAATATCGGTTTTTGTTTGTTTTTTGTTTGTAAAAGGTGAGGCCTCAGTGAGGCCTTACTAAAGAATTACACGGTACCTTCCTCCACAGACTTTGTGAAAAATGGAAAAAACAACCTTGTACTTTAGCTCTTGGAAAGGCATGTTTGATTGCTTCAATAGCTCATCATCAGCCAGGCTCGGACGAAACGCAACTCATTAAACCATCGTGGACGAACTGTAGCATTTTTCTACGAATTTCGGTTTCGGACGAACTGCAACTCGGACGAAACGCCACGAAATCCTCAGTTTTCTCACGGTAGTGGGTAGCCACCAGTCCCATAAATTTGCCGAAACCTCAGAAGAAAATTTGTTATGCTTCCCTCCAGGAGACTCGAACCAGCGTACGTCTCTTAGATGGAGCCCAAAGCCTGACGGTCATGGTGTGGGACAATACAATAGGTTAGAAGAAGATAAAAGGAAATAGAAGGAAAAAGAGAATGCACAACTGCATTGATATTTGCATAAATTATATATGCATACAAAATTATACAGATCATAATTCAAAGAAAATAATAGCAGAAATATACGAGGGCTATTTTTTTTAACCTCCGATATGGCATAAAATCAAAACCACACTGAATAGCAAAATGGGTTTATTGACAAAACTTACGTACATGTATAATCGACTTTTCAACGTAATCACCAAGAAGATTCAGACATTTATCGAACTGATGCACCAGCTTTCCAATATCCTCTGTCTGTTGAGCCAGGTATGCACGGTGCCCCGAATCTCCTCATTGGCGTGGAAGTGCCATCCTCCCAACCACTTCTTTATCACCGGGAAAAGATGGAAGTCAGTCGGTGCTAGGTCTGGGATGTAGGGCCAGTGATTAAACACTTCCCAGTGGAATCGTTGAAGAAGGTCTTGAGTTTGACGCAGCAACATGTGGCCGGGCATTGTCATGAAGCAAGTCAATGAAGACAGCATGCCTCTCCGTTTGTTCTGGAAGGCTCTGCGTAGCCTGCGCACTGTCTCACAGTATGCAGCCGCATTGATTGTGATCCCCGGCTCCATAAAGTCAACCAGTAACACACCTCGCACTTGGCGGGAGAGTCGATTGTAGCAGACATCTCTACTTGCCCTTCGCTCAGCTTCAACTGAAGCGTTGGCCTTGTCAGTGGTGGTGGTAGTGGCAAGGGGGACGCCAATCATGCTGCCTGATGCCCCACTTCCTAGTGCTTCATGGGCCACCTGGTGGCGTCATAGGGGGTTGAAAAAAATAGCCCTCGTACATAAGTATAATATTAGCATAATTAGTAATATGGCAGTATTATCCAGTGTATATTGATTCACTTATTTATCACTCTTTGTGAACATGGTTAAGCTTTCTCATCTTCATTGATAAGAAAGAAAAATAGCTTGCAGGAAGATACAGAAACTATGACTTTGTCATAATCCAGTCATGTAAGTTGAATTGTATCTTTTGCAAATACATTGTATAAAGAAGTAAACTGCCAGAGTACTAAGTGAGAGGAGGGAACTAATAAAATGACATGTTTTATTTTCTATAATATGCATTCATTTGCATCTTCAAGTATTTGTGTGAACCATTTCTATTTTTTTTTCAGATAATATGTCTGATACTTCATGGAAGTTCTAGCAGTTCAGAACTCAGGCAAATGTGACGAAAAAATGACTGAAGACTTGGAACTAATACCTGGACGTTTCATTGGAGAACACCATCCTTGCTTTATTATTGCTGAAATTGGTCAAAACCACCAGGGAAATATTGACATAGCAAAGAAACTCATTCAAGTTGCAAAGGTGATAATGACCCTACATCTTAATGAATCATTGTGCAATGTACCTCCCTTCATTACAAGGCAATAGCATAAGCCACAACAATATTGGATCCTGCACCATGGTCTTGCGATATAAGGTGTTAGGCTTTGGGCTTGGGCTAGGGGATACATATTGGTTCAAGTATCCTGGAGAGGAAGCGTAACAGTTTCTCCTGAGATTTCAGCCAGTATATGGGAGGTGGCAACCCACTATCGTGAGGAAATTGGGTAGCTACGAATGAGTAGTGTAATGTAATGGAAACCTTCAACAACCACAGGGGGTTTGTTGTGTTGACCACACGTGCTCTCATAACTGGTTGGATGATCGCCCACCTCTGCTGAGGCATGTAGGAGTGCGGCTGGCAGTCAGTAGGTAGAACCTAGTCCTCAGGTGCTGTTGCATCATGGGTTATTATTGTTAGTACAAGACTGTTGGGGAAGTCCCTAACTATGTAATCATAAATATTTTTATGCTGTCACTTTTTGTAGGTAAGATTCTTATTTTTCAATTTTTCATATCACTTCCAAATAAAATAATATGCAAATCTACATGCACTAGAAGAGCTTCAGTGATTTGTAGCTAAATGTGTTGTATTTATGAAAAATGTAGGCCTACAACAATTACTAATTTAAACATTTTTTTCAGGATTGTGGGGCAGACTGTGCCAAATTCCAGAAAAGCTACCTTCTAGAGAAATTTAATCATGTAGCTCTTGCAAGGCCATACAATTCCCCAAATTCTTGGGGTCCAACTTATGGAGAACATAAGAAATTTCTTGAATTTAGCAATGAAGAATTCTTAGAATTGCAGAGATATGCAGAAGAAGATGTGAAAATTGCTTTCACAGCTTCAGCTATGGACATGGTAATAACAAACGCAATACTATTACATTTACATACTGTGCAGTTAAATTTTAATGGGAGAGTATTTGTATTTCCAGTGAAGATAGTAGAAAAAACAATTGCAATTCATACACTTTCCCTTATTTTGTTTACAATTTTAAAGAAGGCAGCTAGAACAATTCCCATCTGGTAATTTATAAAAAAAATGTAACAGAATATCAAATAAAACAGATTCATATAACAAATCATAGTATGCAGTGGCGTGCCCGATAGGTGTTGGTAGGGTCATAACACTTGTCCCCTTGGTCCACTATCTCTAAAGAAAAAAATGTCAAAGATGGGAAAGGATGGCAAAATGAGGAATGACTACTAAAAAAATGTATACATAACCCCCCTTCCCTTTGTAAAAATCCTGGACATGACATTGGTAGTAGCAGTTTAATATGTATATTTTTACTCATTGTACTTACTGTAGCTTTTTAAAAATTGCACTTTTATTTGAGTGACTCTCACGTGATCGACTGGCATGAAAGTCTGCACCTTTAATTTCTATCCACATTTGCTAAATAGTCAAATCTTTGCACTTTTCCTAATTCACTTCTGTCTTTCCCAAAATAGGTATCAGCTGACCTCCTAGACAAAATGAATGTTCCTTTTATGAAAATTGGTTCTGGGGATACAAACAATTTTCCTTTTCTAGAATATGTGGCACACAAGAATAGGCCCATGGTTATATCAACCGGTAAGTTTGTTGCAAATGTAAACAAATGAGTTAAAATACTTAGCAAACCTTTCCCCATGACCTTTTTGTTTTGGAATACTTATTTATACAAAAAAAAAATAACATACAATGTATCTTACTGTCACATGGGAGGCCAGGGTTTGATTCTCAGGATTTATGATCTCGTGGGAATTTTTCCAACACTATTCCTGCATAAAGCTGATCTAGAGCTGACCCAGCATCAAATCAGTGGATATCTGGGGGCAATTCTAGGATGTAAAGGTGGGAGAAGCATACCAGGTGTGCCGGTTAATAATTCTTCATTGATCCGAAAGAAAACAAGTGTATCTGGGGAGAAAGGTAATAAATGCTTTATTCAAAGTATGCACCATCGCTAGCTATACATTGTGCCCATCTGTCCGTCAAATTGCGGATGCCCTTCCAGAAAAATCGTTCACATTTTGAGGTGATCCAGTCAGCAAGCCATTGTTCGACATCTTCGTAATTGTTGAAGTGTTGCTGGGAAAGTAAGTGAGACATCGATGAAAACAAGTGGTAGTCCAAAGGGGCTAAGTCTGGTGAGTATGGCGGGTGGGGTAAGAATTCCCAGCCAAGTGCAGAAATGGTGTCTCTGACGTCTTTCGCTGTGCGTGATGAGGCATTGTCGTGCTGCAAAATCACTTTTCCGTGTCTTGTCGCCCAATCTGGGCACTTTTCGATCAATGCATGGTTCAAATTGATGAGTTGTTGACGGTAGCAAACGGCATTCACTGTTTCACCTGGTTTTAGAAGCTCATGGTACACCACACCCTTCTGATCCCACGAAATGCACAGCATTGTCTTCCTTCCGAAGCAATTCGGTTTTGTGGTCGATGTTGAAGGTTGTCCTGGTCAACCCATGACATTTTGCATTTTGGGTTCTCGAAGTAGATCCATTTTTCATCCCCAGTCCGATGCAAGAAAGACTTTCTTTCATGCCGAGAAAGCAACACTTCACACACCGTTTTTCGCTTTTCCATTTGTCTGTCGTTCAGATGATATGGGACCCATTTTCCTGCCTACTGGATCTTTCCCATGGCATGAAGATGATCAGATATGGTTTGGCGACCAACATTTAACTTCTCGCCAGTTGTTGTTGCATTTCGTCTTCGTCCAACAGTGCTTGCAATTCGGCATCTTGGAATTTTTTTCAGCTGGCCCGGGCGATCTTTGTCTTTCAAGTCGAAATCACCACTTTTGAATTGTCGAAACCAATGCACACACGTGTCTTGCGTTAGGACATTGTCACCGTACATTTCCACAAGGATACGATGGCTTTCACTCACGTTTTTCTTTTGATTGAACAAGAAAGCAGGATGTGCACCACATGCTCCTTATTTGGTTTGAAGGTCAACATGTTTCGCACACAAACCCAATATCACGATCACTCGCACTCGGTTGCACATCCACGGCATTTTAACAGGTACAGTCCTGGCAACACACTGACGTAACAGTTGAGACTGTGCACCAACCCTTGCTTCCAGCGCCATCCAGCGACAAAATTCAGAACTATTAACCGGCACACCTAGTAAGTGTAGTCAAATTTCAGTAACAAATACTTTCTTCCTCCTGACACTAAGACACCTGCCTCAACTGCCAAGTCGAATTGCACGGTATTGCTGTAACCTAATATTTTGGCAAGTGAAGAAAAGGTTTCTTAGTGGAGCAAAATGAGCACTCAGGTACCTGATACACTCCTGGTGGATTATTTGCAGAGTAAGCTCCATCTCTATCTGTGTATGTATTGCCTGCCGTGCTATGCCTAGATTGTGGTGCATCTTGATTACTTTTCTGTTTCTCATTGTTATGGTAGTTGTTATTATATCAAATCTGAATATCTCATTACATATTGCAAATATTTCTTTGCTGAAATATCAATGATATGAGTCAGCAATTGAATATTTATTCATCGATAAAATGTTTAGTGACAATAATCAATGTTTAAGAAGAGGGAGTATTTTTTTTTAATACTACAATTGAGTAAGGAGATAAATCTGAAATAAAATAAGTAAGTCATAATTATTTGTTATGTTAATTTCACATATTAATTAACTGTAGAAATGTGATTATACTATAAACATTTTGTGAAATTTGAAGTTTACTTTCTATGCAGGTAAACTAATTGAGTTTGAGTTTTTAAGTCCACTTTATGCACAGTAAGGCTAATCGAGACTGGACCTGTTTTTTTTTTTTTTTTAAGTGGGATCCGAATTAATATGTGCTTCCACCAGGTATCGAACCCACGAGCCCTTGATGACAAGGCAACAACATTACCTCTATGCCATTGGGAAAACCCTTAATTTAATTGAGTGAGTTTGTGTTTTAAGTCTACTTTATACACAGTAAGGCTAATGGGGATTGGACCTACAGTTTAAAGTGGGATCTGAAACACTATGTGCCTCTAGCGGGTATCGAACCCAGAACCCCTTGATTAGAAGGCAACAAGCGACAACGTTACCACTATGCTATCAGGGAGGCCCCTAATCTAATTGAGAGTAGAACTAAGCTCCTAAAGGAGATAAAAACTGTGTGATAAATTGTGTATCGTAACATATAGTAAAAATAGTTCATTAAGTAAATTGTGTACATTAATTTTCAGCCTATTCTGAGATAATTCAATACGACCAAATATTTAATTCCCTTCATAAGCAGAATGAAGGGTCGCTAATTGTAGTATAAACATTTAAACATTATTATGTGAAGTCCAGTCTCTGTTAAATATGCAACAAACAATTCTCTCGTTAGGAATGCAAATGATGTCAACAGTTCAGGAAGTTTATCGAAGAGTGAAAGCTATCAACCCACAGTTTTGTCTTCTCCAGTGTACCTCAGCTTATCCAACTCCTCCAAATGATGCTCACTTGAGAGTTATCACCACTTACAAGAAGGAATTTCCTGATGTTCATATCGGATATTCTGGCCATGAGCATGGAATTTCTATTTCTCTAGCAGCAGTAGCACTTGGTGCCAAGGTACTTTTTTAAAAATTTGTCTTTGTATTTTTCATATTTTGAATCACTTTTCTATCTTGGTTAATTGTGACAATGAATGACGTTGAAGGCACATAGACAACTCAATACTCATGGACCCAGCAACCAAGACCAATTAGTGTCAGGTTAGCCTCCCTTGTGCAATAGATCCAGTAGCATGCCGTGAATGGTGTGAATAGGCTTGTCTCCTTATTCTTTCATTTATTTCATCAGTTTATCATTGCTGTTCATTGTCACAATTAACTTAACTAGAGCAGTGTAAAATAACTAAAAATAATAATAAATGTTGTCCAAAAGAAATGCAGGATTTAATTTAGAAAAAAACATTTTATTTATTTATTAGTTGGCAAAGTTATTACATTATTTGAAAGGGTAAACATTGCCATTAAATGTGGAATAAGATATCTGACAAATGTCCTCCACGACACATTGTGCTTTTTGAAATGTTCTGTTGCAGTGAGCGATGGTGTACCGAGGTTTCGGGACACTCTGCTTCACTATTGGTCACAGCGTCAAAGTTTTCATCTGAGCGACCGATACGGGGTCGACCTGTTCTTTTGTTGTCTCCAACCTAACTTGTTTGTTTAAAGTTTTCAACTAGTCTTTCCACAGTTGTTTCATTTGGGACGTTTCTCCTACCAAAAATGTCACGTAATTTCCACACAGCGAAACATTCTCCATACTTGTAATAAATTTTAATGATTGTAGCTCGCTCCTCCATCGTGTAGTGCTCCATATTGCTTAACAGTGAGGTGTTTACTAAATGTGACCTCGTAGAATGCTGCCAACTGACAGGAAAAAAAAATAGTGCACAATTTAAATCCTGCACTAATTTTGGGACACCCTTTACTTTTAGTGTTGAATCCTGGACATAACTTCACTTATCTTATGTATATCTGTAAATATCATCTGATATTTGGTTCTGCAATGACCAAGGCTGTGCCTAAATTTGCAAGGATTCTATTATTATGTTCTTATTTGTCGATTAAATAGCAGAACAACACAGATTCTGCATTTTCACAACAGGTGTCAGTTCAAACATTATCAACCGACCTCCATGGCAGAGTGGTTAGCACAGCATGCTATGATGCCAAGGGTCCCGGCTTCAAATCCCTGTATAGGCATGGGTGTTCTACGGTAAGTGTCTCTTCATCAATTTCGTCATATCACTCATTCTCATCTTCGTGATTAGCAAAAAGTGACAGAAAAGTAAAGTAAAATAAACTAAATCAATCAATCAAACATCATCCATGATGTTCTGGAGCACAGGTAGACAACAAACATCAATCTGCAATCCAACAAGAAAATATCCCAGAATAATATAAGGCACTCACTAGACTTTACACCTATTTACTATTCAAATAGAAAATGAGACATGCTGTATCTTTTAGATCTTCTTACAACGTTATTAATAGAATAGCCAACTAACACCAGTGTCTATTCTATAATTTATAATTTGAATATTGCATACATGGCTGCCAAACATAACACTACAGCAAGTCGAAACATGCATTATAGTACTTCCCACCTATCCCCATCAATATTGCAATGGACTGGAATTCTAGAAATGGAACAGTCCTTTGGCATCTGAGAATTTGAAGTTGGCACTGGCTGGTGGCAAGATTATCAGTTTGTTCATTACTTGAACATCACTTTTCTACCTCTTTTAAATTGATCATGATTATGAGCATGAACAATGATTATATGACACAGAGACAAAATAAACACAAGCATCAATGCCCTGACTTGATATCGAATTAGAACCTTTGAAATTGGGATCAATCTCATCAAGGTGGCACAAGGTTGTGAATCAAAAATTCAATGCATTAGGTCACCAAGATGGTAGAACATGATTGGAATTTGCAAAAAACTTCATACTTGTTAAGTCACTACTAACATAAGAACTGACATACTAATCCTCTTCTATTGCAGGTTCTTGAGAGACATATAACGCTTGATAAAAACTGGAAAGGCAGTGACCATAAGTGCTCTCTTGAGCCAGCTGAATTTCAGCAACTGGTGGAACAAGTGAGGATAGTAGAGTCTGCTCTTGGAAGCCCTCAGAAAACAAGGCAGCAAAGTGAAGAGCCTTGTTATCGAAAGCTTGGCAAAACTATTGTAGCATCTAGAAGACTTGACAATGGAACAGTGTTGCAAATAAATGATTTGAAAATAAAAGTTGCTGAACCCAAAGGGTGGAGTGCTGAAAAACTTGATAATTTGATTGGCAGAAGAGTAAAACGATGTATTGAAGAAGATGAAAGCATATGTGAATCTGATATGATATGTGGTGAGTGGTTATGACTGCTAAAACATGGATAATTATAATTTCTTTCGGGTCTTGTGATGATAATTGTATTATCAGATACTTTATATTCAATTCCTACTATGGACTACCAGCATGAAGAAGGGAAAAGTACAGTACACAGGGTTTTCCGTTGTTTTTTTTAAATGGATATTACTAAAAGTCAGAGAACATGTGTGTGTGGAAATGCTTGTTCTTTATGTGACAAGATGATACTGGCAATATTAACGTTTGTTTACAAATTTACATTGTTTCAAAATATAACACTTATTTAATTAAGAAGTTTTATAAACAAACTGTCAATCCAAAAACCTGAAGAATTTAACTTCCTGGAGAGAGGAAAAAGATGATATATAATGAAGTCGCACACAATGCTGGGTGCAAAATCCCCAAAGTCGCAAGCAATTAAGAAGCCTTATCCAACTGCAGTACTATTTTTTTAAAATCGAACTTAATTTGCTATAATTTGCACTTCTTGGGTTCCTGGATGATTTTCACAATGATGATAATGTTGCTATTTACAAGGAACTGTGACAGAAAATTAAACTAAGTATGTCAATGTTGTTCTTAGTGTACTGGACTAGCCATATAAAGAGAGGGTGTGTGTGTGTGTACTGTTCCTCCACAGAGAAGAAAAAGTGTCACGAAATGAAAATATAACACTGGAATTTGACAAAAATATGAGAAAACCACACTAAACGATTCCAACCAAGGAAGGCGAGTTTCCGTATCATATTTGTTGTTGAAAGTTAATGTGTAGTTGCAGTTCAATCTCATGCAATGCTAGTTTTCATATTCTTCCTTATTTTTCAAGTTGCTTTTTTGCATCTTTTTATGCTAATCGCAATGGCAAGAGGACTGCATCTAGGATGAAAAGCATGCAGATATACTAATCCTTCTAGACCTAAGTAAAGCATTTGACAGTGTACAACATATATTTTTATGTAACTTAACTCATATGTAGTTTTATGGTTCAATTCATACCTTACAGATGCATCAAAGAATACAAATGCCTAGCAACATGCTATCATACTCCAGTGGCGGCTGGCCAAGTGCAACAAGTGCAGATGTTTTCACCTAATTTTCAAATTAATATTTACATTTTTCATTTGCTTGTTAAATTAAACTATTTCCCAGCAGAACGCACACGATAATACTCAAATAATACGCCGCTCGGCGCTACGCACGTGAAGAGTTCGTCGTAGCATAAACAAACCAAGAGCAGGTTGCGGAAGACTTTAGCCGGTTGTCATGGCAACGGTGACGTCACCTAGCGTTGGAATTGAACGGGTGTCGCCATCTAGGTGCACCAGTTCTCTCGTCGACAGAAAACATTGCATCCAGTGGTTGTGGCAAAATCGTTGCGGTCTCGCGAGATCTTGTTTCGCGTTTCCTATCGTGTGTTGTGTTCATGTGTTGAGCTGTGGTTTCTACAATGAACCCAGTAAATGACTTAGTGTGTAATTTGTTGCAAACACCATTTTCCAGATGGACGGATGAAGACAAAAAAGATGTTTTAAATTGGGGGGGGGGGGGGCACTGACACTTACTATTTGTTTTTCATTGCCTATAAATGTACTTCACCTGTTATTTTAGGCACGAGTCGCTACTGTCATACTCACAAAATCTACTTATAAAAGGTACAGTACTTAACGGAGCAGAGACTAAGACAATGACAGAGAGAGACAAAAGCAAGATGCAGGCAGTGGAGACGAAATTTTTAAGGAGTATATTGGGGAAGACTAGAAGGGATAGAATAAGGAATGAGGAGATCCGACACAGATGAGGTGGTTCGGACACATGAAGAGGATGGATGCAGAAAGACTACCAGTAAGAGCTTACCATGCGCAAGGAGTGGGAATAAGGCCAAGGGGGGAGACCAAAATGTCGGTGGAAAGAGCAGATAGTGGAGTGTTAGGAGAAGAGGATAAGATTGGAATACCGTGGAAATATAGGAGTGGTGGAAGACCAGGAAAAATGGAGAGGCTTGACTTCTATGCCGACCCAGTCAGAAGCAAGAAACGGCAAAGGATGATGATGAGTACTTAACATATAAATGCTGAGACCACTGTTTACTTAATTTATGTACTGCAAATTTATATAATTTCTTTGCTGATGACACCTAGTTATACTTCTCAACAAGAGAAAAATCAGTCAGATGCGATATACTTACGAAATTCACAACACCAGCATAATTTTTTGTGCTTGTTTTTGAAATTCTAGTTATTCGGAACATGTGAATATCTATATCTAGTGCAAACCTAGAAAACATGACTGAAACGTAGGCTAAAATTGAAATTGCTGTCCTGAATCTCGTGGTGGGTCATTTCAAGCACCAGTAATTTCTGACTGATTTGATTTGAATTTAAAATTTTGGGTGCGTCAGCAACTAGGCTATTTTGCACCCGTCACATTATACGGGGGCCAGACCTTTACCATTACAAATAACTCTAACGTTGCATAACTAAAATCTTAAAATATTCTGACTTCTGTTAAAAGCTGAGGCTGTAAACAGGCACTCTGCACACACAAGGACAAAAAAACAGGACAACACACACAAAATTATACTGGCCATAGTACCAGTCGCCAGAGCCTCGTTCGTCTGCAAAATGCAGCCCAGTAATTTCTGACTGAAATTTACACCACTCAATCAATGAAATGGGGAGCGTTTCCTCCATTGGGTGATTTTGTAAATTACAAAATCAGTGAAGAAAACTTTAGTATGATGATTGTAAGCCATTAAGATTAACAACGCCAAGTACATAAGAAAAATAATTTTTATTAATTCAATTAATGTTACATCATTACATTATGCACTTTTTTACAATAAAGACTAGACACTGACTAAAACAAGTTAATTTACCACACAAGTTTCATCTTATATACATACACATTATCAATATAAAATAATTTTGGCAACATCCACATGAAACACACACGGTCCAATATATCTAGTTCAACATGAACAATATTGCAGGAAGAAAAAATTACGGTAAAAACAGCTGTTAAGAATGCCACTCCCTTTGCCTGCTAATAACAAAATAATTAAATCTTCTGCTAAGATCTTCTAAAACAGTTGTGATATGAATCATCAACTAATACAAAAATGTGTGGTGGAGTGCATGATTCAGTGTTTCTGTATGTATTTATAAGAATTTGAAAAACATCTGGAAAAATTAATGTACAAATTAAGATTTTTCAATATCGTTTCAATAATAACTATTGGTGTTCTGACAAAATGTTTAAGGAACTGGATCTAATTCTCAGACAATGCATTTTAGATTTGCTGACTAGCAAGTTAACAAACAAAGTTATGTTGTCGAAATATAACAAATTGAGCAATATTTATAAACACTGTTCTTATGATTTCAACTATGATAATATAACAATTGTGGTATGTTTAAGCATTTTATGCATGGAACTAGATTTCATATGCTACTTGCTTTCCAATCGGCTGGGTAACTACTTTTGACTTATGTACTTAATGCCAATGATGGGAAGAGCCAATCACATCCAACCTTCGATCACTTTACAAAGATGATGAAGGAAGTTTATCCAGTTCAAGGCTTTGCAGAAACAAATCACTGTATATACTATTTGTTGATAATATGGATTCATATTATTATATCTTCAATAAACAAACAGCACTAAAAAACTTTCAAAATTCCCTTCGACATTTCAGAAACATCATATTTCTATATCCAGGAACTAAAGGTTTCAAAGAGTGAAAATAAAAAAAATTAAAGGAGGAATACATATGTTATACACAAAGGATAATATCAACAGTAATTTGTGAGAATTTGGAGACTTTCATTATTCTTCGGTGCCTACAGTGTAGCAAACACAAAAATCACAAGAAATACTTTTCAAGCAAATGAACACTAACAAGGGACATGGTTACATTATGATATCATATTCTTCTTCCTGTGGATGACTGACTGCCTAGTTTAAAAAAAAGGCAGACTTTTTTAAACACCTGATTTAAACAAGCCCCCCCCCCTTTCCCTCTTCTATGCATCCTATGAGAAAACTAAACAACAGTAACACACCTAGTCTGTCCAATCCTTCAGATTTCTATTTTTCAATTTTTTTCTAGTGATAATTATGGTAGGTCAGTCATTAGGGTGTCTGACTACCATGCGAGAGGGCAAGGTTCGATCCCCGGTGGGGCAGAACCGGGATATTTTCCACCTGTTCAAGCAGCTCCAGCACCCACCCAGCATTGTATAAAGTGAGTACCTGGAGGAAACTCGGAGGGGGGGGGTAAAGGCAGCCAGGAGCATGGTGCTGATCACATCATCCCTACCTTTGGCTGTCATAAAGAAAGTGTGTGGCCCTAACTCCACACTCCCTATACGCCTTCATGGTGTGGTGCAAAGCACAGGGGAGCACTTTACATTACTTTAATTATTCTTATATGAGTAAGGCAGGTTATGTTTGGTGCTTTTGGTAGCCCATTTTTCTGACGTGTAAAATTTTCTTTTAGCCTAGTTTGCATATAAATCCTTCTTAGTTCCTGAAGATGCAAATGTGATTTTCAAGAAAATTTGAAGTGCTTTAGTGCTGTTTATTTCCTCAAGATACATAAATATGTTCACTCCACAACATGCCAAAGTAGTGCATCTTTTAAAAAAAATATTCATTTCATTTTCACGCCTTGTCAAGTTGATTAGGAATTTTTTTTAACTTCACAAAGAATCGAAGCCTAACTGCACAAATCAAGCAGAAAATAGAACTTCAATGCATCGTAACTAGTGTCGTAGTAAGTAGTGCAAGTAACAAAAACTAATAGCTGAGTAGCAATTTGTTACCTAGTCAGAGGACAGAAGCCTTAATCAGAAATGTACTTTGTGATGAACAGGCACAGGCTTCATTGTGATGTCTCCTTCTCATGGACATTTCAATCCATGGTTATGACAAAGAATTTTTTTCAGGGATTTTAAAATAAATTTCGAAGACTTTCTGTAATGGTTCAACTTGCTTCAACTACTGGTACTCTGTATATTTTCACAAGCAGCATGATTAAAAAAAATGCACAAGTTGTAGCAAATTAATGTAAAATATCCATTCACAGCATGAATAATTATCCAATAATCCTGATCAATTGGATGTAAAAGAGTACTGAAATGTATTTTTTAAAAAAGGTTATTCTGCCAAAGAATCATGCTGGACAGGTAGTTTGAAATTAACAAATGCTGTGGTTAATTTCAATACTGGGTCTCCTCAATGGCTTATCTATTCCCTTACAATGAATATTTGTGTAGTTTGATATCTGAGACTAAAATTTTGTAATTTGCATCCCTTGTGCACTTAGAACAAACTTTGACAACATATGAAACTTCATATTTCAAGCTACCAATTTTGCAACATTTAAGATTTTAGTCAAAAGTACACACACTTCAAATACAAAATGCAATACATATTTTTTTTTCCACAAGTGACTAGTAAAACAAAACCCATAAAAATATACTTATTGTGCAGGAAAATATATATGTGCATAAAACTCAATTGTTACAAAAAAAAATACTTTTCCATATAAACAACTTACTTATAACTTGGCAACATAACTATAGTTTTTGTACTACAATTTTAAACATTTAGCTCCTTAATACTATTAAAAAACAATGTTACGAATAACAATCACTAATTTTAAATGGAAAGGTGTTTCAATGTGTTACAAAAATGAAAATCTCAAATTCCATTTTTTTCTCTCAAATTATGCATACAAGTAAATATAAAATAAAACTAAATATGTAGCAATAACAAAAAATTGAAGTATGTACAGCTCAATTACATTTTTGCAATATTGCAATATAAACTCTGGAAACTTAAACATAATCAAAACACACTAAAATAAAATATACTCAACATTAAATAACACTACATATTAAACTTAATTTACAAATTACATGTGCAAAGATCAAAAACAATACTTAAATCAAGATTACAAAATATGCCTTTTTCTTGATTTTAAGAACTTTTAAACCCATGGAACCATGAATGTGCATGAAATAAAATATATTACCCAAGTGCATACATAGTTACTGGCCTGAATAGCAAATATAAGTTAGCAATGGGAATATGAAATTAGTTCAACAATACAAGCATATGAAGACATTCTTATGTTATTGATAGATGGAGAAGTTTTCAAGTTTTTGAGAGTTAAATTACTCCCACTTTCATGGATGCAACGTTAGCTCTAAAAATCTCAGGAATAGGTACCAGACATCATCCAGTCTATAACACGAGAAAATCTCTTCACTGTATTTAATTTTGGTCCATTTCGAAAGGATGAACATGATATTTTTAAAATAATAAAGTTCACTTATTACACAATCGGGAAAGAGAGAGTGTGTGTCCTGTACTGTGGGAAGGACAAATGGGAGATTAGTTAATTGGGAATCTAATTAAGTAATGCAATGTTTAAAATGTTAAATTTAAAAAAAATACTTCTTTCATATTATTACACCAATCTGTCGTGACACAATGCTCTAATACTAATGAATGGTTATTGACTAACCTGGAAATTTATAGGGACTGTTATGTCAGCTGATTCAAATCTACGGTTTCTGTAGTGTAATTCAAGAAAGGTTTTCGAGATTTATGTTGTTACTTCCCGATTCCATGTTTTCTTTGTAAGTGTAAATTATGTGGAACTAACATCAGTGGAAGTTGTATTTTGTGTTGGCTGGCAGGTACTGTGGATGCTTGCGATATTTCATCCACTGTCTGAGATGGCCTCATCCAAGTAGGCTGGTAACGTCTTGATGTTCTCCATGGAAGGAGTGATGATAAGTTCTTTAAAGTGATTAAAACAGGGCAATGTACAAGCAATCTATCCAGAAAGCCATAAAAAATGTGACAAGAAAAGTCAATGGACTCACTGATGGTCACTCGATAAGCATGGTGATGTATGTAAATTGCATATATATACATCCACTTCCTTCTCATTATACCTAGGTATATACATACAACAGAAGGTTGACTTGATATTTTTCAGGGGACAAAAGTGAAAAAAAATTAAATGAGGGGAAATGTAAATTCTGGCAAAATTTTATAACAATATGCTGTGGTTGTTATCAGGATGACTAAATATACAATGAGGGAAATTGTAAAATCAAGTACATATTATGTAGTGTGCAGGTGCACCACTACATGAAATTAATCATTGCTACATAAGATTCTTAATTTTAAATGAAAATGGGCTAGGTTGATATTGTACCACTTTTGGATGTTAATGTATAAAAAAAGTACTGATGGCATTTATTGATACATTTCTGAGTCCTGGTCGACTGTGAGGGGTATAAAATGCAATCCATCACTTTAGAGTTTAGATTTCACAAACATATAATAATAATAATAAAAGCAGCAGCCAGAAATGCTATGCATTTTGTGAAAAAATTATGACAAGAATTGCATTGTGTTTTGTTTAACGCACACAGCCATTGTCCTTGGGTGATATCCCAATTCGTGTCTACTCTTATAAGTATTTTACATATTGCTCACCCCTTGCTGTTCAGATGTGAATTCTAATGTTGGCGTCTCCCAAAGACTTGCTGCCTTTCAGAACAAAGGGTTCCATAACTTGCTAAACCCAGTTCTGTTGGCGGTTGGTTTACAGGAATAGAGATTTTAGTGGCTCGTGTAAGAAGAAGTAGTACGTTTGTCCAGGGTAGCTGGGTTACATGTGGTTACATGCTGCATGTGTTAGATAATTATTGACTGCCTTTGGCATTCTGCATGTAGGGGCCAGCAGAGTTAATCTACAGGGATAGTTAGTTTTCCTGTAAGATAATCTGCAGCAGCAGGGGATACGTTTTTGCCATGGTTGAATACTTAATAGTGACAGTATTATGGTAAGACCTTTGTGTAGGATCTCCTATGCACTAAACTGTGGGAGTGAGTTAGTGCTACATGGTAAATAGTGCACTTGTAGCACAACGTAAGTAAATTGGACTTTCCAAAATAGGGCAAGAGGCAAGCTTGATTATGGATCCACTCGTCATAACTGGCAACTTGTAAAATAGAATAAACTTCATAAAAACAAATAACTTTTATAATACTGTATAATGTTAATAACTAAATATGAAGAACTCTATAGAACAATTCTTGATATTGTGCTTTGCTTCTTAATGTAACTAATATACAATTCAATACAAATAAAACACATGTTTGAACAATTACTTCAACAGAACTCTTTCGAAAAATCAAGTGGACACTGTGAAATATTAACACTTTTTAAAACAATTATTTAAAATTAATATAACAGATTTTTCAAAAGATCTGTGTTAAAGTAAAGGAGCATTGTTAGTCCATAATTGTAAAATCATTTATACGAACAAAAGCTTTCTAAATAAAGCTCAAATATGGCTATTGAAAAAACATTTTAAAATGTTTCCTGTGCATTAGTAAGTTTAGAACAAAATTCTATATGATTGATGATGATTAGGCAGGAAAGATCTGCCTAAAATGAGTTTTCATGTAGTTAAAAGTTGGAATATAAAAATTTTCTAAATTTCACACAGAATTTCACAGCTCATCTAACAAAATGTTGTTTTAGTTAGTACATAAACATTGTATTACACTACAAAAGCTATTCTGGTACAGATAACCTATTTAAATCACAATATTTCACGGCAGCCAAGAACAGAATCATGTCAAGCATGAAACAGCAAGCTATATGGGATTGTGGATCAGTGTTATATTATGGAGAATTTCTTGATACAACAGTATAAGACCATTTTTTCTTTAAAATCTTTTATGCAATGAAACATCACTTGAATATGATGTTGAAATTACTTATCATTGAGTATAATAGTTTCAGCCATAAATAACCAAGAAATGAGATAACCAAAATAAAAATAAGTAAATACAGAGTAATTATAAATGATTCATCGGGTTTTAAAGTGAAATATTTCCAAAACTATTAATATAATATGTGTGTGCTAATCATGAAACGAAAGAACACATCTGCAAGTTTAATTTCTCATATTTGTAACCTTGGTGCCTGACGACAGATGGCAGCACACACCTAGTTTCCAAAATGGCATCTATGCAGCAGAAAGCATTCTGTGTTTTGAAATATGAGAAGTGTTTTTCTGTTGTTACCGTACAGCGTGCATTTTGGAGACAGTTTGCAACTGCACTGCCAGGTCACCAAAGCATTCTGTGATGGCATCGACAGTTTAAGAAAACTGGTTGCCTGTGTAAAGGTAAAAGCACAGGACATCCAGTCGTTTCTGATGAAACAGTGGAGCGAGTTAGGGCGAGATTTGTGTGTAGCCCACAGAAATCAACATAGCGTGCCAGTCAGGAACTTGATATTCTGCAGCCAACTGTCTGGAAGGTTTTGCGAAACCCGATTGCGACTGAAACCGTACCACATACAGTTATTGCAAATGTTACAACCAGACGACCTTGTCAAAAGATATGAATTTTGTAATTCCATGCACGACACTATGGAGGATGATGGTTTTCTTGAGCTTCTGGTGTTTAGTGACGAGGCGACATTCCATTTGAGTGGTAAGATTAATCGCCATAATGTTTGTATCTGGGGTACTGAACAACCACATGCTACAGTGCAACATGAACGAGATTCCCCAAAAGTGAATGTGTTTTTTGCTGCAGTGTCTAAATCAAAGGTGTACGGTCCCTTTTTCCTCGCAGAGAACACTGACGGGTATGTCATTCCTTGATATGCTGCAGAGTTGTTCCAACTTGATGGGGCACTGCCCCATTGGCACACTGAGGTCCATTGCTACCTGAACAAAGAACTCCCACGTCGTTGGATTGGGTGATGTGCTGAAGATGATTTAGCGCTTTTCCCATGGTATCTCAGATCTCCCGACCTAACGGTTTGTGATTTTTTTCCTTTGGGGGCATGTGAAAGACAGTGTATCAGCCACAACTACCAAAAACTTTGGTTGAGCTGCAGGATCACATTACAGCTGCATTTACGACCATTAGTAGGGATATGCTAGAGCGTGTGTGGGGTGAACTAGACCAGTGGCGTATGCTGGTTCTAACGAGTGGGTAATCTCCGACCCTTGATCATCAAACTCCAAAAGTTTCCGTGCATTTTATATCAGGATCCATATGGGATTTAGGAATATTTTGTGGGAATGTTTGTCTTATTGTGGCGGCCACAATCAATTAATTCTCATTATTGCAGTTTAATATACGTGTAGAATTTCAAATAATAAAACAAGACAGTATTATAAAGCAAAATAAAAAAAAAACTGTGAAATATAAAATGAAAGACATACACTAGTGAAATAGAAACCCTCATTATTAATTTAAGTGAAAAATTCAACTTACTCCAGGACTCAGAATGAAATTCCCTATGAATGATAAAAAAAAAGTTCCCTTTCCGAGCTCCAAATTCCCTGCGATGACAGGTTTTAAAAGTTCGAATCAGTGCAGGCCTGAGCCAGAAATTTATTTCGGGGTGGGGGTGGAGAGGAGGGTACTCATCCTTTATTAGCAGCCGCCACGTAAAGTTGAAAAAGTGGGGGTAGAAGTTCTGAAGATAAATCTCAGATAATTACAACGTATTATACAAGGTGTTTAATCTGCAAATGAAGTAAAATTAATTACCACTATACACTTTTTTAAATTAGATATGAATGATTTCGGGGAGGGGATTTCAGCTCCCCGAGTCCTCCGCCTGGCTACGTGCCTGATGTGTTTGTTCCTTATGTTTTAGTTGTTCATCTTCATCACTATTAATCTAAAAAGGTGGAATAGTAACTTAAATAAACTAAAATATATGTAATTTATTTATATCTTTTCCTTTAAAAAATATTCAGTTCCGTGAAGGAAGTACTCTCGCTGCTTTTGAAGATTAGAGAGAAGAAACAATCACTATTTTTGCAAATACAAGACTGGGGGGGGGGGGAATCAGGTTATAGGTGCATTAATTGCTTAAGTTTTGAATTTTAATTTAGTTTGCTTCATCTTCAATATTTAAGCTTTTTCCTTTTGATAAATTTCTATGTAACAGACATCAGCAAGACAGAAGTAAATGTATAGTGAAAATTAGCGTACAATTGGCTTGCCTATGTTATTCATATTTTCCTGTTCTTCGCACTTTACCGGGTATGTTTTACCTTACAGAAGGCAATTTGTGGACCCAAAATTCCCGTTCCTGAGAAATGTCCCTGCCATTAAAAACACAGTTTCTATGTTTAGCGACGACATAGCCTTCGGGAGAGAATTGTGGAGGAGGGTTGTAGGAGGTCAATGGTCGCCAGCGGAGGGAAAGGCAAACTCTAGGGGTTGAGACCGGTGGACTCTCACCAGAAGGAGCTTACCCTGGCCACGGAATCGCCGCGCCTGAGAAGCAGAGTTTCCTCCCCCTCTTTTCTTTCTCTTCTCTCCTCGCCAAGGGTTGTAAAGGAAGCGGGTGGAATGACGTCAGGGTGAGATTCCCTAACGTCATTCCACCGGCTGGAGAAAGGTTCCCGGACATTCAGCGCCAAACGGTTGGAAGCATTCGCGGCGCGCTGGAAGCAAAGAAATGTATGCATCGAAATTGGTTTGGAAGAATATTGCGAAGAAATGTATATATATATAGTTTTTTTTTTTAAAAAAAAAGAAAGAAATACAGCCGGGTCATCTGCGATTACCTAGATGACCCAGAGTATACGCCGCTGAACTAGACTATCACACAGATGTGTGTCATGTGACAAAAGGAAGCCACATTGAACATTTGTGAAAGTATGTCTGAAACTTGGATAGTTTCTGTTTATTTTCATGTATCATTCTTTATTGTGTGTGTTTAATGCAGCCCTTTCAAACCAGATGAATCATATATAATTACCCTGTATAATAAATTAATGTAGTTGTAGAATACCAACATTTACAACTTAGATGAAATATAATATTATCTCAATATAACTTGTACATGGATGCACTTTTAATGACGACTAGAAGTAAACTCCATGCATAAATTCAATATGATGATTTTGCAATTCAAAAATTAACAAAGAAAAATATGTATTTTATCAGGTGGAAGGTACTGCAAATCAAATACTTATATTACCATTTTTGTACTGAAGCAGTAACGACAGGTATTGTAGGAAAAACCATAGATTACTAATGTTTACCAGTATTTCCTTCATCATTCGAATATTAGAAAAAGGTATGAAAAATACTACTGAATCATCAGTATAAGCTGAAAATGTGATTCATTCTGCTTACAATGTGCTAGGAATTAATGAATTGAACACAATCCTTCTGAAAGCTGTACAGTCTTTCTTATGAACTATTACATGTAGTAAATTTGTGCATAAAAAGAAGGGCTATTTGTGAATCCATTCATACTGATTGCACACACTTATTTTTACGATTGTCAATTTGTAAGCAGCTTAGTTTAAAACAGCAAAAACTGTTTCCGGAATCAGTTACTCTTTAACTTTTAGGGAGCTTTAGGACCAAAGCAATGAAGAGCACTTGTCACTTGAAAAAGGACCTTCAAAAATAAATGCGACCTATCATACTGCAGTGGCATAACAAGCTGCACATGTCATTCACATTGGGCATTTCATCAATAGCATGAAATATTTTTATTTTCCTTTTTTCAGACTAGAGGGGGAATGTCTATTCCAGTATGTGGCCATGTTGCTTGTTGCTTTGGTGTGAAAAGTCCCTTACTGTACATATATAATTCCACATTAGAAAACCCAAAAGGATAAAATGTGGGTTGAAACAATGTGAACAAATCTCAAATTAAAATATAATTGAAAAATTGCATGCGGTTGTAATTCTTTTTCCCTGTATCCTTGCAAGTAGGGAAGATGGTAAAAAAGAAAAATTAATCTCTTTAGTACACACTACTTTCCTATAAACATTTAAGGAGCTCCATCTGCTAATTAATTAGTGTAAAATATGTACTTACTACACAACAAATTTATTAATTCCTCTTCGTTGAATACTGATATGTTCTGCATTAAGTTTGATCACCATTATACACTGCTTTTGCATCTGTTGCTCTCTTGCTTTGTTCAGTTTGTTTTTTTATTGTATAATGTGTTTTCTCATCTGTTGTGACCTTCCTAAGGAAGCATGAACAATTTTGCTTTAATTGTGAAAAGATGATATATGCCGAAAAGAGTGTATTATTACCTGGGTTGAAATCAGGGTGAAAACCATCATAAATCGCACAGCATGAGAATTGAAACAATGTTTCTGAGATATTCCAGCCTAATCGTCAAAATATAAAGGAAGAGAAAGGCAAGAAGCACATATATTAAAAACTATGACATTCCCAAAATATCATTTTAAGGGTTCTCATGCTGTGTTGCTTGTGGTGTTTATATCCCACTTCAACCCAGGCAAGAATTTTAAAATGTTTTTTAGAAACACAATTACTTTCTGATGCATTACATGTAATTGGCATTTGCATACAGAATTTTCTTTTAGAAGAAACTGACATGAACATATTTGACAGCAATTGAGGTAATGGTTTTGTTGGAAGAACGTGATTTTTTTTCTTTACCAGTAACAATGCCCCAGGCTCATATAAATGATAGGTAAAAGGTAAAGTTCCCCGTGCATATAGCACTATGCCATGAAGGCACATTTCGTGGATGAGATGGAATGTAAGCAATTGAAGAGAAATGTTCCCAATCACATTTTCAAGTTATAGTCAATAAGGGACTGATTGTGTTAGACTGAATTGAAGAGAAAAAAATCTATGCAACACAATTTTCCTTCCTACTCATTTTCCAGCAAAATAAATGTACTTATTGACTTCAATGCTTGTAAGCAATAATATCCTGCATTATACTCAAATTATCTTTTAACAGATATGCTTGTGTTACAGTGAACAAACATCAACATACATGTGAGGATTGAATTGAATTGAGTTTTTAAGTCCACTTTATGCACAGATAGGCTAATTGGGACTAGACCAACAGTTTAAAGTGGGATCTGAACCACTATGTGCCTCCACCGGGTATCAAACCTGGGACTCCTTGATTTCAAAGTGACAATATGACCACTGTGGCATCAGGGATGCACTCTGTTATGAAAAAGTTGCACCATTGGAAAATGGCATATAAAGAAAAGAAAAATACCTTATTTAAGAGCTTAAAGTATTTGAGAAAATACAGTATTGTCAACTTGCACTCGCCATTCCAATATATTCCTATTCTTAGAACAGAATGAAATTCACAGAAGGACCCAAGTGTATCACATTCACAGTTTAAAATCAAACCCCATAAATGAAGAGAAGATGGGGTAAATTTCTTTTGCTCTCCCCCTTCATTTTGTCCTTACTATGTGCAATGTAAAAATTAAGCATAACTGTGCATTCTTAAGTGACCAACAAATAAATATATCAAGAAGTGAACACCCATTTATCATAAAATGTGCCATTTAATATAATTAATTATTCAGCTTGGCTGTTTGGCACTACAACAAAAGTCTGGTTTTATTCTTAACAGGAAACTGCTTGTGGAAGTCAATTTGAGAAAATTGTGCATGAATGGCAAGAGATACCAAATTTGTACTATTCATAGTTAGAAATAGATGCCTTTCCACAAAAGTTGATCACTGCTAGCATAACAATGAAGGTCTTAAAAAAAGTCATAGAAGCAACTTCACAATACATGGTTCTACAAGTCTCTAATTAAATAAACAATTTTTATTTAGTGTTTATCAATGGAAATGTTACCATTAATATCACTTCATTTATCTCTAATTACAAAATAACTTTGGGAATTATAATACATCCATACAGTTCCACTTGGTTGAGGGTAAAAAATACTATCAGATCACATTGAAAAAATTGGTCTGAAAAATATCAGCACCTGAGAAACATACAATTCTACATGTGCTGTCAAACCTACCTTTGATATTTATCACAGAATCATCTCACGACACAGAGTTCTGTCTTTGGCTGTACTTACGAACCATGCATAGAAATTACTACATGGGAAAATAATACTCATTTCCTGCTGCATTTATACTTGGCGTTCCTAAAATATTTCAACTGCTATGAGGAGTGGTGGTACTTAACGAATGTTATAGCAGCCAGCTCTTTGCAGAATTCTTCCAACACAATAAAACTCTCAAGAAGTGTGTTACTTTCCTCCCTGCAAACAAATAAATTAGTACTTGTTAGAAAAATTATCTTACAATTACTATATCTGTAAACAAAATTATAGAGGCCCATATATACTAGGGCTGATACCTAATACTGAAGGTACTGGGTTGAATTGTAAATTCATTTGGCTTTATTTTATATGTATATTTTTCAATGGATACTATAGAAATTTAAGTGCACATGGTGAAAAGGTATTTGGAGTTAAGTTTTTACATGCACATGAATATCAAGAGGTAAGGGGGCATTTCTGCTAGGAATTGGGCTCTCTGTTAATCTTTAGAGCCCAATTATAGTGCTATATATTATAACAGGTATTTTTTCTATTTTTCTTACCTGTATAAAATTGGGTCCTTAAAATAAAACACAGCACAACACACAGTTAAAAAACAATGTACGCGGTGGCTCAGTCGGTAACGTGTCTGACTACCATGCTGAAGGTCCCGGGTTCGATCCCTGGCCGGTTCAAATCCGGGAACTTTTCTAACGATGGAAGCGGCCCCGGCGCCCACCCAGCGTCGAATAACATGGGTACCTGGGGGAAACCCTGGGGGGTAAAGGCGGTCAGGGGCGTGATGCTGATCACATCACCCCCACTCACGACCGGATCAAGAAAGTGTGGGGCGTTACCCCCACACCCCCTATACGCCTTAATGGCGTAGTGCTAAGCACAGGGGAACACTTTACCTTTACCTTTACTGCCAACTTGTGCACTTCTGGTTCTTCCACCTTCCTTACCCATGTTTACCTCAGAATTCCACTGGGAGGCTGGTGAAACATAGATTTCTTTCTTTTTAACTATTTGTGTACTGTTTTATTTTATGAACCTGGTTTGGCAAAGGTACGTAAGAAGCAGACATGGACTGATACAAAATTTTTACTGATACTGAAAAAGGTAAAGTTCCCCATGCACTTTTTGCTCCATGTCATGAGGCACATATAGGGTGATGTGGGGGAAGAGCCCTACACATTCTTCTATCTCTGCCATTTTGAAGATTATGCGATCAGCCATCTTTACCCCCCAGGGTGGTCCACAGGTACTCATTTATTTGAGACTGGGTGAGCCCCAGAGCTGCTTTATGCAGAGACAAGTCCGGAAAAATACGACCTTAGATCACCCAACCTGAGAATCGAACCTGGGTCTCTCATGTGGCAGTCAGATGCCCTTCTGACTAGACCAACTCAGCTCCAATACTGATAAAAGTATCAATATAAAGTTTACCGGATATTCTACTGATCCAATATAAAATTGTAAATGTTCATTGAATAAATGAATGGTTCATTAACCTCCTTAATTAATGTTTGCAAAAATTAAATGCATGCAAATTAATGTTCGCAAAAAATAAAATTAAATATACTTTTAATTTCTTTTAAATATTTTTAAAAAAAGTACTGATACATTGGTATCACTTCAGCCCTACTTCAAACCCATTTTAAAGTATTTAACCCTTCCACATTTCATTTGTTTCTCTCATCTCTGAAGGATCAAGGTTGATCTGAAAATTCAAACAAGACAATATGGTACATGTGATTACTACATGAATGAAATATCACCTTTTTTAAAATCATGTTCTTATAGAGAGAGTTGACAGTATTTCAAGTGACTTTCAACTATGAAAAATCAGTCTCTATAAACTATAGAATCAAACAAGAGGAAAGTTAAAAGATTTCTAACACATATTAGTCTGCATTATACTACTTACAATGTTGGGTTCTCTGCACCATCTCCAAGTAAGCGATGCCGAGTCTCGCACAGCTGTCCATGATAGTTTGGCATCTGGCGAATCCCCAACATCATTCTACCAACAGCGATCTCCAGAGAAGAAAAAAGAGTCCGTGTTCCGGAAAACACTGGGAGCAAAGGATTGAGTAGAAACTCATGCAAATACGGGTGTGGCAAAAGGGCCAACCGAGACACAAGAGATGTCAACTGCAGGTTGATCTCGTAAGGCTGAAGGAAAGAAAAAAAGTTTTTGAAGACGTGAGTGGGAAAATACTACACAATGCAAAGCTGAACGAACACTTCTAGTTTCATGCTTTTGGCTCAAAGAAATTGGCTTGGTCCTACATCAATATAGAGACAGACAGCGTCAAGTTAAACTTGTAATGGAAGGTGACAATTCTTCTGTGTACAGTAACCCCCGAGTTACGTAAGTAATGTGTTTCGTAAACCTTTACGTAACTTGAATTTTACGTAAGTCGAATTTGTAAATTGCTTAAGTGTAACTTCGTAAGAAACTGCAATATTTATTATTATTTATATATGTATGTATGTCTATATATGTATATTATTTACACAGCATTATTGTATAAATGAAACATCATACAGCAGTATTTACTCGGATATAAACTATAAAAGTATGAATAAATATATAAAAGAATACGAAAACAAACTGAAATCACAATTTTCAAATAAAAAAAATGACTTGTGACAGCTACGTACAGTTATTACGTAACTGCAAATTTACGTAAGTCGCGTATTACGTAAGTTGGGGGGTTACTGTATACCTTGCAAAAAACAGCAGTACAGTAGTGTCTCGCTTATCCGAAATAAACGGGCCGGCAGAACGTCGGATAAGCAAAAATGTCGGATAATAGGGAGGTGTTAAGAAAAAACCTATTAAATGTCAAACTAATGTTATAATTTTACACATTACGAACCTAATACAGTAATCATGTTTTACAATATTACAGAAAAAAATAACTGGAAAAATGAACTTACAATTACAGAATTGTCTGAAGTTAAACACAGTACGTACATACAGTACTTCAAAAGTTCAGTCCTGTGATGATTGAAAAAAAAATTTGATCGTAGTCTGCTTTCCTGATGATTGCCGTTTCTTCGCTGCCAAGTCTCGCCATTTTTGCAGCATCATTATGTAGATTCCTGTAGCTTCTTCTTGTTGCTCAATGTATTTAATTGCAGTTTCTAGAGCCTTAACTCCGTCGTTGTGTGAAATTCTGCGAGGCTCAACAGTTGGTGCTTGATCTGGATCTTCAATTTTGTTGTCTTCACAATTGACAAGAGCGACAATTTCTTCATCAGTTATTTCATATTGATCACCATCATTCATCCAACTTTCGATTTCCTGAACTGTGTAAACCAAACATACAAAGCTTCACTAACTTTTCAAAGTCACATTTTTTCATAGTTTTTCTTTCTTTTAATACACCCTCCGTAACTCTTGATGCACACCATTTTCCTATTTCTATTCGTTTTCTTTTGCAGTCTCCTAATGTTACCCGTCCAATGCCAAAGTCGTCAGCTACCTTCTTCATTCTCTCTCCCTTGTCCAGTCTCTTGATTGCCTCAAGTTTTTGTTCCATCGATACCACAACTTTCTTTCTTTTTGTCGCCATTCTGTACTTGCGTAAATTTCAACTTTTAAACAACACAACAACGTTTGTCAAATCAACACACACACACACACATACACATATAACAGACGATAAACCGATCCGCATACAAAGATAAACTGCACTGCACTGAGTAGCGAATGACAGACACATAAGTCATAGTGTAGGCGGGTGCGCCATGTGGTAGTTGGGAGAAATTAAAAATAGACTACGCTCACAACATGCAGTTCTTGTTGCCGATTGATGATTTTTTTTTCCGGTGGTATGTCGGATAATACGGAATGTCGGATAAACGAGACTCTACTGTATTAGGAAAAAGCGAATACAGTGGAAACTCGAATTTATGTTTTTCAAGGTGCAAAGGTGAGAAAACTTTCCACAAAAATGTTGAATCTGAGAAAATTTTATAACATTATGCCCTACTGAGACCATGAGAATTAACTATATAATGTGACAAAAATGATAGACATCTTAAAATAGTGGTTCCACTGTATTTCTGGTTATTGTTCATCAAATTCATTGCTTGGTAAGTCACTTACTGCTTCTCTAAATCAACTAGAAATAAATCACAGAAAATTTCAAGGACAAATTGCTTATTGCTGTTTCAGCAATTATACAAGGCTTTCAGGTTAAGTGGTATTAATTCTTACAAAAAAAGATAACAATGCATCTTGCCCAACAATAACTGAAGAAAAACATTAAAATACAAGATTAATTTATTTATAGAACTAAAAGGAGTAACATTGCATGACAAACTAACAATAGTCAATTAAAGAAAAGAAGCAAAAAGCTACAAAACCTGGAAGAGTCATATCAGGTTATGAGACTGCAAGGAACACATGAAAGATATGACGGAGGAAGGAAAGATGGAAGAATGAAAATACGAGCGAAATACCTAGAGCAGGGGCATTCAAACTTTTTTTTCCATGCTATGCCAGTAACTACTTGAGTAATTGGTTGAAAGCCATATTTTATTTCACTCACAGTAAAATAATGAATCAAAATATAATGTGAGGTTTTATAAGTAAGGCCCTCAAAAATAAAAAAAAATGAGTTTGAGTTGATGTTTTAAGTCCACTTTGTGCACAGTAAGGCTAATTGGGACTGGACCTACAGTTTAAAGTGGAATCCGAACTACTATGTGCCTCCACTGGGTATTGAACACGGGACCCCTTGATTACAAGGTGACGACTTTAAAAAAAAAAAAAAGCTGTGGCAGCCTGAATGTGGTCTGCCAACTGTAGTTTGGATGACCCTGATCTAGGGGAACAATAGTTGACTGACAATTTTCACTGGAAATTTGTCAATTAGATGATTTCTATGTAGTCATGTGACAATTATTGTTAGCTCTGAATATGGGCTGAAGGACTGCAAGCACAATCTGTGCTTGAGATTTCATGCAGTTATTCACTTCAGTTATTTAAAGAACCAGTAAGCATTTCTTTTATGGTCTAGCTAATTATATACATGTTTATATGTCCTTAAATTAGGCACACACAGGAGATGTACTACATAGATTTTTCAGCGAAAAATGCAGGCTCAACCAGGACTCGAATCGGGGTCTCTGGCATACAGTGCCATTGAGCGGTATCCGAGTCCTGGTCAAGCCTGTATTTCTGTTTATATATGCGTTAGGCATGGATGTATGTAGATGGAATATATAAAGGCAAACAATTGATACTGACTTAAATATTATATTAGTAGAATAATATTCCATGCAATAAACAATATTGCTTGTTTCATAAAATGGCACCATATATTGGCATTATAGGTGAGAGACAAACTTTATAATACACAAATCAACCCCTAAATGCTCAAATGCTTATGCACCCTTATTTGTTCAGCAATCAAAATATACCACAAAAGCAATATTTCTTGCATGACCCAGTTGCATGATGAAGGCCAGGATATTAACACAGGTATGGTGACAAACAGTGTTCGGTCGATACAACCTGACTTTGCGTGACTCCTCTATCACATTGTAGATAATTGTTAAGAGCCATTATTTTGAAATTCGAACAAAGTGAGATAGTTGTATTTTTTGATTGGCTTGATTTTTTTATATGTTGAAGTAGGTCATGAGAAATTAATATTGTGCAATTTTGAGACCTTGAAAAATTTTTCCCTCCCCTGTAGAAAATATCAAAGTTCAAGGTCAGACCGCCCAGTTTTCATGAAAAGTGAAACATGGGTAAGTTCGGAGTGCTGTATCTTTGGAAATCAACAACATCCCAAACTTTTGCTTTGATATACTGTTAATACAAGACTGTTTGCTTATATACATTCAATTATTTTAATGGGACATTGTTGCTTTCCATTGTTATGTGGCAACAAAGAGGGTCCAAAATGCAGTTTATTCCTGTTTTCAGCCCTTAATATCTTTGTCAAGCAACAGTACCCCAAAGATTTGTTAACTGGGCATTGAAGCTCACTATTACGACAAGCTACCTGATATAGCACATTGCTTGGATAGTGATGCTGTTAGCAGATATAAACCTTTTGAATACTCAAAAATTGCGAAATCTGCAACTTTAGAATTAAGACTTATCTCAAAACAGCATCAAGCAAAAAATCAACTAAGTATGCCATCTTGTAGCTGAATATATTTACTATCACATGGAAATGAGAAAAATTTGGGGCCTCATCCCATTTTCGAGAAAAAAGAAAATAAAATGTTAAGAAATGTTAATGTAAATTATCACACTTCCTCCCCTATCAAAAAGTGGAACAGCTCTTTCTCCTACTTTCCTTGGTTCCAAATGGAACAGCACTTGTCTTGACAAGTTGTGGGACAGTTTCAGTTTTTTTTTCTTTGAAGGATAGCGTAGTGGTAATGTCGCATCCTTGTAATCAACAGGTCCCGGGTTTGATGCAAGGTTGAGGTACAAGTTGTTCGGATTCCACTTTAAACTGCAAGTCCCCAGTCCCGATTAGCCTTCCTGTGCATAAACTGGGCTTAAAAACAATGCTCTACTAAGCTCTATATACAGTGGCATGCCAAAGACTTTAAAAAAGGGATGGGGATCTATACATTTTCTTAGTAGGCAGTCATCTTTTGCCATATTTTCCTGCCTTTGACATTCATTTTACTGGGCCCAAGGGGGAGGGGGGTTATTATCCGTACCAAACCCCCCCCCCCCATCCCTTTAGGCATGCCAGTCTATATTGCGAGAAGAGTGCATTTGCAAAATATTCTATATTATTGTACAAAGAAAACTTAACTTTCTTGTAAAAGTCTTTACAGTAGCACTATGCTGTGTGTGCGAGGTTCCCAAAATAAACGATTTCAATTCAGATAGGCCTAAGAGCGGATCTTCATGGTGGAGTGTTTACCACAGCATGCCATGATGCCAGGGGACCTGGGTTTGAATCCTGGTTTGGGAATGATTGATTGTTCTTTGTGAGTGTCGCTTCATCAATTTCATATCATCATTCACCCTCATTGCCGTGATTAGTCAGAAGTGACAGAAAAACGACAAATAACCCAATATCAATCTCAAATAGGCCTAGGAAAAGCAGGCTTAGGATATTTCCATCATGTTTAATATTGTTACTGCAAATAACCAACGTGCTTTTTTTATGATCACGGCATTTGTTAAAATAAATTTTAGACTATCAGACACCAATTTATATTTTCGGGTGATTCACCTTGCAAGCAAAATGGGGTATTCCAGATGTGCTGGGGTTTTCTTTGAATTGGGGTGCTGACAAGCCTTCAAAAAGGGATCAGTTATCTGTCTGACAGAACTAGATGACAAAACGTACAAGTATTCCACAAAAGGTGAAACTATTTGGTCTATCCAAAGGTAAAATCAATTTTCTTCACAAATCATTGAAAGCCACTTAACGATGAATAGATGGGAACCTAGTTGAATTCGTTGAAAAAAGGAACTGAAGACCTGAGTAATACAGATTGTTCCTGAATCTTTCAAAATAATAGCTGTAATGAGGAAAAGTTGATGGTTTGTAGAAATTACTTATGTAAAATTCAGTATCACTACAATTAAATGAACTAAGTGTACAAAAATATACATGAAGAGGAAACTATAGTAGCATCCAGATGGAATGGCAAAACAATTACTAGAATGCAGAGCTTGAAGTGGAGATTTTTAGATGGGAGGAAATTTGATACAGAATTCTGACAAGCTGAGTGTTGGGGAATTTTGCTAACTGGGGGATACCACTCCCTGCATACTCCTTCACTTATAGTACTGTTTGAATGTTCACATCAAGATGGTTGCATGCTTTTCTGGAATGCTTGTTGTAAGTCTCATCATCTAGTTCTGTCAGATGGAGAACTGATCACTTTTTGAAGGCTTGTCAGCACCACAATTCAAAGAAAACCCCAGCACATCTGGAATACCCCATTTTGCTTGCAAGGTGAATCACCCGAAAATATAAATTGGTGTCTGATATTCTAAAAAAAAGCACATTGGTTATTTGCAGTAACAATATTAAAGATTTATTTTCCTGTAGTTTACGGTTATTACAAGCATAAGAAAACAGTTTTTCTTTGTGACGTTTCAGGAGAACACACGATCCCTTCATCAGACATTTATTTTCATTTTGACTAAAGATACAGTTATAACAATGGTTAGTAATTTTTTTTAAAAAAAAATCCATTATATAATGGATGTTGTCAATGTTACATTGTTGTAATATAGCAACTTAACTGTGAAAAGAACCAGTCTGTTTTATTTTTATTTCAGATGATTTTTTTTTTTTAATTTTGAATCCCAAATATCATCAGGTAATTCAAATTCATCATTGTTTTCACAAAGTCTCTTGATGTTTTCTGTTACATTAAATTTTAAAGATGGTGGCTTACTCCATTTGTGAAAAAGAAAACTCCATACTGGATCTGTGTTACCATTTTCATTATTTAATTTATTCCAGTGTTCTTCTGCAATGAACGAAGCTTCCCAGACATTCAACTCTGTGTTTCCCATCAATCAGGGGCGTGATGCTGATCACATCACCCCCACTCACGACCGGATCAAGAAAGTGTGGGGCATTACCCCCACACCCCTATACGCCTTCATGGCGTGGTGCTATGCACAGGGGAGCACTTTTTTCTTCTTTGTTTCCCATCAATCTTTTTAAAACCTTTCTCTTTTAAATCAAATGCTTCTCTTCGATGATGTGAGTTGACAAACCTGTTCTTGGGTTTAGATTTATAATGTCCAAATCATGTTCGTGCCATCTTATTGCCATTTTCCTTGCTGTTTGTCTCACATAATCCTTTGAACATGAACAACTTATATTATATATGCCTGTTGTTTCCACATCTGGTAGAATTGTCATTTTGAATTCATTAAATGTACATTCCAAACTTCTAGGTGATTTAAAAACAATTTTGAAATTAAAACTTCTAAAAAATTTTGCAATTTTATGTGAGAATCCCTTGAGGAATGGAATGCACACAAATTTCTTTTGAACAGATTTTTCATCTTTGTCTGTTTTTCTCTTCTCCTTTAGTTTTCTTGCGACTTGTTTTTTGATTTGGTTTATTCTGTTAGTGTGAAAGCCATTTTCTTTTGCTATATTAAAAAGCCTTTCTTCTTCATTTTTGATATCCTTATTATTAGAACATAGTCTTTGTGCTCAAGAAAATTTTGAAAATAAGTATTCCATTGTTGTACGTGAATGTTCTGAATTGGCATGGATGTATTTTAAATATTAAAGATGATGGAAATATCCTAAGCCTGCTTTTCCTAGGCCTATTTCAGATTGATATTGGGTTATTTGTCGTTTTTCTGTCACTTCTGACTAATCACGGCAATGAGGGTGAGTGATGATATGAAATTGATGAAGCGATACTCACAAAGAACAATCAATCATTCCCAAACCAGGATTCAAACCCACTGGCCTATCTGAATTGAAATCGGTTTATTTTGGGAACCTCGCACACACAGCATAGTGCTACGTGTAAAGACTTTTACAAGAAAGTTAAGTTTTCTTTGTACAATAATATGAATATTTTGCAAATGCACTCTTCTCGCAATATAGAGTGGCATGCATAAAGGGATGGGGGGGGGGGGTTGGTATGGATAATAACCCCCCTCCCCCTTGGGCCCAGTAAAATGAATGTCAAAGGCAGAAAAATATGGCAAAAGATGACTGCCTACTAAGAAAATGTATAGATCCCCATCCCTTTTTTAAAGTCTTTGGCATGCCACTGTATACCGCGTGAGGCACCTAAAAGTACCACCTGAAATAGCGAAGAAACCAGAAACAGTAGCGATGTGAGGTTTGCGGGAAACAATAATATCAAATGGGGCTCGTAAATTGGAGGTATGGGGTGGGTCGAAAAATATCGACAAATGGGGCATCTGGAGCAAAGTCATATTTTTTTAAATGGAACGATATACAATAACATGCATAATATAAAAGAGCACACGCAGAGAAACACAACGCCATTGGTCTCATGCATCTACTGAACATAGGAACGAAGATATGGCCATGTGAAAATATGTAAACAAACTAACAAGTGGCCCACTTGACCGTCAGTACCACGGCATGTACAAGTATGAGATGTCGGAAGCCATTGGACAAGATGAAGACAGAACGTGTTAAAGGAAGAAAAAATACAGTAGACATCGTCAGCACCCTGTATTTGACAGTGTTACAGCATAATGAAAATGACCATGACAGTATGACGAAGAACCACTGCGTAAGAAGCGAAAACCTGTCAAAGTGTGTGTTTCCACACATGCTGTAGCACGTCTTGCACTGTGAGCTGGGCACCCATCATGTTGGTACCACATTTCCCTCCTTGTCTGAAGTGGTATGTCCTCCAATAGTACAGGCAGTTCATGTTGTAAAAACTGTATGTATCGGTCAGCATTCAGTGTCCCTTGGATAAAAAAAGGGCCAATGAGATGTTCACCCACTATACCACACCACACGTTCACACTCCATGGGCGCTGGCGTTCCACTTGGCGAAGCTAATGTGGATTTGTCACCGACCAATAGTGCATGTTCCTTAGGTTGACATTTCCATTGGTAAAAGTTGCCTCGTCAGTGAAGAGGATACGTGACAAATCGGGTGTGTCGTGTCGTAACATCCATGTGCAAAACAGAACACGGTCCACAAAATCATTCCCGTGAAGTTCCTGATGGAGGGAGATATGATATGGGTGAAACTTGTGTGTGTGTGCAGAATGCGCAATACACTTCGCTGACTCATCCCAGCATCCCTTGCAATTTCACGGGAGCTAACGTGCGGATTCACAGCAACAGCGGCGAGAACATTTGTTGCACCTGCCTCACCTGTAGTTGGCTTGTTCCGCACACGTGCTCGTGGTGTTACACTTCCGGTGTCTCTTAATTTAATAAATAACTTACCAAACAGACGTCGAGATGGCTGTCGTCTGTCCGGATATCTCTCTGCGTACACACGGTAGGCTTCTGAGGCATTCTTTCGTCATTCCCCATAAATCAGGATCATGTCCGCTTTTTCTATGTTTGTGAACACCATAATCTTCGCTCTTACCACTACGACTGTTTGCTATCAACTAACACGATCTCGTGGACCTGCTATCAAAACTTGCTCTGCGTAAAGGCAGTTCTGTCAGGCACCTGAGAAGTCTTACATGCCGTGGTACTGACGGTCAAGTGGGCCACTTGTTAGTTTGTTTACATATTTTCACATGGCCATATCTTCGTTCCTATGTGCAGTAGATGTATGAGACCAACGGCGTTGTGTTTCTCTGCATGTGCTCTTTTATATTATGCATGTTATTGTATATCGTTCCATTTAAAAAAAATATGACTTTGCTCCAGATGCCCCATTTGGCGATATTTTTCGACCCACCCCATACCTCCGATTTACGAGCCCCATTTGATATTACTGTTTCCCGCAAACCTCACATCGCTACTGTTTCTGGTTTCTTCGCTATTTCAGGTGGTACTTTTAGGTGCCTCACGCGGTATAGAGCTTAGTAGAGCATTGTTTTTAAGCCCAGTTTATGCACAGGAAGGCTAATCGGGACTGGGGACTTGCAGTTTAAAGTGGAATCCGAACAACTTGTACCTCAACCTTGTATCAAACCCGGGACCTGTTGATTACAAGGATGCGACATTACCACTATGCTATCCTTCGAAGAAAAAAAACTGAAACTGTCCCACAACTTGTCAAGACATGTGCTGTTCCATTTAGAACCAAGAAAAGTAGGAGAAAGGGCTGTTCCACTTTTTGATAGGGGAGGAAGTGTGATAATTTACATTAACATTTCTTAACATTTTATTTTCTTTTTTCTCGAAAATGGGATGAGTCCCCAAATTGTTCTCATTTCCATGTGTTAGTACATATATTCAGCTACAAGATGGCATACTTAGTTGATTTTTGCTTGATACTGTTTTGAGATAAGTCTTAATTCTAAAGTTGCAGATTTTGCAATTTTTGAGTATTCAAAGGTTTATATCTGCTAACAGCATCACTATCCAAGCAATGTGCTATATCAGGTAGCTTGTCGTAATAGTGAGCTTCAATGCCCAGTTAACAAATCTTTGGGGTTCTGTTGCTTGACAAAGATATTAAGGGCCGAAAACAACATTTGCACATTTGTCCTCTTCTTGCAATTTCTACAACTGTCAAATTGACCTGACTTTACTTCCCCTGCCCTTTTTTCAAAATAAATTCTGTGATTTTTTTAAAGTCAAAGGTTTGTAATATTAATGTTATCGTTCATGGTGCAAATATATATTTATATGCATTTTTACCTGATCCGGCAATTGCTCAAGCCTGGTAAAGAGCATTCGCAGGAAAGCCCCCTCATAGAAATGTCGTGTGTGATCAGCTTCAGGACGAGAGTCTGAACTGGAAGTGTCGGATGGAGTCTCTGGAAAAAGTGCTTCCTGTGGCCAATTGTATGCACAGCACTTCACAACACATTCCAAATACTGTTTGTGAGCATCTTGCAAATACTGTTCATATCCACCTTCCTCACTATCGTCTGTTGAGTGCACTTGCTCAGGAAGTAAAAACAAAAAACTGGAAAGTAAGTAAAAACATGCCTATCAAAATATGCAACCTCAGTCTACTTCCTCATGATATGAAGATGTTATAGAATTAGTATTGAAATGGCATTTGCAGTTGTGTCTGTTCTGCTATTTCACAACTTTGGGTACTTAATGTAAACAGTAGAAATCAATTTAATGTGATTATAATAAATTCTGTAAATTGCTTCCTTACATGAGAAAATTACAAAAATACACGTTATATATGTTGAGTAAGTACTTTGCACAGATCATTTTTAAAGGAAGAGTTTAATTCATTTTTTTTTTACTACAAGCAAATTTATTAGTAGTATTATTGTTGCATCAAATATGAAATTTGAACTCTCTCTTCTGTCAATTTTTATAGTTTTCCATTTCTGGCAATGTTTAGGTTCTCTATTCTGATTATTTGCTGGAGTGATGTACGCAAGTTCCAATAAAATTTATACTTATCTGGGAGTAGAGCTATGACAGACAAAATACGGGATAATGTGGTTAAATTACTTACTTACCAATTAATTATTTTGTTAATGTTACTTGGTGCTAATGTCCGACTCACTGGAGATGAACCAGGTGATATATCTAACTCTGGAAAGATAACACACATGTATAGAGGTACTGAAATAATTTTGATTGATAGTTACAAATTATCACTATACAATGAACTGATTTTACATTTTGTGAAGAGGGATTTCTCACAGCAGCACGTTTCTCCTGGGTTATCACTTATTTTTGTCTTACATATTTCCCCACCTTGTCTGTTCTCTTCTTTTCATTACCTAAAGATCAGATATATATACATATGCTAGTTCTACAAACCCTGGCTAATGTATGAAACAACTTTTGTCTTTGTTAAAGAAACTACAAAGACATTTACCAGTAAAAATTAGGATACATATTTTTGTATTTATTTTTGTCAAAGTAATAACAAAATGGCAGAATTTTGCACTAAGTTACAGGTTATTTATGGTAATATAAGATCAGTAAAAATAATCAAATTATTGGAAATTTTACCAATAAACTGACATGCTTATTTTGTTAGCAACATATAAAATCATTTACCTTAAAATGGAGAAATTTATAATTTGAAATAACTTCGGGCATACACAGTAATTACTTATTTAAAAAGTTGACGAAAAATTATGACCTGACCAGGACTTGAATCTGTGCAAATTAGTGGCAATAATATATTAAGTATCAGACCAAATGTTTTGTATATATTTCAATGTATAAACGTTTTTCATATTGTCATAAAATCTGAGAAAATTTGGCAAATATAATTTCAAGCACACAGAATGTTAGAGCCTGCTGTGGTAGAATCCCAAGCTTCAATTGATTCATGATATCCATTCACTTTCAAACAGCAATTACAACTTCTCCTTGTGCCAGAAGTTGTTTCATATTCAACTTCAGACTTCAACCTGACACTATTCACCATTTTGTTGAACTGCAGGCACCATATTTTGAAATGAGCATCTTTGCAGTTACTAAGAATACCAGTTACACAAGAGAATTATACCTGAACCGTCTCTTCTCTTTTCTCGTTCATCTTCCTCATCACTCCAGCTGGCTATGAGAGAATCAGAAGCTAAGCTATCATAGTAGCCTCTACCAATCAGGTACGTCAAAACCAACGTGTAAAGTACATGTTCACCTGGTTTCTCTAACAATACCTGAAATAAAACAGCCTCTTGTAGAACACTATAACAATGTTTGCTCTGCATATTTTTTAATTCATTTTGATTACGGCTAAGTTGATGTTGATATTATTATTGATCTGTGCTGTTACTGATAACAAATTCTGCAAATTTAAAGTTGTTCACATATAAACCTTTATATGCACAGCACAAGAATTACACACAATAAAACATTATGGTTTAATTCCAGGCCTTTCTAACGTTTTGCAATGATTTCCAGTTCCTGCTTCAGACTGTCCAGGAAGACATTAAGACATTAAAAAGGTTTACAAACGGGAGGGGGAACAGAATCATGTTAACAGTCCTAGAAAACAGGCAGATCAACAGAATGAGTGTGTGTGTGTATGTTTTTGCTTTAAATGAATTGTTTTTTTAAGACCACTTGATGCACAGATAGGCCAACCAGGACTGGACCTACAGTTTAAAGTGGAATCCGAACCACTGTGTCTGTGTGTGCCTGAACCAGGTATCGAACACGGGACCCCTTGATTACAAGGGGATGACGTTACCACTAAGCCACCAGGGAGGCCCTAGTGTGTATGTGGATGTTGTGCTTCTAATGGCAAGCAAATACAACCAAGCAACCTAACCTGAAGTATGGAAAATGAGGAGAAAGCTGAAACAGGACATCACTTGTCCTGTGCATTCCATCTTTCAGCGTAAGATCAGTGGCTCCAAATGAAGTTAGTCTTTTTCATAAAAAAAATAAGTTCATTAAGAGAGATTGTTAATATTAAAAATGCACCTGCAGTACTTACTTCAAACAGTCTTAATGTCTCCAAACTGAGCTCATCTTGCTCATGCAAGCAATTGTCTAGCAGTTGCTGCTTCACTGGAAATGTAACAACTCCACAAAGTTCAGCGTCTCGATTTTCTCCAACTAACCAGCTACAAAATTCTGTAAAGATAATGGGTAGATATTGCAAGTGCTTTCACCTGAGAAGTTGAAAAAGTAAACACAAAATTATCAATTTATCATCTTCATATTGTGCTCTATTACTTTCTATGCAGATTAAGGCACACAAATTAAAAACAGAATAGAATACATTATAAGGCTGATATTTTGGGTGTGTATCATGGACATTATCAAAGAAAATAAAAGTAAAAATATGAACTAACAATAAAGCATGATGTATCCTCTATTACTCAAAGTTTTGTTTCAAAAAAACCTTGAAACTCATGGCCTTTTTATAACTGGGCAGTGACAACACAAACTACAGGTAATTTAAAATTCTGTTTATTCCCAAAGCGTGAGTTTTTATGAGATTACTAGGATTATATGTTTATTATTTTCTAGCTATGTAACACTATATTTTGTTGAGGAATTGCTATTATATATTTTCACTTTGGGGATTATGAAGGATGAACATTTTTAATATTTTGTTGCCATGGCAATACGGTGATAAGGTCCAGCACTCATCTAAAATACAGTTTTTTGAAGAATACTGGGCAAATGATCCTGGTGTTTCTTTTTTCTCTTTTAATAATTTCCCTTATAAAGCTTAATTTTGAGGAAGAATTGGCCAATATTTTTTACTCTTTACTACGCTGATATGTTCTTTACTGATATGCAATGCTTGTTTCATGAACAAAATTTGGCAATGTTGGTTTTAGGTACACTTGACGTTTATACAGGCTAATTGGCATTGGACCTACAGTTTAAAGTGGGATCCAAACCACTGTGTAATGTGTCTCTGCCAGGAATAACTTGGGTATTCTTGATTACAAGACAACAGTGTTATGCTCTTTGCCATGGGGGGCATCTAGTTTTGTGAAATTTGTGGTCTCAACACCTTCTCAAAAACCCAACTTATCACAGACTACTGATTGCATGCTGCTAACTTTGTGGGAAGCTTAAATACTTTGGTTGAACTGTAGCCAATTTAAGTTTCTGCAACAATGATCTGACAGAAAATATGCAAGTGAAACAGTTAAGTTGAGTTGGATTTTTTGTTTTAAGTCCACTTTATGCACAGAAAGGCTAGTTGGGACTGGACCTACAGTTTAAAGTGGGATCCGAACCACTAAGTGTAGGGCCATTGGGGAGGGCCCTACAAATGAAACACACTAAACAAATCACATGAGAGCACTAATGAAATCAACACTACAACTACCATGCAAACATGAATTACACCTGTACCGCATTAAAGAAATAAAAAAAAAAAATACTGTTAGCATGCTATCAATGTTTGTGAAAATGTAAAACCATCTATCATCTACCTGAACAATACACTATATAAAACCTAATTACCTGTTAACAAATATGGAGCTGTAACTTGCTTGAGGCATTTGGACATGTAAGCAGTTACAAGTACTTTATTGCTACTCTCATCTTGAAGCAGTGCAGGTTCCAGAACTCCTTGAAGAAAATGTATCTTAACTGCTTGAGCAAGTATTTCTCCTATAATAGGGTGAGCCTCACGGACCAACTGAAAAAAATTATAATATTGTAATTTAATTTAGTGATAATTTTATAATGCTAATTATAGCTATATAGTGAAAATAAAGCACTACATCAGATATATTTGCATACAAGGTAATATGAATCAGAGGCATATTCCTCAATAGTCACACCATAAATATATTTTTATTCTATTTGCAAAAGATGAGCACTGTACCATATCTTCAAACATGCAGATGAACTCACATCTACCTGCCTCCATGATGGAGTTGTCGGCATAATGAGTTACAAAGCCAGAGGTCACAGGTCCAGACCTTGGGTAAGGCATGGATGTACCATTGTGTTTGTCCAATCACACATTTCATCATTCATCCTCATTGTTGCAATTAACCCAAGAGGTAGAAAAGTAAATGCAAAATAACTAGGGTTGAGTTGATACTGGTTGCTTGGAATTTATACCGATGCTTCTCTGGAGTTAGAGTGCTTCGCTAAGTCTGCAACACTTTCACGCAGTCTAAATATCCTGAAAATTACGTAAAATGAATAATTTTCATCGTTTTGGCAACAACATTGTGGAGAGAAATGAATTAGGTGATTAAATGATTATTTCATGTGAAATAATGAAAATTTTATAAAGTAATAATGTAGTTCCATTGGAATACTTGCATATTAACATTAATCAATATTCTGAACTGCTTTGAACTGTTACAATTGTCAAGTATTGGCATTGGTATCAGTGGGAATTGGAGTTATCAACATTGGTAACAGTATCAGTTCAAAGTAGTACAGAGTCAACCCTAAAAATATCCCAAAACAGAAATACATCGGATCTATCCAGGTTGATCAACAGTTAGTGTGAATTCATATTTTTAGTGTGATCTTCATGAAATTTCTCCAGAATACTCTTCAATGGAGGTTCACAACAGACCTAACTTTCCCAGAAAATCAAAAGACATTGTTGATACAGGTTTCAAAATCCAACTAAACTCTAATGTTGATGTATTTAAATTTCCAGAATCTCGGTTAAATATTTCCTGGAATTAGTCTCTTGCAATACTTGCAACTGAGATAAAACTGTACTACAAATAACTTTTTACATTAACACTATAAATACATATTATATAAATATATATAAATACATATATTTTCAATACAAATACAACAAAAGAAAGGAAATATACTGATTATACCTGATCACAATAATCCAACCATGCCAGAAAACTTGAAACTTGTCTACAACCTGGAAATTTAGACCCATCAGCCCACTGAGGTGAATCTAATCTGAAAGATAGCATAATAAGCATTCACATAACTCATACATCCATTGTTCTCATTTTAACTTCTAAGTTACGAATTTATTTACTAACATACAAAAATATACCTTTCCCAGGTATATAAGGCCATCGGTAGAGAAACATGATATAGTCTGACATAATTTGGTAACATCTAGAAAAACAAATTCTGTTTTGAAATTACAGTTTTGAGAGTAAAATTTTGTACATCGTCCTTCAAAATATGAATATAATTAATATTATCACAACAAGACATTTCATCCTCTATGAAACCTAAAGACCTTCCTTGTTCTATCAGAATTATTGTTATTATTATTTTTTACATTTCTGTGTAGCCTGGATTATGTAGACTTGAATTAGGATGCATGCAACGTGGCTGAACCAACCTCATTATTTTGTATTACTAACACACACAAACAATGGAGAACAAAAAAAAGATGAAAGTTACACATTATAAAATCAAATGTCCAGTCATGCAACATGGTATGTGACACCAGTACATATCACACCGTAGACGTGAGTCGAACCTAGGACCTGGGCAGCATAAATAAATAAGCTAATCATGTTATAAAAAGGGTCCCGCTGAAGCATTGGAAAAGAGCTTCTTAAAAGGTAATTATGCCAGCGACATTCAGTGGAGTTGGAAAAACTCCGCTGACATTGCATTAGGCCGGCTCAATATGAAAATCAGAAAATCAGCATTTCTCCTCAGAATGGCCATTGCCAAAGGACGCGATTGAGTCAACTGTCTTCACGGTCGATAGTTCGAATTTCATTTAAATAGGTCGTGTGAGAAAATCTCTTTCTTAGTTGTCTTCCGTTTTCTGTCAGATGAAGTAGTCGCGAGAGAGCTACATAGTTGCCATAAGTTTAGAAAAAGGAGTGAATGAATGATCGGGAAGTTGAAGTTAATCGTTTAGAATATCTGTCTACGAAAGTACAGAGTTTGGAGCCTAGAGTTGCTCCCTCGTCCGTTTTATTACAGAGTAGGGCCACATCGCAACGAGGACCAGCAGAGAAGAGATTGCAGCAGAACTACAGGTAAATGAACATTCCTTATGTCTTTCCTCACCCTGCCTGTTCAGTCAAGTGTAGTGTTTTTAAATAGATGTCCGTGTGTTGTTATTTCACGGGGCTAGCCCCCTTGCTGTTTGAGTGTTGACGTAGCTCTTCAGAGCTACCCCCTTTCTCTTACAATGTTCCACTCGCTTAGCAAGCGAGTGGCCAAAGGCTGTCGTAACCTATCTACGATCCCCTAAGACTTAGACCTTAGAAGAGTAACTATACCATGGGAGTCTGCTTCAGTAAAGTCGCTCCATTAATTATAACTAATATGGATGGCCCAAGTTGGTAGGAAGGCTGACAGCCACGTGGGTTTGATTCCCGGTGTGGGTGATCTAAGGTTAATCCAGCCTCAAATAAACAGGTATCTGGGGGCAACCCTGGGAAGGTAAATGCAATCAGAGCATGATGCTGACCACATCACCTCGACAAATGGCCAATATGGAGTCCTACCTCTATATCTCTCCTAAGTATGCCTTCATGGCAAAGTGGAATGTGAACGAGGAACTTTAATTTTTTTTTAACATGGATGGTCCAACATAAATTTTTAATCATTGTAAAATACTGATATTCTCTAATTACCCGAGATTATTTAAAGTTTATAAATATATACACATTGATTTTTGAAGACTTGCCTCTATTTCTAAAATAAAATGGAACACTGACACTATTATGCCTGAAGATATAATTTAAAAATGTTTCTCTTAAACTGCATTACAAATTAATTGGTGGGCTCAAGCCTCACTAGTCCATGTAAGTTGGCACCACTGCCTATATAAACATGCTATTAACAAGCCCCAAACAAGTTCTTACATTACTCCATTTACACTGTAAGATAATCCACTGCAAAAGTACTTCAACTACCAGCATTCTTGCAAAATTCCAAACTACCCACAACAAAACGTACGTCCATCAAACCCAATCCCACATGCAGAATGTACCCTTTTCGACAAACAAGATAATCTCTGACTCTAGGAACCTGTTCAAACTTGTCTAATACACACACACGACGCACATGAACTACGGTAATCCAAATGGTTATTATTGACTAATTTATTTACAAACAACACATCGATTGCTTTTATAAAAGGTAATGAACCTCTCCTTTGCAGAATCAGTTCGAAGATGGTTAATTATTTGTTGTTGACAAAACACAATCTCACAGTATTAATTATTTTTATATATTTTAACACTTATCACATCATTACAAATGATAATAATACAGGTATCATGAAAATACACAATCAAGACAGTAAAATCAAGTGATAAATGTTAAGACATGATATAAAGTTACAGGTTACTAACAAAAGAGCAGAATTGAAGTTGCAGTCTACTAGGATTATATCACATTGGTAAAAATGTCGGTAATTTTTCAATAAACAAATACCGTATTCTCGCGTCTATTAGCCGCACGCGTGTATAAGCCGCACCCCCTTTTTTGGCCTTAGATTTCAGGAAAATAAAATTTCTCGTGTATAAGCCGCACGATTGACCTTTTTTTTTTTTCCTAGGTAGCCAATTTCAAGTAAGTATTTTAAAAGTATTTTAACCTTTATTTTAGCGCAATGATCTACATATTAATACCGTATCATTCAGTTTGAGTCCTTACTTACTTACTTACTTAGTCGATCCTCTTCTACCTTGCGGTGTTGAGGTTTCCCAGAGGGTCTTCCATCGGATTCTGTCTCGGGCCAGCTCCTTTGCTCTCCTCCACTCTCCTCCTCTAGCCTCTACAGCTGCCTTCACATCTTCTTCCCATGTTCTTCTGGATTTCCCGCGTGGTCTTGCTCCTTGCATCTTTGCATTCAAGGCTTGTTTAGCTATTCTGGAGTCTTCCATTCTTTGTATGTGCCCAAACCATCGTAACTGGTTCTGTTCGATTCTCTCAAGCACTGGTAATACGCCCAGGCTAGCTCTAATGGTCTGATTCCTAATTTTGTCTCTTCTTGTTTTCCCTTCTATTTTGCGGAGAAATCTCATTTCTGAAGCCTGTATTTTACTCCTATGTTTATTTGTCAATGTCCAGGTTTCACTACCATAAAGTAATGTAGGTAAATATATCACTTTATACACACGGATTTTCGTATTTTTGGTCACTAATGGATTATTTAGGAAATTTCTCTTTAGCGCATTAAAGAGTCTCCCTGAGGCTTGGGATCGAGCTATAATTTCACCATCTATTCTACCATCTTGCTGCACTATAACCCCGAGGTATTTAAAATCTGTAGTCTGTTCTAATGTCCTTCCATTATTCAAAGCAATCTGATGTATATTTGGCTGTCGTGCCATCATCATGGTCTGAGTCTTTTTATCATTTATCTTCATACCCCTCTTTTTTAACTCTTTTTCCCAGATTCTCACGTTCTTTTGTAAATTACTTTCGGAATCTCCCAAAATTAATATGTCATCGGCGAAGGCACAATGGTTTATATATATTGGTTTTAAAAACCTATACCCCAGCTTGAATTTCTGTACCTTCCCATTGCATGATTTAATAACATCATCCATTAAGGTGATAAAGAGGAGTGGGCTAAGGATACATCCTTGTTTAAGTCCTACTATAGTCTCAAACTCTTGAGACTCTGCATTGCAGGTGCGGACATAGTTTCTACATTTCTTATACAGACTCTGCGTTGCTGTAATTAATTGATTGCTAACCTTTCTTTGTTTTAGTATTTTCCATATTTCATCCCTCGGAATGGTGTCGAAGGCTTTCTCTAGATCTATGAAAGCCATATGTGCCTCTTTTCCATATCTCATCAGTTTTTCACTGATCTGTCTGATGGTAAATATGAGGTCTTGTGTGCTTCTTCCTGGTCGGAATCCGCACTGTGCCTCGTCTAGCTGTGGCTCTACCACTTTCCTTATTCTATCTTCTAGTATCCTCGCATATACTTTCCCCGGCACACTCAATAGCGATATCCCACGATGGTTTTTGCAGTCTCTATTATCTCCTTTTTTAAATATTGGCACAATGACACTACACTCCCATTCAGCTGGTATCTTCTTTGCTTTCCAAATTAGATTAATAATCTTGAGTAGTATGTCTTGACCACTTTTGCCCATGAATTTAAGCATCTCAGGTGCTATCTGGTCATGTCCTGCCGCTTTGCCTAGTTTCATTTTCTTTAGTGCTCTTTTTAGCTCCTCCATAGTTATTTCTTCTTCAGTTTCTCCCTCCTCTTGGTGTTGCTGTTTTTCTTCCTCAGTCTGTTCTTTCTCCTTTTCTCCAATTTCCATATTTCCTCCAAGCAGTTCTTGGAAATATTCTTTCCACCGCTCCATAATGTCATTTTCACTTCGGAGGAGGTTACCACTTTTGTCTTTTATGAACTTAAGAGGACATTGCTTCTCTGTTCGCATCGATTTTAATACTTTGTAGAACAGCTTTTGGTTATTTTGTAGGTTTCCTTCCATTGCTTCTCCAAATTTTTCCCATGACTGTTGTTTTGCATCTTTCACTATATTCTTCACTACTAATCTTTGATGTTTATAAGCTTCATAGTCACTTAAATGTTTTGTGAGTAGGTATTTTTTCCACCGTTGCTTCTTTTCCTTTACCATTTCTTTTATCTCTTCCGTCCACCATGCTGTTCTTCTCTGTTGTTGCTTTCCGCTGGACTTTCCGCAGATTTCGGCCGCTGCTCCTAAGATTGCCTCTTTATATAAACTCCATATTTCTTCCAATTTATCTTCTCTCATAGTGGGCCATTCCAATGTTTCCAGCCTTTGTTTCACAGCCTCTTGATAGTCTTTTTGTCTTGCCTCTTCTCTCAATTTATATACCTTTATTCTTTCTTTAGGTTTCCTTTTGTTATCACCAGGGTCATTGGTCTTGATATTAACATGTAACTGCATAATTACTAAATAGTGGTCACTTCCAATCTCGTAACCTCTATATGCTCTTGCATCTAAGATAAATCTCCACTGTTTCCTCTGTGTCAATATGTAGTCAATAATAGATTTTTCCTTTCGGCTGGGGACTTCTCTTGTATATCTATGTGTTTCTTTATGTGGGAACATTGTGTTCGTAATTACAAAATCATTTCCTGCACACATATCTAGTAATCTTCTCCCATTATTATTCTGGTGCGTCTCGCCGTATTTCCCTAACAGCCCTTCCATTCCTTCTATGTTATTTCCAACTCTGCCATTAAAGTCACCTAATACAAAGACAGCTCCCATGGTGTCATCCACTGTCCTCTGCAGCTCTTCGTAAAATCTATCTTTCTCTTCTGCTATATCATCTTCATTTGGTGCATATATAGCAATAAAAGTAGTGTCTTCATTTATGCTACTGTTAAAGGTTAAAGTTACCAAGATTATTCTTTCATTGATGAATTTCCAGCATTTAACATAATGTCTGTAGGCCTCGGAGATTACTATAGCCACTCCTCCTTTTGCTCTCTGTTCTTTGCCTACGCCTGAATGAAACATTAGGAACCTTTCACCACTATTTGGTTCTATTATTTGTTCATATCCATTTCCTTTTTTCTTGGTCTCTGTCACCGCCAATATATTCAATTTTGCTCTCACCATTTCCGTCATTAATTCAAACTCCTTTCCAGCAAGTCCACGTACATTCCAGGTTGCCACTCTCATTATCCTTTTCCCTCTCTTGGTCGTCAACAGTTTAATCAGTCCGGTTTCTCCTCTGTAGTTTCTTTTAATAATTTCATCTCGGACACTCGGGTTATCAGCCCTAGTTCCAAAGCCTTGTGGGAGGGGCTGCCTCCCTTATAGCCCTCGGCCTGCTAGATTTTCTTTTAGGGTTTCTTCCCTTAGCCTTTGAGGTTTCTCCCTCTCACTGCAAGGCAGCAGTTTGCCTCGGTCCGGGACTGCTTATTCGGGTTTCCCCTTATTCGCAGCTAACCCCCATATCTGGGGGCCATTCGCTATCCGCCACCTGCGACCCGCCCAGTAGCTGAGGCTCGCCCAGTTTGAGTCCTAAAAGCCCTTATTCACTGTCGTTGCTGCTACTCATTGAAATATTTTCTGCAGAAGAGGTATTGTCATCTTCATCACTAACATCATCATCCCACAACATTTTATCCTGGGTACCATCTAGGACATTGGATATGCCGCACTTCAGAAAACCCTTCACAATTGTCTCCGACTTTACACTTTCCCATGCTGCCAGAATCCATTCACACACTTGCTTGACAGTCGGACGTTTGATATTTCCTGTTGCTGTAAGCTCGTGGTTTCCTGCACTAATCCAGCCATTATACAGACGCCGGAACGCAGCTTTAAACGAGCGAATTACACAAACGTCTAGGGGCTGCAGTACAGACGTTAGACCCCCAGGAATCACAGCTACATCCGTTTTCAACTGTTGCAATTTTGTCTGTATTCTGTCTGTTAGGTGACCACGAAAGCTGTCCCACACCAGCAAACTATTTTTCTTCAGCAATGCACTAGACCTTCCATTCCACACTTTGTCTATCCAGTCCAATACCAGTTCTTCTTCCATCCATCCTTTCTGCTGGGCACGTATGATAATACCCGGCGGAAATGTCTCCTTTGGCACATTCTTACGCTTCAGCACAACATACGGTGGCAGTTTCCTTCCATCCGCAAGAACACCCAACATTATAGTGCATCGTTGTTTCTCTCCACCCGTGGTCTTGATCGATACGGTGTGCGAGCCTCTCGGTCCAACTGTGCTGGGCATAGGCATGTCCCAGTAAATAGGTGTTTCGCCCGCGTTGCCGATCTGAGACAAGCTATAATCATTGGACTTTCGCATTCGAATCACGTATTTGTGAAATTTAACAATTTTCTGATCAAAGTCTGCAGGGAAATGTTGTGCAATTGTTGTCCTACGGCGAAGCGATAAACTTTTCCTACGCATAAAACGTGAACACCATCCCGCACAAGCTCGGAAAGCTTGACGACTGATGCTTTGAAGCTACTTCACGAGCTTGAAAACGTATCATGTCTACGGTTACAGCATAGCCAGCACTTCTTCTCTCATTTACAAAGGCCAAAACTTCTTCTACCTGTGGAAATTTGGCTCCTTTTCCACGAAATGTCTTTCTCTTGCCACTTGTTGCAGCAAGTTGTTCCTTCTGATTTTTTTCATCGACGAATGTTAGACTCGTCCACATCGTAATATCGCGCTGCAGATCTGTTGCCGTTTCCTTCAGCATATCGTATCGCTTGAAGTTTAAAATGAGCATCGTAGCTGATTCTTCTGCCAGACATCCTCCCTTTGATAGTACCAAGCTTGACCTCAGGCCCTCAACCTTCTTTAACAACTTCACTTTACTGAATGGTTTCCGAATCAATACGATAGTAAGGATGATTCGTGTTCAAAGATAAGATATTATCATATTGTTGCAAAAAATATTTAAAGATAAGATATCATATTGTTGCAAAGCCTGCTACAGATGCATTGTTGTTGGATTTGCTGTTAATGAATCCGTTAAGTGATAAAGATAACAAATCAACGTACGTATTTTAGTATCCTAGCAGTAGCTGCACTTTCTTTCATTCGCGTGTATAAGCCGCACATGCTTTTCTTATCATTCGCGTGTATAAGCCGCACCCCATTTTTTGGTCCACTTTTCGGGTAAAAAAAGTGCGGCTTATAGACGCGAGAATACGGTATGTATGCCTAAATCAACCAACAGCGACAAGAGTACCAACTCATCTGTCCCAGCCCTATGATATAAAATATTAAGATGCAACCTGTACTGAAATCGTCACACTATGCTTAGTTGCTGTAGTTTGTACACAAATGATCATTGGTCAATTGTACTGATCAATGCCTGTACGATCATCATACAAAGTAAGAGAAAGAAGAAACTACAAAACTCAAAAAGGCCAGTTTTATGTCCTTTCTACAATTCACCAAGGGTAAAAAAGAAAGATTAGAGATAAACAAAGATATAACAAAAATATATTTTAAGACTACTTCTATGAGAAAAACTACCAAACTCCAAGGAACTTACCCCCAATTTATCTGTATATCTTCAAAATCATTAGGATCAAGGTCTTTAGGTATTGCACAAAATAATGTAACAAGTCGAATAGCAAGGGTTGTGCAAAAATGAGAATTGGTTACTACAGAGCGAGCAATTTTATCATCTGGTAAAGAAGCAAGTACCATTATCCCCTCACAAGCCTTTACAGTAATTCTACTATCCTACAATAAACAAAACAGTGCTATTAGTAATTACAATTGTTACTTCACAATAATTTTTGTTACCTACAAACAGGCCCGTAGCCAGGATTTTATTTGGGGGGGAAGGGTCATCACTTATCAGCACAGTTGTCGCCAGAAATATTTGTAGCGGGGGCAGAGCACTGATAAAAACTTCATTAGTAGAAATAATAATGACAATAATAATTATTACCATGGTTATAATTGTTATTTTACAATAATAACTATTGTAAGTTATTAAAAATAAACCAATTTTAATCCAAATTTATTATTATTATTATTATATAAATGGAGATTTTGCTACTCGATCCACCGAATTAGTGAATATCCAACACAACTGTTTTGAACAGGTGTTCTCCGGTTACCAGCCAGGTTAAATTGGAGTTGGCTTCCAACATCACGTCGCCAAGAAAGCTCCAATTCCATTATTTTCTTACATTTTGTACAGTTAGTGTACTGAAATTCGTAGTTATTGTATTTCGTTATTAACTTTTAGACATTCCAGTAAAAAAAAAAGGCTTTAAAAGTTAGGGCCAAATTTTACTCATAAAGTTCATATTGTGTGACTTCTCATAAAGAAAACTTCAATATCTAATTTTTATAGTGTATAGTGGTATCCAAAGAACAAATGGATCCACACGTTCCAAAATGCTATAATATAAGAATATATCACCTGGTTCCTTTATTATACACTAAACTTTTTTCGATCTAATGTTCAATCTTGCTAAGGAAGTTAAATTAATTATCACTATACACTATTTAAATTAGATATTTCTATGATTTCAGGGGGAAGGCTTCACCCCTTAGTCCTCCCACTGGCTACGTGCCTGCCTACAAACCATCAATACACTAGAAACCACACCGTAGTCCACCATAACCTCCACAACTTACTGTGTACCCGACTAGAAACCATAACCTATAAATAATAATACTTATTTGTACATGCTTATATGTGCTTTCAACAATAGTAAACATCATATTTGGCTATATGGATGCATTTTCTAGGGGGGGGAAAGTCTTTAGTGATCACAATAAGAAAGAAACAGTCTGGGTAAGATAATGTTTAAATAAATACAATTAAATCTTGTTCTTTTTGTGTAAGTTTACTTTTCTTTCAGTTCGACAGGTGCCACTACATTTAATTACACAGAACTAATTCATCACCAACGTAATATAAAGATCAGTAGTTTCAGTGGGGAGCGTTTAAACTGTGTAGTGTCATTTTGAAAACCAATGTTTTATTTTTGTGTTTGGTGATGTGTGTAATTTTGAGCGATTTTATAACAATATTCTTTACTGGCTTTACGTCAGATACTCCAGTCAACATGGAAGATTAACATCCAAAAATTTATGAGAGCACCAGCTTAAGAACTATTGTCTTGAAAAACACAATATGTGTTTCTGAAATGCTGGCTACTGATTTTATATATGGTGATTGTAGAGTATGCATACTTAAATCTGGCTATAAATTAAAACACAAATGAAGAAAGGTATAATTATATCAAGTAAATAACAAATTTCTTCGTGGGCATTAGAGGGGGTAAATGAATGTTAGCACAAAATTATCAGGTGATCAAAAAAATCCTGCCACCTTTCAGATGATAAATAAAAACAACAAAAGAAGTGTAAAGCAAAGAAATTTATTGATCAAACTAGGCACCATCAAATTCGACAATCTTTTCCCAAAGAGATACAAGTTCTGATTGCTATCTTTGTCAATTTGGAACTGACGATCATGTATGTGCTTGTCCAAAGCACAAAGGTAAAAGGTAAAAATTGCTTGGAGAAATGCCACGAGAATAAGGGGGATGAGTTACTAGTTCGTACGCTGAAGCATTAATCATGATGTAGGTCACTTTAGCTCGATGAGGTCTGGCATTGTCCTGTAGGAACAGTATTTTCTTGTTCGCCAGCGCTGGCTGTTTCTGTTTCTGAAGCAATAGATCTTACGCATTGGATTGATTCATTGAATTGCTGTTTTAGGTCAACTTTATGGACAGATAGGCTAATTGGGACTGGACCTAAATTTTAAAGTGGGATCCGAACCATGGTGCAATGTGCCTCCACCATATATCGAACCTGGGACCCCTTCATTACAAGGCAACGATGTTACCACTACTGCATTAGGAAGGCCTATAGATCCTGCACATGTTGCAGTTGACAAGTGCAAAGCTGTGGGAACTTGTGATGCACAATACTGACCACAGTCCACGAGACACAAAACAGGAGCATCTTTGGATCCCTGGAGTTATAGCATGGTGTGAAAACCACTCCGCCATGGAGATGGTAAAAATATATGAAGAAAAAAAGACTGATTATGTGCATAGCATAAATAAAAGTTGATCATATGGTGGTGATTAATAAAAATGAAAATGATCACATACGGATGCTTTAAGAGGATTCAAAAGAAAAGTATTGAAATTTGAGAGAGATAATTTATGAAACAGCAAAGAATACTGCTCACACATATGGTAAAGAATGCTAGGAATTAAACACAGTTAAGATTAACACCCCTCCAAACCACTTACTGCACTCTCTAAGTAAGTCAATAGAGCGTCAACTAATGGAAACCCTTCAGGATTTGTCATGATCGGTTCGAAGTCCAACTTTGGAAGGAGCAGTTGGATTTCCTCACTTTCGGAGCTGGTGCTACTTGTGCTGCATGTGCTCTGCCTTCTATCACATGGTTGCTAAAAGAGAAGAACGGACAATGAACACACTGAAAACAAAGAAAGATGGATGCATACTTTCACTTCCTCTGTGTAAAAGTATCAAATGTTCAATTATTTAGCAGTTTTCAGAACAAGTGTGGGACAATTACAGTGATACTTGAACAATGTAACAATTTAAATTTGTTAGAGATATTTATATGTGTTTCTCTCGCTCACACAAACACATAGACATATGTACTACCATACATGTCACATTAAGTTTGAATTTGAATTTTTGTTTTAAGTACACTTTATGCACAGAGAGGCTAATTGGGACTGTACCTACAGTTTCAAGTGGGATCCACTATGCAATGTGACTCCAATGTGAGACTATGTGTTTCTGTGTGTTTTGTCTGACCTGACACCTCTTTGAAACCACACCCATGCCAATAGTCTTCAGATTCCCACTGACATCGATGCATCAAAATTGGTACAATTTGTTCAAAATATTGATTACTATAGGTGGGTAAGTATTCCACTCCAATATAAGTATCAATTTATTTAAGTCTTGCCTCAAAATATTCAGGAATTACATCAGAATATTAAAATACTTATGTAATCATAAAATAGTTATTCACACAATATTGGTGCAAAGTAAATGGAAACTTTAAATTCTGCACAATACCTAGTCTTACCACAAATACTGTCACAAAGTTTTAAGTAAATTGACACAAAATGCTGAGAGATATTTTAATATCCTAATAACATTACTGAAATGGATGCATGATAAATCAAAATCACAAATCAATATTCATAATGGCCACCCTTAGCACGCACACATTCCGTAAGTCTTTGTGGCCACGCATCAATTGAATTATGCAACACATCGACTGGAAAATGAGAACTGCTTTCAGAAGAGACCGACCGCTTTAAACTTTCAATATTGGGATGTCTCTTCTTACAAGCCATCTCCTGAAGCTTGGACCACAATTTGTAGTCCAAAGGGTATAGGTCCGGACTTGCAGAAGGCCAATCTGAAGTGGAAATGAAGCGTGGCCATTTTGAATAATAATTTGTGATTTTGATTTGTCATGCATCCATTTCAGTAATGTTATTAGGATAATAAAATATCTCTCAGCATTTTGTGTCAATTTACTTAAAACTTTGTGATAGTATTTATGGTAAGACTAGGTAATTAGACTCTGCAAAAGTGTTGTGCAGCATCTCTCGTGAAAGACCAAAATGCCGGAAAAGTATCAGCCAGTACATTCGCATTGGTATCAGCTCAGCCCTCAGACCAGAAATTTGATTTTCAAATATCCATACATTCACATGAGATTATCGGACTATAGATATTCATCACTCCCCTTCCTACAGAAAGCACATCTGAAAGTGCTGTACCTCTTCTTGGGTTTCATAACTAAAGTGCCCTGGGTGTCACTGAAACACCCAGCAACATAAGGTATAAGGACAAAGACAAAGGTTGAAAAAAATATATGAAAACTAATGGACTACACTGAACATTTTAGCAAAGCTCATGGGAACAAGAGGAGAATATCCATCCATGCAATCCTCCTCCAGCCCCTCCTGTGCAATGGAGGGAGTGAGCACTACACCTCCAGATATACGGTTGTATTTTCTCATAGGATAGGGGAGATGGCAAGGAGAATACAAAAATATTTCCCATATGTAAAAATATCACACACACTCTACCTTCGTGAACAACGAGATTAAACTGTACCTCGTTAAAAAAATTTATGAGATAGGAATCGTTTCTTATGACCGCACACAATGTACACAGGAAATGGATTTCTTCACTTTCACTAGGTGATGCCTTCAGTTCTCTACAGAGCCCAACGAGTCTCTGAAAATAAAACAATAAAGTGCATGCAATTTATAGAAACATACAAAATACACTAAATTCACAGAATATGCAAATGAAAAAGTAGAGTTGCCATGGATGGGCAAGACAAATTCCTACAATATCAGGATCATCAGATATAGACATACCAGTATCAGTAAAATTTTCTAATAATAAAACCAATGCAATATTTATATAAATATAGTAGGGATGGACTGACATGTAATATTTAATAATACCAACAAAATGACCAATGACATCACAACAATCCAATAGAAAATGGCAAATGCTCCATGAAGAATCCATAATACTTTTATTTACACCCTTGAATAATGTATGTAACCACATGATTATAGTAGGTTTAGTATTACAAAATTTAACTGCACATTTAAACATTTACTTTATAAAACCAGAACATGGCAATTATGCCTTATATGCATATAAAATATACAAAAAAGCACATTTCTTGCAATATTTAAAGGTAAGTCAGATCAGTCAAATTATTGACAATTTTACTGACAAACCAATACACCAGGGACAAGCAAATTACAACAACAGACTTTGGACAAAATGTGATACAGTATGCACTGAAATAAGCTCAACATAGTCTAAACCTGACATAATTTTCATAATTCATCATTTAGAGATAGGCACTCAATAGACTAGACTCAAAACAAACAGATAAGTCACAGCATAACTCACACCAAATGCCAAGGTTTCCACACAAGTAATGGCCCTTTTTGGTACATACCTCCAGTTAAAACAAGAAAGCAGTTGCCCTGTCATGGAGGAGTGCACATCATGACAGAGTAACTGCTCTCTTGTTTTTACAATACCTAACTACCTTTTATCATGTTTTAAGACCAAACCTTGCCCAACCTCCTGAATGGTGAAAGCTACAGGTGAACAGAGGTATCTGAGAAAAGTGACCCTTACTTGTGTGAAATCAAACAGCGTTTTATGAACAGCGGTAATAATCACCACAGTCGAAAGATGAAAAAAGATATACATCTCACAAATTTGGTGTATATTTCTTTTTGTTTACGTCTCCAATTTGTCCTTGCTGGACAAATTCTGACAGATTTTTATATCATTCTTGTATTGATTGCAATTTATTTTTATCTATCAATTCCATGGTACCTCTGCCCTCTCAGGAAACCAGAACACAGAGAATGACATGGGATATTATAGTAAAGTAAGTAAGTAGTAAAGTGTTCCCAGGACCCCACACTTTCTTGATCACGGCCGAAGGTGGGGGTGATGTGATCAGCACCATGCCCCTGGCTGCCTTTACACCCCAGAGTTTCCTCCAGGTACCCATTTTATACAACGCTGGGTGGGTGCTGGAGCTGCTTGAACAGGTGGAAAAAATCCCGGTTCTCTCCCACCGGGGATCGAACCTGGGTCTCTTGCATGGTAGTCAGATGCCCTAATGACTGAGCTACCCGGGCTATGGGATATTACAGCCATTTTTTAATATACACCTGAAATCCTTATATTCTGAAATATACAATTCCAATTTCTCAACAGCTAAATTGGACACACAAAATAGAGCTATCACCAGGATGTTTGGTCCCACAAATTACACATCATAATGGCAAAATTGCACGAGTAAGGCTTCGAAATGATTCTTTGTTCACCTTATTCCATAGACATGGGCTGTGTGATTGGATTGGTGGGAAGAAATTGTAATGAAATGAGGGTGTCATCAATGCTGCCAATAATTACTTTGCTGTTTGACTATTTTTTTTAACAGGAAACTCATTGGACTAAGGGCATAGCCCTCGATGGTGATTATGTTAGGAAATAACATCGATTTCTTTTAAAAATTAGTGATTAATTTGCTTCTCTACCAATCTTCTCCAAGAACCGTGGTAAGAGCATGCTCATACAACTATTAAACCAATACAACACACAACTTACCTGGATTGGTACGTAGACACTAACATGAGGAACAAGTGGTTGCTTGATTTGAACTATTAGCCTGGAAAAGAAATTCAAAATATACCGCCTCATTCCAGGAGGGCAATCTGTCAAAGCCAGGGTAACCAGGAGATCAGGCAGTCGATGTTCCAGGAGATACTCGATGGAAGGTCCTGTGCTTCCAGCTTGCAAGCTTTCTTCCTCCTCAACAAGAATCTGCAAGTTGTCAAAGCAGTGTGTTTAATTATAACAGGGTGATACAATGTACAGTACTGCACTGTACTTGTACTCATTCGTCGAGCATGCAGCACTCTAGCATTTACAATGGAATGTCATTTTAATGTGACAATAATCATAGACACACATATGTAAAATATCCTCCTTGGTAGTTTCAGGTCACAATCCCCTATCTCATTTTCACATATCACTGTGTATTGGTAACATAGACTAAACTACATTTTAACATGGAGATGATGACTATGTTCTCTTAAGTATCAATTTCAATGCATCTTTCACCTCACAATCCATATTTGAAGAGCCGCTATCACAGACAAATCATCTTTATACGTGTACTACTGGACTTCAAGTGTATACCACTCATTGCCTGTTCGAGCGTTATTCACTTGAGCGAACCAGCTATAAATTTCATCACGATCACGCGTCGTCCATACAAACTATTTGACACTTGAGCGAAATCCTCTCCTTGCGGCACTCTAGTGCAATGTAACATATTGATAACAACTTTTCTTTGTAATATTTAGTTCAATGATGCCTTGTTTGAATGCTTCAAACCTCAAAATACATAACTTTTTCCCAGTGCATATGCAACCATGCAGCACAGATCCATGGTTGCCACTGACAGTTATTTTTTCATCACGACACATAGAAACAGTGATAGTACAATACAGGGACAATAACATGCCAAAAAAGATAATTGCAGGGTGAAGCCACAGGGAACAAAAGAATGTCTTCATGTGATTTGAACTGAGGTATTCACATGCCAAAGGGCAACTCTTGCATTAATTGCTTACCCAGTCTGTTTATATCCAATTAAAAATTCAGTCATTTTCATCTACAGAAAATATGTAAGTGCCAACCAGGGTTCGAAACTAAACTCTAACACCTAGGTGCCATTTGGCTTCTAATGCATTAAACATAGTTGTGAGGTCACCAAATTATTTTTGAATTAAAAAACAAAAATATCATTGTTTGAAATACACAAACATATTTCTTCACTTTGGTAGATAAAAAAAATATAAAAAATAAATGAATAGCAATCGTAGTATATTACAACTCCCTAGCAGTGAAAAACTCACATTGACATAAAGCATGTCTCAAACTACCCCTATTTCAAGATTGCATAAAAACGAGCAATACAATGTCATTTTCTTGTAAAAATTGGTGGATACTTGTCATCTACCTAGCACCACCACGAAAGGCTTAATAAATGTATACTTTTAGCAATTTAACAGCTGAATTCACAGACAATTATTTTCAACTGTTATCATGACTATTATCTTTAAAAACAAATGTTCCTCAACTACTCTCTCACCTTGAGAAGCTGGTCTAGATGTGCTGGAATGTTTGTACTTTCAATTGGAGTTTTTGTGTTGGAACCCTTTTTTACATAAAAATTCATAATCATCTTCCAGTGATATTTAAAATCTTCTTGCAATGGTACAGGTGGAGCAAGCTGTAATACAGGGATAAAAAAGTTTAATTGAATAAATGCTGCAAAAAAATACATGATAGATCTAACCTTCAATTGCCGGATGCTAATCTTGTCGTTATTAATGTGCATGTTCAACATCTCATGAATTCCCTGCATGAATTATACATATGTATGAAGGCATAATTAGTACTTAATGTCTATTTTTGCAAAACAATATTTCTATCCCATATGCTATCCCCGAAGGCATAGTGGTAATGTTATTGCCTTTTAATCAATGGGTCCTGCACTCGATACCCAGTGGAGGCAAACATAGTTACAATTGTTTTTTAAAATTAGAAAAATATTTTTTTTTGGGTTCGAAAACCCCATGAACCATGCACGGCAAGGTTAGGTTAGGTTCTGTTAGGTTAGGCAAACATAGTTAAATTTGTTTTTTAAAATTAGAAAAATATTTTTTTCGAGTTCGAAAACCCCACGAACCATGCACGGATAGTCCCACGAACCATGCACGGCAAGGTTAGGTTAGGGAAACATAGTTAAATTTGTTTTTTTAAAATTAGAAAAATATTTTCTTTCGGGTTCGAAAACCCCACGAACCATGCACGGATAGCCCCACGAACCATTCATAAATAGCCCCATGAACCATACATGGCAAGGTTAGGTTAGGTTCTGTTAGGTTAGGCAAACATAGTGAAAATTGTTTTTTAAAATTAGAAAAATTGAAGATAATTTATTTCAATATAACATGTAATCTGGGTTTTTGGACATTCCAATTCCTTCACAATTCCATGGTGAATTACAAATTCTACTGTATCTTCAACGCCATGCAATTTCACCACGTATCCTGTGCACGTCATGTTGTCGCAAGTTCTAATCAGAAATGATGAACAGTAATGCACGTTTATTTACATTCTACAACTGTTATACAGTTACAAAACCACGTATTTGGAAACACTGACCGGTCGTTACGTCATGAAATGCATGCAAAAATTTGGTTCATGTAGTAGACGGACATCAAGGGAACAGCTTTCGTGCATCGGAGTGAAATTAATGTCGAAAATTACATGATTTACCAGCAAAATAATTTCAGCGAGGGGAAAACACACTTCCAAGACCTTTCTAAAGTATAAATAAACTCACTTCGGTAAGTACTTTCTCCTGTAAAATTGAAGAAATACGTTTTGCGGAAACGAAAATTTTACCGTAGATACTTTTCAACAACTTTCAAGTCTTTAGTAAAAAATAATAAGTGATAAATCTTCAAATTTGCATCTATTAAATGAATGAAGTTTATTTAGCAACCTTGAAAATAAATTAACAACAATGTAAGAACATTTTTATACAAAATATCTCAATCAAAAAGTCAATTAGAAGAAGCGTCTCTCGTCGCTTCTCTTCGTAAAGTAAAAAAATATTAAAAAACATTAAATTTCCATGACCTTTTCAAGTTTCTAAATATTTTTGTTAATAAAATTCCGTTTTTTTATAAACATTAAATTTCCATGACCTTTTCAAGTTTCTAAATATTTTATAACTTGGTGGGAAGTCTGACAGAAATAAGGGCCCAAGTTCCTTTTGTTTTATTGCTATTTCATCATGCTACGAATGCAATTTTTACATGGTTCTATTTCGATGTACGTCTGTTAACACATACTGCGGAGTTTTAGCGATTACTTAAGGTTTTGTTCAATATATGCTTTCGTGGTTAGGTTAGGCAGGTTAGGTTTGGTTCTCTTAGCATTAGAATAAAGTCCGTAAATACATTCTACTAAGGTTCCGATTTACTTCTACATTCATTCCCACGCTTCTACGATATTTACTGTCTCTTGTTGATGGAGAATATCTTGTCCATGAGAAGTGCTTAAGGCGAGGAGGAACAATTACGCCCCAGTTGTGCATTTATTTCAATATCATCGGATTGGGCACTGCTATTTAAAAAAAAGGGGGTATAATTTAACAATACAGGGAATTTCTCCAATTTGTTTGAATTTTCGGTTACTTACTAATTTGGGTCTCCTAATCACGAATCTGCACTTAAAATTTGGCGCTCACGTATAAATTTGGCGCTTATTTGGGGGCAGGTGAATCCGGCCACTTTCTAACATGCCCTTAACAGGGAGTCTATAGATATAGGCGGGGCCGCGATAGCGGTTGGGGGCGGTAGGTCGATTACCCCAGGGGCGGAGCCCGGAACCGGCGGGAAATTCGGAAATCGAGGGTGTGGAAATAAGAACTTAATTTCGATTATTTTGCTATTTCCACGTGTGAGCGCCAAATTTTGACTGCAGATTCGTGATTAGGGGGCCAAAATTAGTGAGTATGCCGAATTTCAAACAAAATGGAGAAATTCCCTGTATTGTAAAATCGCTCCAAAAAGGGTTTAGTATGCAAGAGAGCATGAATTTCTCTCCATGTTGCAAGTGGAAACTATTTTTCAAGTTGATTAGTAAGCTAGACACGATGTTTGAAAAATATCATTAATAAGTATTTTCAGAATCCCATGTATTCCTTATGGGACATCAACTTCAACTTATGGCTAATCAAATGGGAGTTTTGACTTTTCCTACTACTATGACATAGTTCAACGTGTCCTTTTTCCGTTCATGTACTTTTCTACATCATCGGATGTTTGATATTCCTGAGAAAACGAATAAAATGGTCCCATAAGCCTAGTGCATTTCTCCTTGCCTTCTACAGCCATCCTGGCAGTGTTGCCAAACCTGATGTGCATAATAGAGCTAAATTTCACCATTAATATAGCTAAAGAGGACTTTCAAGAAGCTAGATTAACGAAGGCTGCATAAAGTGCCTACTAGGGTAATTTTAGTTGTCAGGGGAGTGGGGGTGCTGCTATTACCGTTAGCTTTAAAGTGATGGCAATTTATTCGTAGTTTTTACAGCCTAGATTCGGCAGCATCATCCAATGATGTTAATATAAAATCGAAAATAAAGGGTTCCCAGATAACAAAATTGTCATCTTCATCTTAGCCACAGCGCTATATATAAAAATACATGGGGAGGAAAGAAGAGGTGGGTGACGCAGCCTATAGCTATACGAATATCACGTCACGTGCAAAATGTACACTCATGGGCCGGAGCCAGTGGTGGCTTTAGTATTCAGCGGATTTAATATTTAAAATGTTCAGTTTTCAGGAGTTCATGTAACAAATCAGTAAATGAAGTGAAATGTTATAAAAGTGTAACAGTTCATACACACAATACAAACACTGTGGCACGATAAACATAAGTATTTGTAGAAAATAAATAACTTACAGCGTCCACAGCATTTTGTAAGGCAGCTGAAAACCTGCTGAACATTTCAGAAATCAAACTAATTCAAAATCGGATTTCAACCACAAAATCTCCCATTTTTTTCTCGAAATTCTTCAAATCCGTCTGCACAACAACTCGTTACGTAGTCAACCAACTAACATTTTCGCAGTCACTTGTTTGTTCAATGCACCAGATCAAAAATGAAAATAATGTAATATCGTTCCAAAATTTCATTTAGTATCTCACATTGAGATCTTGATACAGAGACTATTAACTGTTTATTCTAACTGCAAATCAAGTCTTACATTCTTTATTTAATTGGTGGGCTTTAAATGTCATGCTGATTATGGAACAAAAAACAATATTTATTCTTTAAACTTTGGTACTGATCTTGTTACTGTACTGGCAACACTGAACATAGTTAAGATGGCTGAAATACGTAACATCTGGTGTGGAGTATTTCTTTGATAAATAAAGTTATTTTTTGTAAGTATTAGTTCAAATGGTTCAGTGCACTCTATAATTTTATTTCTTCCCCTGTCTCTTTTAGCGGCCGAACAAGTCACTGTATGGCTTTGCTCGAATTTCAATAGAAATAAAGTATTTAAATAAAATGAATACCGGTATTCTAGCGAAATGAAATACAATAAAAAGATATTGATACAGTTTTCGGGTAATGATTTGGTTATTTATGATTGCAAAAAATTACTTGCACGCGCACACACAGTTTCAATCCAGAATTTTTCGTACTCCGCCCTCATTGATTTGTTTACATGTGATCTATATATTATTTAACGAATCAGAATTTTCAAATTTTAAGAACATCAAACAACTGCGATAATCGGCTAGAAGTAGCTTTATTTCAACTTTACGAAAACAATGCCAACATAATGCTGAAAGTTTTGCCGGCTGTAGTTTCTGAATATTTTTTTTTGCACGGATGAAGTTCTATTTACGGTTAGAATAACATATTCAAAGTGCTAAATGATTGCTTTATGCGCCTTTTGTGGAGACCTGGGAGCCGTTGACCCACTGTACCCCCCCTCGAGAATTATGTTGACTTTTTTTTTAATCGACAGATTTCGATGTGGAGCGAATGTAGAATATAGAGAATGTCTCTAATTTCGTTAATATTTGGTATACTAACTAATTTGGCCTTCTAATCACGAATCTGTTCTTAAAATGCCGTGGACACGTCTGGTTATCGTGAAAAAACTTATGTAAGTTGAATTTTTGGTAAATTTCTCGTAAGGTACAGACAGCTGAAATTTGCTAGTTCATTTAATTTGAATATTCGTACTTACGTATTCTGCATTGAGAAACATTGCTGAAGGTGGCATTTCACTTATTTCACGGAAATATGCTCTATTTGCGACATATCGAGTAAGTTTTCTTCGTTTCTTTTTTTTGCCTTCGGTAACACACAAAATGGTAGTTTCACTACTGTACTCGGCATGCAGTGTTTCCACCCCACTTCAACAAAAAATACCTACATAGCCCCTCGAACAATTTCCGGTAAGGTTCGGTTAGGTAGGGTCACGTATAGGTTACAATAGTTAAAAATTGGTTTCGAAAAAAATATGCGTAGCCCCACACACCATTCTTGCATAGCCCCATGAACCATTGACACACAGCCCCACAAACCATTTGCGGAAACATACCTTTTTCAGTTACAAATACACATGTTTGGAAACACTGACCGGGATTACGTCATCACACACAGGCTACATCCACCTGGAAGTAAATGGATGCAAGAGCTTTCGTGCATCGGTCACACATTTATATGGAAAAATAGATATACTTCCCCGAACTTCCGGAAGTATAAAGCAACTGCATTTGTTAAGTAATTTCTCCTGTAAATTTGATGAAATCCGTCTGTCCCTTACGAGAAATTTACATTTTTTTTTAAAAAAAAACCTTTCCCGTTGCTTTACAAACAAAATTTTAACTATGCTTACCTAACCGAACCTAACCTAACCTTGCCGGAAATGGTTCATGGGGCTACCCGAGAATTTTTACACGTGTCCGCAGCATTTTAACAACAGATTCGTGATTAGAAGGCCAAATTTAGTTAGTATATCAAATATCAACGTAATTAGAGACATTCTCTATATTCTTCATTCTTACCTTCGATGTTTAACGTAATCTAAGACTGAGTGACCATCTTCACCAGGTGAGCTATTTTCACCAGATTTTAAACTGTATATTTGCATAATCTACACCCTGGCCTGGCCTGTTACACAGATGTGTGCATTCTTTAGTTTTTGGATGTGCCAAGCTTACGTCAGTGTGCAATTATTTTTGTGTGGACAACAGGTACACAATGGAGTTGGAAAAATACCGCAAGGTATGGACTGGTGCTGCTATAGTGGAACCACAAGCAACACTACTCCTGTGCACCGTACTCCTGCTAGGAGGGGAGAGGGAGAGTGAACCATGCTTTATGCCCCAAGTGGAACTGAAGGAGGGAAAGCTGCGCGGGGACTTTTCGTCCAAGGTTTTTTTCCTTGTGGTCGCTCTATAATATGCCATCTGGTGACAGTAGTAGTCGCACCCATTTTTAATTTAAATGAACTACTTAGCAGTAACTTCAGCAACACTACTAATGAATATAATAAAATATGATCAAATACAATGTTATGATTTGATTCAGGTAATTACTTTTATTGGTGAAAATAGCCCCATATGCTTATCTCAGCACCTGGTGAAAATATGTTATTTTTTCCACCTGGCAAAAATAGTCGTGGCCAATTTAAAATCGGTTCCAATGCATGGAATACACAAATAAACGGATATATTTCATCCCACCACTTTTTATTAGTAAAACTGCTTGTATGCACACTCAAATAGCTAGAGAACATGTGCAAAATATCACACCAGCAAACTTAGCACTCTTAACTTGACAACAGCATCAAAAATTGCTATCAGAACCAAACCAAACCTAAGAGCATAAAAAAATATAAACACCAATAAACCTAACACTCCTAGCAATAGTTTCACTTCTATTTTGGTTTCATAGGTTTTTAGTCATTCATGTTTGATTTACTTTTATTTTGTAATACATTTAAGAAATGGTAGTCAACGTCCGATCTGCTGTTGTTGTGGAGCATCATGTTGGGTGCTATATTCAATTGCGTGAAGCCTTCATGCTGTTCTGCTTCACTCTAAGGTAACAGACGTACTTTACTTCACAATAACACATTTCCGCAAGCTGGAAAGAACTAAAAATGCACATAAACAACATACTTTTCATGAACATTCAAAATATTTCACTTTCTCGAGGTTTTACACAGGGTCAAGGGTAACAGGAAGGAGTTTTTCGTTCCATATTTGGAAGTCAGAGAAAGTATTAATTTGTTCACAAGTGATTGCACTCATAGATTATTTTATGTTTTCATGCATGTGACAAACTCTTCCATTGTGGGATTGACCTACCATAATTGTGACCCAATGCCATGTAATCAGACACAGGTAGCCCACAAGAGATGCAGACAGATTAAAATTCCCATCCATGTTGGTAAATTGCACATTGTTCAGTGCTCGGAGAGAAGTTCCAATTTATCCAAATTTATTCTGAGAGTTATTCAGTTTTCATAATCAGTAGGCTCCAGTGGGCCTGTCGAGCTCGAGTCCACCCCTTAATTTACCTGCTATATTTTAGGAATCAAGTCCCTGTGCCTAAGAAAAGAAAAATGTTTCATTATTATACACTTAAAGAATTCTCACAACTTAATTAAACTAAGTGTTATCAAAATGCTACATCTCCAATATGATACTTCTCAGTGTCTTATATTATTTACACTATCCATGGTCACATCGTTATTAAGAAAGTGAGGTAGGCAAGGGGTTAATCAGGATGAAAAATAATAGGCACAGAAGACACGCAAAATAGGCAGGCAAAAACACTTAAAATACAAAATAGGCACTAAAATTGATGAACGCTTTTCATCATTTTTCTGGATTTGGCACTTAAAATGCAGTTATCTTTGAAATAGGCACTTATGATATGAGTGAAGTAGGCAACATCACATAGCAAAATAAATGGTATGTTCTTTTCAGAAATGATCTGAAACTGATTTTAAATCCCATTGCCTACATTTTCTAAATGGGAATAAAAAGGCAGCCAGCAACACACGCTGCATCTGTCATACACAACCTCTCTAATGAATGAGGGGTTAGAGCTTTGCTCTTTCCTTCACTGAATATGTAAACCTACATGTGATGCAAGCCTACTTTTTTTGACCAAGGAACAAAAAAAAAGGTATTTTAGGGCAAATCCTCAGCCTGCATATGGCATATGTTATTGTATAAATTAATAAAACAAATCTCGAAGTTCAGAGCACCCATTGCTTTTCAAGAGTTGGCACCACTGGTAGGCTCAGCCCCAATTAGTGCATAGTGCAGATATACAGGATGTCTAATAAGTCAATACTTATTTTTAAATTGGTAATACAAATTGTAGAAACCATTGTGTAACGGTAACTATCGCAGGGAATGATAACTAATTCTGTACCATTCATGTTGCAGGTACGTTGGTTCATGCCACCAACGTTTAGCACAGAAGAACAAGCAAGAATTGCTGCAAGGTATTAGGCATGGACATCGGTAGAGGATTATCTTCTTTCCATCTGCCCATGATTTCTGCAAATTCCAAGTGGTGGTCACAGTCCTCGGGAAAGAGTTGAACGGAAATTTAGTTATTTTTTCAAAACAGTCTCAATGTTAGCTCGCTCTCTCTGCTGGCCTGATGGATGGACTTCTTAGTGTTTCTTTCAAACATTTCCTACACGTGTGCAACATTCTCTTCTGATTGTGATGTTGATGGTCAACCAGTACGCCGCGCATCCAACGCAGAACCTATTCTCATCAATTTACTGTGACATTTTTTGGATTCAGCGTTGCATTTCGACCATTCTCAGCTCTTCACCAATGCTGGACTTGAACCATACCTTGTACCTTGCAGCAATTCTTGCTCGCACAGTGGTGGCATATTCAGCTACCTGCAACATAAATGGTACAGAATTAGCTTTCATTCACTGTGATAGTTACCATTATACAATGGTTTCTACATTATGTATTACCAACTTAAAAATACATATTGACTTATCAGACACCCTGTAGTTTCCTATCACATAGGCAACTGAAAGGTAAAGGGATAAAAGTTGTCAGAAAAAGGTATTGATCACAGTACTCCCTTACATAATAATATTAAATGTTATATATGTGTGTTAATCACTTTTTATAATCATTGTTTTCATCTGCCTCTGTGGCATAGTGGTTAGCATAGTGCCAGGGGTCAAGGGTTTGAATCCCAGTTTGGGCATGGGTGTTCTTTGTGAGTCTCCTCATCATATCATCACTCATCCTCACGATTAGCCCAATATGGCAGGAAAGCGATGTAAAATAATCTACTTCAATCAATCAATCAATAATTAGCATTTTTAAACTTCTTATTTATCATATAGACTGACTTGATCATAACCAACTTTGCTTAAAATCTATGTTATCGCATGCAACTTAATAAAGTTGAAATTAATTGCAGGAAAACTAGATCCTTCAATGAAATGCAAGCAGACATAAGACATCAAATTGAGCACACAAATTAAGAACGTTGTATTATTAAAGTTGAGCTTCAGTTTGTACCATCCTCTTATCTTGCATATTGATTGGTCTCGCCTCTATCCCTTGGTATTGAATTTTCATGTTGACCTTTAGGTACAGTGTGACATTTAAAGGGAAAAGGGATGGGTAGGCTGACATTTTGTGCCCAAGTTGGGACATTTTGGACAGTTCCATTGAAGTCTCTTCTATTTGGAAAGATGTGGGGATGTGCAGGTATATTTATGAAATTGTAGAGGTTCCATTTGTTGTTTGTGATGTTGATTGTAATTTATGTGCTGATTGCAGCTGTGTTATTTGTTGTTTGCAGAGTGTATATATCAGATGAAAATGGGAAGAAAGAATGCAGTATCCTATTCACGTGTGAATTATCAGAAGTTGTCACAGTCAGATGAGGGATTTGATGAAACTCAGGTTAGTTGAGTGTTATTAATCAGTGGACTCTTTTCTTCTGTTCAGATTGTAATTTAAAATGGTGATTTAAAATTAATTTATATTAACAGTAATTTATGTGGAGATATAATTATTATTTGGTTAAGACAAATGCAAAGAAATGTCTCTTAGCATTTAAAAATTGTGCACTTATAGGTTCATTTTAAGGATGAAATATGCCTTTATTGATTGTTGGCAAAATGCTTGATGGCCAAGCACAATATGTGATTGATTTTCAATCTCACGACTGAAGTGCCTGGGTTCAATTCCTGGCCTGGACATGGATATTCTTTTTGAGTGTCTCTTCATCCAATCATCATTCATCCTCGCTGTTGTTATTAATTAAAAGTAGCAGAAAAGTAATGTAAAGTAACAAAAGTACAAGATTATTGGCAAAACGATGTAGCTACTAGCTAGGCTATTTCTATCAATCACATAAGAAAGACAAGCATCCTATCATGACCACAAATGTGCCAGTTCAATGAGTGAGCGCATTGGAGGAATACCACCAATGAAGTGTGTGGGTTCAAGTCACACCTGTTTCATCTAATCACCATTGTCGTGTTCAACCTAAAGAGTCAAATATAATACCAAAACAGATACATTTAATACCTGTTTGGTTAGGGTTACCCGATTACTATAAGCAAAAAATAATAGTATATGTTTTCCTGGTGGTTAAGTCATACAATCAAACATTTCTGAGTTTGAATTTTGATTCAGATCTCTCACAAAATTGTATTTGTATTGTTATTTTATGTTGCTTTTTCCTGCCAGAAATTCTAGTTTGTTATAACTAGAGCCCGGAAGTTTAGCAAAATGCCTCTTTTTATCTACTGCATATATTGATAAAATTTTTCCGGATATACGTTTCTTATGTTGTTTCGAATGTTTTGGAAGCCTTTTCATTTTGCCTATTTGGGACCCCACTGCCTATTTTTAATTATAATGCCTTTTTTTGCCTTTTTCAATGAAATTTGACATTTTTTTAAAAAAAATGTGTATATAAATTATTTTTCTCCCAAAAACCGTTGTTGGCATTTATTTTTCTTCCGTTTATTATGTGAATAATTTTCGCCTTATTTAAGTAATATTGAACTCACGCATGTTTCAACATTGCTGAAGGAGAAAAGTGTGAGAAAAAAGTATTTCATGCTGAGTCAGGATATTGCCTTTCGGTTAACATTTCTTGTGAAGTGGACAGGTTGATTTCGAACACAAAGGAAATATTTCTGAAATCTCCCTCTCGAACCCGAAAATTTCAGGAAGTTGCGATTGAGCTTAGTTTACCTCAGCAACCAGTCTTGATGAGATAGGGAACCTGGATATCAGCAGCTATATATTATGCTAACAACCTTCAAAAAATCAGTGAGGTGATCGATGCTCTTCCAGAAAATGAAGCGGCTTCAATTCGTGAAGTGAAAAAACTCCTGTGCTATTCAAGTTTACTTTTGCACATTATGGTGCATTGCGAGAGACAATTACAATTATAGCATCCATGAAAATCTTCGAGGAATCTATGCAGCAGATGATGGAAGTGCCAGGAGAAAAGGGGTGAGCTGTTGCGGAAAAGTGCTAACGGGTAGTGAGTGCAAATGAGGACTTGAAACAACTGAAAACAATTTGTGATATTCTAAAAGGTGAAAATGCTGTTACCAAAATGAGTCCAGCTACATTAGCTTGTTATATGTATGCTCCAATAACTTCTGTCGAAGTAGAAAGATCATTTCCTATTATGAAAAACATTCTCTCTGACAGACGACTATCAATGAATGTTTAGAACTTTAAAAGCACCTTGTAGTTATGTGCAATCAAGACGGAGAAAATTGAAATGCTCTTCCCAAATTAGATTTTAACATTTTGCCAGAAATTATAGATAAAAGTAAGCGACTTCTAAATGTGCCTTTTTTCGGTTTATTTTCCCTTTTTTTTTCATTTTTAGTGCCTATTTACCACATTATAATTGCCTTTTTGCTTGCCTATTTTAACAAAAATAAATGCCTGAACTTCCGGGCTCTAGTTATAACAAGTTGTCCTCATTGATTAGAAGTATCTAATAGTAATAACTCATGAACCAGCAATTACACAGTAATCACACTGCAGCAACTTGTTTCCACTAGTAATAAAGTTATATAATTTTGTATCTTTTTGTTTTTATTCAAACAGCCAAGGCTGTTGCAGAAATTATTATTTAGCCCCACTATTAATTCAGTATAATCATTTAGTTCCAGAAACCACCACAGAAAATTCCATGGAGAGCTTTGACGCTAGCTGTGTTTTTATGTATTGGTGGAACGTGTCTGCTGGTTGTTGGTAGCCTTCTTGTAAGTGGACACATTGACTCTAAGGTAAGTGACTGCTTTGTTTCTAGTATAAGAGATATTTTAGTGTAACTAGGGTGGTCACCCAGGGACCATGATAAAATTCAACTATAATTTCCAGTTTTCAATGCGAACTTTCAGAAAATGCAAGACTACAAGCAGATGTTTTTTTCTATTTAAAGCTTATCTATTACAACCTCCCCCTCCTTCCCCCAACACACAAATATATTAACAATGTAAAGGGTTTGTCTGATTCCAATAAAATTATAGACATATTTCAAATATTTAATTTAAGGTGTGGAGTTTACAGTGTGTCATTGCATATACTTAGACTCAAAATACATCTACAAACATGTCATAGATGTTATGGGATATACTAATATACGAAAGGTTGTTAATTGAATAAGAATTTCAAAATCAGATTTACCTAATCAACTTATATTGCCATAATCTTCTGTCGGTCAGATATATGATAGATTGTTCTGCAAAGGACACTAACAAAGTAAACACAATGAGAGAATTCTATTTTATTTTTCACACAGCTTTATTTTCCTTCCTCTATAAAAATAAAAGCTAAACTGTGAAATACTCGCCTCATGGTATTTATAAATATGTATAAATTCAATAGGATTTGGATTAATAAAAGTTACGATTTTTCACGTCCATGGAGAAAAATTCACATAAAATTCCCAGACAAATGTAAATTAAACTTTACATGCATAAAACAATTACATAAAAACACACATAAGTGTTGGAATTTACAAATGTATGGACATTAGACAGGTGCAGTAATTGTACTCACATTAACTGGGGATTACAACTACAGACTTCTTTCTGGTGATCAAAGAAATCAATGATATCCTTGTTGCATGCGCTTTTAATAATTCACCCTCAGTACAAATCAGATAATGATAATTTAACCTCTGCTGCCCCAAAAAGACTTAAGAAATTGCTTAAATTGTTCACTGGAACCTGCGATGCACTACTTATAAAAACTACACGTGGCACATCTTCTCAGTCATGAGTTTCTTTGCTTCCTGTGAATTCTGTTGTCAAGTTCAGTTCACTTTCACTCCTAGAATGTTTTCTTCATTGGAACCGACAGGCCTTTCTTAAGAAGTTGCGTCATTTCTGTCCAAAATCCTTGTCATATTTCTCTCAGCTTGGGGCCCGACCCTGTGGCCGAGTGGTTAGCACATCGCGCTGCGACGCCAAGGGTCCCGGGTTCGAATCCCGGTCGGGCTTGGTTGTTTGTGAATGTCCATTCATCAATTTCATCATTTCATCACTCATCCCCATCTTCGCAAATTAGCCAAGAGGCACAAAACGCGAAGTAAAATAACCTAAATCAAATCAAATCAAATCTCAGCTTGGGCAGGCAATGCTCACAGGACATGATTATTCAATAGGACAACAAAAATGTGTCATTTATTGCCCAAACATTTTGTATTAAGTAGTGTTTGTTTGAGTATGGAGATTTGTGGGGTTTCAAAGTGTTCTCTCCATGTTACAGATGGTATTCACCATTGCATCAGAAGTTGCAACCTTAATTTCCCACCAAATGTTTGTAGTTTATTGCGAGTCCATGGCTTGTTGTGATCCCTTCAGCATGCTCCATAGGAAGCAATCAGGCAGGGTGAGGTCAGGCAACTTTGGTGGCCAAAGTCCATTAGAAAAGATAGGATCTTCAAGGAAGAAAACCATTTCAGCCATATTGACATTGGAAGTGTGGTAGGTGGCACCATCCTGCTGAAAATAACCAGTACAGAGTTCCTCGTCAAACCGTGAAAAATTTCCATATAGAAGTTATCCACCGTCCTATGGAAGAAGATGGGGCTAATAATGTGGCACCAGGACAGAGCACACCACACCCCAATTTTTTCATCGTGAAGAGGTGTTTCACACTGATAAGATTCCCACTAACAAATACGTATATTCTTGGAATTGACTTTCTCACTTAGGTGGATCACCTCGTCGGAGAACCAGGTGTAGTCCAGTATTCCCGGATTTGCATGAACAAAATGGTGGGACCAGTAACAGTAAACAAGTTTCTTCTGTTTATTGGGAGATTTCAATTATTGCACAACAATAACACAATATGCATACAGCTGTAATTTTAATTGTAAGTTACGTTATATTAACATTTTCTTTGTCTCTTTTTTCAGTATGCAGATCGTACTTGGCCAGTGATCATTTTGGGAATAATTATGTTTTTGCCAGGAGCATATCATGTGTGGATTGCATATTGTGCATACAGACAAATTCCAGGATATTCTTTCGATGACATTCCAGAATTTAACTAATGATCTCGCTTCTTTAAGTGCTTACTCTGAACTTGTAGATGTTTCAGTATTTTATGACAAGAAACACAGTGAGGATGATATCTCTCTAAGATCATAATTAGTGAATATGTACACTTGCCACTACGGAATTGATCATACATATCATTGATGGTGTTCACTGCAATGTTGTAAATATGTATATTGTGTTCTTTTACACATTCACATCATGTATATTTGATTTATAATTGTTTATTTTTGTTTTTCATTTTTAAATAAAATTTATTAGTTACTGAAATAGTATTTACTGTATCCATACATTATATTCTCTCAACCTCCAATACACATTTCTGGGTTGGCAAGGTATAAACATGGTTAAGAGATTCTCTTTTTCGTTTCACGGCACCCTTAGTTTTTCAAGGTTTTTCTGTAGTGCCCAAGTCAGAATGTAGGCCTATCTTATACTTGCAACTCTCAATTAGTGTGGTTAGGTTGCTTGCAACACATATTTCAAATTCAGAAACAATTTGTGTAAAAAGTACTAAAACCATGTGTAGACTAACAAATAAGTTTCTTTTTTGTGAAAATATTGGAACATTTTGCGGTGCCCCTGTAAGAGAGCCATGGTGCACACTTTGGAAACCACTGGTCTACAGTCTGTCCTGGGAATCTCTGGAGCAAGTGAATGAAAGCAAGTCTGCACAAGGAGTCACTTCAAAGGGGCTCGACCAATAAACTCGGGAGAGGCAAAGAGAGTGCAGCATGCAGAGCTTTGCTCCACCAACTTGCTTTCTCCCCTTCTGTTCCATTATGCACTACGACGCCAAGAATCCCGGCCTGGGCATGGATGTTTGTGAATGTCCATTCATCATTTCATATCACTTATCCCAAAAAGCGAAGTAAAATAAAGCAAAACAATAACAATCTTCCATTATGCGCAACTTTGCTCCAGATTCCAGGGACAAAGATAGGTAAAGTTTCCTATTTTTTGTTGATTTGTCTAGACACTGCAAACTATGTTAATGAAGGTAGTGGTCCTTCAAAATTAATTGGATAATTCAAATATTCATATTTGGAATAGCTCAAATATTAGTAGTGTATGCAAGAGAACTAGGTAACTATTAGCAAGCAATTACATAATGATTGTGTGTTATCAAATTGAACATATTTATTTCATAATAATTTGGTTCGTATTAGGCGATATGAGTACAATAGTTGAGAATTTGCGTTCACAAGAAACATCTGATCTGCTCCCACAGAGTATGCTTAGTTCTGAGCAAGAACTCTTCTTTTAACCTTTTTTGTATAGTCTCTCACGCATGTGTAAAGCATCTCTGAAGGAAGACTTTTAAAGTGTGTGCTTTTCAAACTTGCCGCCAAGTACAAATAAATATTGTAACTCAAGAACTAATTGTTGTAGAGATATGATCTTTTTTTGTTCAGAATGACAGGGCTTTTAGTGGAAGTGAAATTTATACATTGTACAGTGAACGGCGAAATAATAGTAGATACATTGTCCATCCATATTATCATTCTACATCCCGTGTTGTTTCAGGCAATGTAATTGTGTTGATTCAAAGCAGATGTTGTCCTCTACTTGTTTACATTTTTATTTCAGTTCTTTATTTATTTACTTATTGAGAGAATTTCAGATACAGCAACTAGCCATTTTACACTGAAATCATCAACAATGAAAAGAACAAAAATAAAAATATAACAAAGAATTAACATAAATAAGTCAGGATAGCACAATTAAATATTATTTAGCAACATATTTTCTGATCTAGTCTGATAGGCGTACTCTGTGGAAAATACATCAGCACTTGATGGGAGGTCTTTATATTGGGTGGGAAGTCTCTGAAAGAGCGATCTATTTTTAATTTCCAGTCTGGGCTTTACTGTGTAAAATAGATCTGTGTTACGTGTTATGCGCATGGGTAATTGAAAGTGAAATTCCTGGATGAGCATGTTGCAACGGATTTTGCCATTGGCAAATATGTATAACTAATTGAAGTCATTTAGTAAAGGGCGCTGATAGGGAGTCTGTAAGTGTAGATAGGACAGGAGATGTGGTGTTGAAAAATTGTGTAATGAGGGAACCCTGTAACAAACTATAGCCAGGAAAAAGTGAAGGACAGGATCTATTATTGGGGAAATGAATGATTTGTAGTATAAGCTGAGGGCTGAGATAATTTTCGTCAAACGATACAGTAAACCTAAGAGAGACACAGCCTTTTTTGTCATGCCTGTAGTATGTTCTTCAAATGTTAGTTTTTGGTCAAAAACAATGCCAGGTCTTTGAGAGGATACTGCTTTGATGTTATTGCCAAAGATGGAGTAAGATGACTTTAACAGGTTCTTTTTGAGAGAGATGGTGAGAGTAGTACATTTTTCAGGATTTAATGTAAGTTTCCATGCCAGACACCATGAAATAAACGTTGTTATGTCATTCTGGAGAAGATTAGTATCGTTGGAGGTGGAGATTTCTCTGAAAATTTTAGTCATCTGCAAAAAGAAGGTAATTATTAGAGGCAGTTGTGAGATGGTCGGCAAGGTCATCGACGAATAATATGAATAAGAGGGGTACTCCAGAGCGGACAGGAAGAAAGTTAGATAGAGTTCCTGGAAGGACTACATGTTGTTGGCGATTGCTTAGGTAATCTGTGAGCAAGTTAAGAAAGCTACCATGAATGTTGAATCTATTGCTTAATTTATGAATCAAAAGATGATGATTGACAGTATCGAAAGCTTTGGCTAGATCAAAATATATTACGTCCACTTGTGAGTTGTTTGAAATACATTTCATAGCATGTGAGAGAAAGACAGAAAGGTTTGTAAGATTGGAACTACCAGAAAGAAAACCATGTTGATTTGAGATTAGGTATGGAGAGAGAAATTTATATAGCCTGTGTTTGATTATTTTTTCACAAATGATGGACAAAGGAGAGAGTAAGGAGATTGGCCTATAGGAAGAAGCAAGGTTTTTGCTGCCACCTTTGTGAATGGGAGTGATGTTAGCTTGCTTCCAAGCGTAAGGAAAGATGCCCTCCGAGAAACATCTATTCAGAAGAATGCAGAGGGGATAAGACAGGGATTCTCCAGTTTTCTTCAAGAACATGGTGTTGATATTGTCCGGCCCTAGGGCACGGTGAGCTGGGAGAGAGAACAATAGACTTTTCACTTCATCAGTTGTAGTGGCAAGCTTTGTTAGAGAGGAGGAACAGACTGATCTTACGTTTGGCAATGTTGCAAGGGGGGAAGGTGGACAGAAGTTACCGTGGAAATAAGCATTTAAGAGTTCAGCCCTTTGGTCACCTTTCGCACTTTCACTATTATGTGTAATTTCAAGAGAAATTCTGCTATTATTTCTTCTCGAGTTTATTAGACTGAAGAAGTTCTTTGGATTTTCCTGGACTGTTGCATTGATATTGTTTACATATTCTTTGTATTTGTTTCGAAGAAGGTAATTTGAGTGCCGTCACACTGGAAAAAAACTGAACAAAAATGGTGATGGACAATTTGCCTACAGTTTCTTATGCTGCTGGGTGTACCTTCCTGTAATTAGATAAAGGAAGAAGAAAATCAAAATTTAAGAAAGTGGTTTTTGGCATGCCCCTGTGCCACCACAAAACAGGGGGAGTGAAGGGACAATTTCCCACAAAAAAAAAAAAAATCACTGCTTTTACAATATTTTTTTCTGGAAGAATCAGCAGCAAGTGTGCAATTCTTGCCACAAGAATGGAATAGATATTGGTCAATATGCAGATACTGTTTTGAACCTTCGCATTTTGGGATTACCTATATGTGGGCCCGACTAAGTTCAGATTCTATTTAAAAAATATTTTTTTACTTTCATCATGTTCTACTCGGTAAAATAAAATTTCTTTTTTTGGGGGGTGGACAACAGGCTTGTAGCCTAAACTATACTGAAAAAAGAACTATACTTTTTAACTCTAGCATTCATTGTTACAGAGACAAATTTGTATTAAAAACCTTGCGCAATTTTAAACTTCCCGCTGAAAATGTGCTCAGCATTAACCCTTACATGACCGTTTCTCCCCTATAGGCGACAGCAGGTATTTATTGTATTGTTCCCCTATAGGGAATCTGTAGTATTGGACTGTTGGGACATACTGTGACTCTGTTTTTGTTCGGACATACGTGTTTTTAGTTCTGCATGAGTCTTGAGGTATGTGATAAACAATCAGTAAAGTTTAATTTCATTTGGGTTGTATTGGGGTTAGGGGAAGCCCTCCGAAAATCTCGTTACATTGTTTTTTTAAAATTTTATTATCGTTATTTTCTCAGTTCTGGGATATACATATCAGGCAATGTGCTGGTACAATTTTCCACATTTACATCGTGCCGTCGCCTCATAGGGGCCCGCCGATTTTCAAATTTTGTAAATATATATATATATATATATATATATATATTTACTTACTTTTATTTGGGATTACCGCTTAGCAGTTTTTCCCATATCTATCTATGTACTGTACATAAACTTACATTTTTTAATACATTATTATTAAAACAAACACTATCAATAAAAGTTTTTTCTACTAAATTGATAAGCTACATTTTCTAAAAAAATATAATAATATATATCCAACTGTAACGTTAGGTTCACAAATCAAAGTTTCCAAACACTGAGGAAGAGGAATTGCATTTTTACAGAATGTCTCTCTTTCTTGTGTGTATCTATTACACTCAAATATGATATGGTGTATATTTTCCTTATTGCCACATGTACAGTTTGGGTTTTGTACAATCCCAATCTTTTGTAAATGACTTTTAGTAGTTGTATGACCTGACATAATACGATTTAGCAATACTATCACATTCCTTTTACCTTGAACTTTTGTAAACCAAGGCCTGATTCTATTGAAATTAGCTATCCTCTGATAAAAACTGCCTGCATTTTGAAATTCACCTTTGCACCATTCCTTCCAATTTTCCTTCAACTTTTTCTTGACCCTAGAAGGTCTGTCTACCAGGTTTTTCAGAGTTAAAATAAAATTAATGTACATGCACTCAAAAAAACTCAGGTGCTTCGCATTGGAAAATATTTTTTTCCTGGAAAGTATCTCGAATATGTGCGATTTTTTGTACAATAGTGCAAAACATATCAGGCAATGTGATGGTACAATTTTGCACATTTACATCGCCACGTGGGGCCCGCCGATTTTCAAATTTCGTTAAAAAAAAAAAAGAACAAGTTTTTCTTCTTCTACCCGATAATAGAAAATTTGGTTTTTATGTCATAAGCTCATAGCCACATCTGTACTGAACAAAACGAGGTATAATTTGTAACTCCAGAATTCTTAGTTCCAGAGATATAAAATTGTATATAAAAGCATGGGGAAATTTAAAATTCTCGCTGAAAATGCCTAGGTCGTTCGTGCATTTACCGGGAAAACTCGCTCTGTCATCTAAGGGTTAAGGCACAAGTGTTTAAGCCTCAGCTGTTCCCTTTCTATCAACAGCTGAAAACAGGTCCTCCTCCTATTGAAAAAATCTTCCAATGTATGCTTCCAATTTCTGTGATACTCTGCAGGACTTTTCTAGAAGGATGCATGATGTGATGTAATTTATCAACATTGAATTTGGGTTCTTGTTTGGCGTACACAAGATAGTAAAAATAGCATTTACGGTGTGTGAAAGCAGCTTTAATTGGGGCGTTTGAAGAGTTTTAAAATATTATACCATTTAAGTTCAATATTGTGGATCTTAATGTCGTGAATTTATATTGATAACCTAATATTTTCAACAAAAATAACAGTTTTACAACAAAAAAAGACTTAGGTCTGTTGTCACGGGTTCTGAAAATTCGAGGATTTTCCACTTATGGCGCTGCTGTCGCTTCTGGGCAAGGAGGGTTTCACACCGCAATTTGTAAACTTATCTTGCTTTGACATCTGGTTTATGTTTTGTTCGCGCAAAGACCTTGGAGACTCGGGGAAGTGCATTCATTCCTTCAGTGGCTACTTTCAAAATACAAGAGACAGTCTTGCAAGTCGAGGAAGCGAATCGCCATCAATTATTATCCTTTACACAAATTACATCTGTTTACAAGTCGGATCCAAAACAAGAAAGTCAGTTACTTCGTTGACTTACTCTGTGCGTGATGCTCTCCGATTTTTATACATAACTAGGTTATGCATCATAATGGGAATTGAAGAAAATGTAGGATGGGAGAGATATTCCTATTTTCACATTTTGATTTTTTTTTTCACCTAATACAATTATAAATACTTACTAAATCTTTTGCGCCGTGGTAAGACCCAAGAACTGATTTATTTTAATTTCTTGAGGCTCGAAGTAAATAATAAAAGAAAAATTTAAATTAACATTCATTATATTATTATTATCATGATAATATGTATTATTATTATTATGATACGTATAAAGCACAAAATTTAATAGGACGACAATGCTTTGTATGAATTTGGTGTGGAGTAAGAAAATTTTAATAAATTTATTTCCAAACCATGAATTTCATCTTAAATTAATGATCTCCCCGATCGCACCTTGTAATCATGGGGTCCCGAGTTCGGGTACCACTTTAAACTGTAGGTCCAATCCCAATTAGCCTATCTGTGCATAACATTGGACTTACTACAAAAAATCAATGTAATATTTTGTGTAAAAATCGACAATTTTGACTGACGTGTCGGCGTTGAATGAACCTAAAAATTAAAAGACAAATTATACAAAATTAACAGAAAATTTATGAAGAGGAAAATTTATTTTACTGGTTGGAAGATGTAAAGGCTGTTGAAAATGAGACAGGAGACACTTTCCCGGAATCCCCTTCAATTTGAACAGTGACTTGACATTGGTAACAGCAACTAGAAGCATTCATTCATTAACTAACATTCGAGCCTATAGGACGTATGACTTTGCAGTGAATCACAATCAGAAATCTGGCGAAACCTTAATATTCAATTTCAAGTGGGATCCAAACCTCCTTCAGGAGCGGTGTGCCTTCACCGGCTATTGAACCCTGGGCCCTCTGATTACAAGGTGTTACCATTAAGCCATCTGGTAGGCCCTCCTTGGTAATGGTGCATAATATTTGAATACAATTGAATTGTATTCCTTTTCCAGCAGTTTAGCGAGTAAAATTTTAAAATTTCGCTTGCACTCGAAACAAGGGCAAATTTTTTTTTCAGTTTGTTTATCGCCTCATTTGAGCTGGAATGAAACTTCGGAGCCTAGAACTTGTAATACAGAAAACTCCCTTTTATTTCTCTCTGTGTTTAAAACCATAGTATCTTTTTCACGATTAGGTGAAAATTTTCCCTCCTGCGTTCTTTGCTCTATCTCCCTGGCTCTTCAGATATAGAGCTTCCTTCATTTCTTGCCCTTCTCTTTCTCTCTCCCCCTACACTTGTTCCTTCTATATTTCGCTTTCTCCCTTTTGCTTCTGTTTCTAATTTTCTCTATGCCTCTCTTTTTGTTTCTCTTCCTTCCTTTATCTCTATCGTTCTGTAGTTTTTCTTTGTTCCTTTCCTCACTCTATCGTGAGAAATGTTTATCTTCAATTCTCTCAATCCACCCTCCCTCTGTTATTATACTGTTTTGGTTGGTTTTCCTCTTCCTTTTCCTCTCTTTTAGTCTGTCTTGCCTCTTTTTATTTTCACTGGAGGCACATGGCACAGTGGTCCACTCCCGATTAGCCTTTCTGTGCATAAAGTGGAGTTAAAACCACAAATCAATCGATCAATCTTTATTTTCACTTTCATTTCAAGCATCACGCTCCAGCCTCCTTTAGCCTCCCCCTGCCCCAAAGGGTGTCGTCCTCCACTGGTACCTATTTATTTGAGAATGGGTGAACCTCAGAGCCACTTTATGCAGAGAGAAGGCTGAAAAAATCCAACCTTAAAAAACATGCCCAGAAATCGAATCTTAGTCTCCTGCAGGCCAGTGATATGTCCAGCCGACTTTTTTTTATATATACAATGGAAAAACTTCCCTGTTATTCTCCTTCAATACTTTTTTTTCTCAAATCAACTTTAATCAATTCTCTATTTTCTCATTTAGGACAAACACAAACATCTGTGTCTTACCCGGGAACCTTGCAATCGTAGTACTATACTAACCATTCAGAAACAGAGGTCAACTTGACTAGACCATTGCAGTGCCCAAATGATTTTTACACTAATGAAAACATGAGGAATGCTTATAACAACATTATACTAGGGACGTTCAATATATAAGTTTCCCTGTGCTATAAAATATTGTATAAAGCAATGCCATTAAAAAGAAAAACATGGTTGACAAGCGCCATCCTTCGTCTACAAGGAGCAACAATCGATTCGTTATCAGACGTGAAGGCGCATGCGCTCAAGGGCGAAAAGTAAATGCTTGTTCGGAAAACACGGGCTCGCGTCATAAGGAGTTCAGAACCATGGATGCTAAGGGCGTTCTGCTTATGGACTTTTTGGAACGAGGAAGAACAATTAATGCTGACCGTTATTGTCAAACATTGGATAAACTGAAAAACGCAATTCGACATAAGCGACCAGGTCTCCTGTCAGCTGGTGTCATTCTTCTTGACGATAACGCTCGCCCCCACTCAGCAGTCCAAACACAACACAAAATTGAAGAATTGGGGTGGGAATGGCTGCCTCACCCTCCATACAGCCCCGGTTTAGCACAGAGTGATTTCCATCGTTTTCCGGTGTTAAAGTCTGAATTGCAAGTTTACAGTTTCGAAACAGATGAAGAAGTGAAGCGTAATGTGAGAATAGTGCTCAATAGCCAGAGCCCTGATTTTCTTGCAAAGGGTATGGACAAATTGGTGCAACAGTGGGACAAATGCCTGAATCTCTATGGGGATTATGTGGAGAATTGAGGAAGGATCCTCCTACACACGTATGTATAGTTTTCTAATGTATCTTAAAAATATTTTTTTTTTTACAGCATACGGAAACTTATATATTAAATGACCCACGTATATTGTTGGCATATAATTAGATGTACAAATCAGATTCTCTAATACCGGTGTGCTCAAATTGTTTGAGGCGGATCAGTCTAAATATTGTGTTCTGAACTAGGATATAGTGACGTCATATGTACGTGTTATTCCAAAAAGAATCATTTCGGAGAATTAGAGATTATAAAAAGGAATTCACCTTGGCTTATCTGTCACTTTTGAGCCGAGGACTATTTAGGGGAGGGAGATCCAGAGGGCACTGGCATACACAGAGGGGATGCTGAAGCAGATACCCCCCCCCCCCCCCCGAAATATTTAGAAAATAAAAATTCAAATGAAGGTAGTAATAAAGTCGAAAAAACTTATAATGACCCACAATAACCATTTTCGTGTTTGAATTACTTTTAAAACGAAGGTTTAAAATGGTAATTTGAGCTCATATCAAATGAAAATAAAACACAAACACTGAAATTGAATTACGGCAATATATTCTATGATTCAACCAAATATTTAATCTCACTCTGTTCAGTAAAGGTTACATTCATGGCACGGAACCCGCATTCACATTCAGCTGTAGATATTGATACAATTTCAATTTAATTCACATAATCCTTGAGTGAGGTGAAAATGTGTTTTGGCTGACATGACATGTTTCCATAAAACACACGTTCTTAATCATCTAAACGTAGTGTGTGTGTGCATTTAATAGAACTACATGCAAAAATAAACGTGTCTTCGAAGCGGCTATTCATATTGTGCAACGAAGATTGAAAAACATTCTTTCAAACGTATGGTTTTCCTCAATTGGGGACCACCTCGACTTATTTTTATAAAACACAACAAAACACTACAGATCTCAACAAGCTCTCGAAGAAAATTAAACGACGAAGCGACTCAACATACATCAGAAACACCACCCAGTTTTAGTGTTTGATACAAGAGTACTTGTGAAACACCAGAAGTCTGAAAAAATACCAAATAATCTAAAAAAGACAGCCAGGGGTGCCAATTTTTCAAAAACACTGGGCTGGCTCAAAAATTTGACTTATAAGTTCACAAATCACATAAAATATTGGGTGGGCTTGGCCCCCACAGACCCATATAAATTGGTCACTGTCATGGACGTCCGCAGGATTTTTGCCAGGGAGGGGCAAGCAAGGTAATTTTTTAAGGGGGGGGCAAGGGGACATAATTTCCTCCAAAATAGTGATGCCCTCTCAAAAAACACTTTCAGTTTGAAATTATCATGTTTCTTCACCGATTTTATAATAATTAACATAAATTACTGTGATTGAAATGAAATTAGGCGTGAAATATATAATTTTTAGGTACACATTCAATTCCCAGGGGGGGCCATGGCGCCCCCTTCCGGACGCCCATGGTCACTGTATAGTCACGATAAATTTTTGTATGTAGCTATGGTGTGGGAAACTTAATTGAATTCAAATTGAACACCATAAGTATGATATAGTTTACAAGTGGGTTGGAAATAATGATCCCCGGTTGAGATGTGTCACTCATGACCAGATATTTGATGTTTCAAAACAAGACGGGGGGAAAATCCCTCCTATTGTCCCTTCAAATGACACCCTACATTAAAATAATGTATATTCGCTACTTTCAAATGACAAAATTCTGATTTTCCATTTCATCCTCTTCCAAATGAGCACAAAACGAGCTTTATGTGTTTCGGAATTATCTGTTTTTAAAATAACCATAAATTCTAAAAAAAAATTAAAAAAAAAAATATATATTTATGTAAAAAACCAGGAAATCTGTGTGCGGTCTTCTAAAATGGAATTTCCAATGCCCCAACTTTATGTGTGTGTGTGTGTATAACACACACACACACACACACACAAACAAAACATATATAATATGGAGGACGAATTTGTATCTTACAGATGAAAAATGTTCCTGCACCACTGTTTATGCACCATCCAAGTTCACAAGTTCAGCCCCCCCCCCACCCAAAAGAAAATATAATTATCTAATTCATCCTATGGCAGTGCCAGAGGGTATCAAGTACTGAAATTAAATAATGAAAATATAAGTTTTTAGTATTTGTTGTATAATCGAAGCTCATTTATTTCTGCCGAACTTATTGGAAGGCAACGATTATATTGGGAACATATGGTTGTGAAGGCCAGTATCAAAGATGATTTATGCAATGCTTTTTGTTATTCAATAAATATTAGATTCTTGATCTATTCGACATTCATTTCCCATTTCATTTTTTTGCGATATTAACTACACCTAAGCTATGATGAATACGTGCTGTTATATCCCCGTTCTTACAGTCTTTTTGCCTATTCAAGTAATAATAATAACAATACATTATGAATTAATTTACATATTTATTTAATGTCATTAATCTAATGTGAGTAGTTTAATTTCATGATTTATATTATTATTGTTTCGGAGACTTGGTTCGGACTCACCCCTGAAATATATTTCTTGATATGTGCCTGCTTTTGAATAATCTTGATTGATTGATTTGTTTTAAGTCCACTTTATGCACAAGAAGGCTAATCGGGACTGTACCTACAGTTTAAAGTGGGATCCGAACCACTGTGCTATGTGCCTCCACCGGGTAACAGACTAATCTTGAGTAATAGTGGTCCTGAGTTTGGCGGTTATTTACAGAATGGTATTTGAAAGGGAAGGGGAAGTCCTCCATCTGCTTACTAATATTTGGTTATTGTGAGGAGACTATATATGTACAATTTATAATATATCGATGCTTCATGAGTAGTTGCTGGAAATTTTGCAAATATGTACCTCACTCTTTACGTGCATCTATTCATTTTGGACACTTATCAATATCTCCAACTATTAGAGCACAGCCAAAAATAATTGTGAACTGGTAGTAAAATGTTTGTTTGTTAAACTTGTTTTAAGACCAATTTATGCACAGAAAGGCAAATCGGGACTGGCTGTATAGTTTAAAGTGGTAACCAAGCCACTACGTGCGTCCACGGGGTATTGAATCCGGGGTCCCTTGATAACAAGGTGACGACGTCACCACTACGCCATCGGGGAGGCCCTGATAACACAAAGTGTGTAGTTTCTTGAACGAGACCAGTAACAACAGAATCCTAATTCCAAAGCAGAGAATTTATATTTTAGCTATTTTACTACATAATCTATGTTAGTTGGCCATTTTACTGTAACGAAATGAATGTATCGACGGAAACAAAAATAAACATGCAGCTTCACAGGGACGATGTGTAAGCTTTCTTTCTACCAAGGAAAGGAAAACAGTTATTCTTCAGGGTTCCGGCACATTTGTCAATGGCCAATGGGCACGACCATATAATTCTCCCCCTCCCTGCCAGATTGTAAAAGCAGCGAGAGTCGGGTTGCTCAAACTGTGTAACCATGGTAAGAATATGGGAGGGTTTGTTGTTGGAATAAAGGAGAATTTCTTGAAAGCGACGTCAGCGCCTCCCTCGTGTTCCCTCGGTACTGTTGTTAGAACAGAACTAACGACACCCTCGAAATTTGGATTTCTTTCAACATCCAGCCAAGGCTTAAGGATTAATATTCTGATAATCTCATATCTGATACTAGGATATTTTAAAACAAAACTAGTATATTAACATTTATAAATATCTGGGACAACTATAACTTGTATAACAAGTACCAAATCACTTAAGTTCCACTCATAAACTAAGTGTACACTTTAACTGATAAAAGGTAGGTGCAGACTACTTAACTTTGACTTTTATTTACTGCTTTTTCAACAAAATGATCTTTTTTCACCACTTTTATATACCGAAATTGTAACTTTTTAAATGCAAAATTCATGAATTTTATTTACCATAAATCAGTGTCCCTACTCATAGTTATAAAATTGTGGAAAATGATACAATATTTTGTAAAAGACAACTGACAATGCAAAAGTAAAAAATATACCTTTATTGTTGTACATTTGTTTGCACTTTGAGTTCCACATAAACTTCAAAGTATAGTACAAGAAAAATAATAATAGGGTGAAAAATTCACTGTAATATATTTTATTTACACAGCTGTGCTTTCTAACACTTCAAGCACGAGGAAATGAACAATTACCATGTAACAAATGTTGGCACAAAAAGTAACATCTTTACATATCTACTCAGTTGCTCTATTATGATTACAAAATTTCATTCAACATATCTGTATCAAGACAAGTGATAACAATGATATATTGTGTCTCGTGAATTAAATTCCTCAATACGGAATATCTTTCTTCTCAAGTACCACATGACGGCATTTAGTAGAACAACATTCAACAAGTAAATGCATGGTATATGAATGAAGAGGGAGTGATATTTTGCAATTAGGATCACTTTTGTACAAGTATCTTAAAAAAAAAGTACAAGTAAATGAAAAAAAAAACACTTCATTAATAATAAACTAATTAACCATTACACTGATTGTTTCCATTTTTTATACAAAGACTGAAATGGATTTTATCTGCACATTAACTCGCACAGGTATATTTGTTGTTTTTTTATCTTTGTTTTATCACAGTGAGTGTGGTAATGCAACACTCGCCAAGAATTTTCATATTTATAATGTGGAATACAAAATACTTCAAACATAATTAGCAGAACAATTATTTATAGCAATGCACATATGCATTCATGAAAGTTGAAAAATGTGAATAACACTGCCTAGTTTTGGAATAATACAATATTTCTTGCTTGTGGGGTGGAACAGAGCCAACATTAAAAAATCAACCTGGAGAAAAACACATTTTATCACAGTAGAATTAAATATAATTATTCAAATTCAAGCAGATTGATCTGAAATCCTTCCTGTTGGTTCTATAATCTAACGAACTTTCTCGCAAGATCTATTCCCAGCTTTCAATAAAAACTTTGCATTACCACAGTCTTTGCTTAGCTTCAATTTGAAGTAGGATTGAAACTTGAACAATGGAAAATACATTATTATTCACTATACCCTTATAAACAGCACAGTGATGATTTTATAGTAAGTAATGCTTCACAAACTTTACGTTCGCATCATCAGACCCAGTTAAATAAGAAAAAAACACAGATTGTTGAATCAGTTCCAAAATATACTTAATTGTTTTCATGATTAACCATCTTGGAACTATTTCAACAAACTGTGAAATACAGAAGTTTTCCTTTCTTGTGGTTTCCAATTCCACTAAGGTAAGGTAAAGTTCCCCATGCATATAGCACCATGCCATGAAGGCACATTTAGGGTATGTGAGGGTAGGGCCCCACACATTCTTGATGTTAGCCATTTTGGAGGTGATGTGATCCAGGTTCCCCATTGATTTGAGGCTGGGTGAGCCACAGATTTGCTTCATGCAGGAACAAGGCTGGAAAATTCCCGACCTTAGATCACCCACCCTAGGAATCGAACCGGGGTCTCCCACGTGTCTTTCCACAAGGTCTCATAATGCAAAGAAGTAGTTTGTGAAATATTGCCGTCATAAAATAATCAATGTGCTGTTTATAACCACTACATAGTGATTGAAACATTTACAAGTAAACATTGCCAACTTTTAATTCCAAAGTTTTCTCTGAAGCAACAAAATAATCTTATTACAGATACATTAACAGGGAATCACACCATGACTGGTTCCTGTTTGTTAGGAACATACATATGTATAGAGTGCTTATTTCTAAATATATTGGCTTGGTAGGTACATGCAAGATATAATCTATTCTACACAACAGTCATTGTTCCATGTAAAAGTTTGGTATGTGATCAATTTCGTCACCTTTCTCAGGCATATACTGAGGAAACTGCCAAAAAAAAGTGGCAGAATTGAATGCCCCAAAGGTTCAGTGCCATTTTCTTTCCATTTAGCAGGTAACAATTCTCGTGTATGTTTTGCTATGTACGTACAACAGAAGAAATGTTTAAAAAATGAAAGAATGAAAAAATAATGCAGATTTACAAGGCATATTAAATTTGAAAGAAAGGAAAAAGAACTTTCACTTCTTGTGTCTCTTCGTTCTTGAATTCTAATCAAGACTTAACCTGGATTCAAAAGGATGAATGTTCCCATGTACACGTACAACAACGGAAGGCACGGCATGAAGTTATATCATCACTACTTCTTAGATCACTACGAGACAGAGCTGAAAAGAAAGGAAACATATAATGCAACAGCTGCACATAGAACTATATAAATCAGTCAATGGTAGTGTCTTCATTTCATCAAAACTGTGGGATTGTTAATACATCCACTGTAAGTACTGCAATGTGAATCTTTCAAGTATGGAAGCAAAGTGCAAAGCTCTCAGTATTAATTCTTTAACACGTTATTCATACAGAAAAATATATTACTCTACAACATTACTGCATGCTTAATTCACACATTTAGATGAAATTGCAACTATTCATACATGTAACAGTTGGGCTGAAAAGTTCATAGGCTGACTCATAGATGGCGTTACTAGAATTAAATCCATGTGATTTTTACTTAGTACTAACCTTCAAAAGATACGTGTATAAATTTCACAGCTGCCGGATAATTAGTTCGTGAGATATAGCATTGTGAGTGAAGCAGCTTTTGTTATTGTGAAAAAATGGATAAAAAATAATTTCGTGTGTTAATAAAGCATTGCTTTTTGGCGAAAAAAAATACTGTTGAAGCCAAGGCTTGGCTTGATAAACATTATTCGGACTCTGCACCAGGAAAATCAACCGTTGAGAAGAGGTTTGCTAAATTTAAACGAGGCGAAATGAGCATCGAAGACGATGCACGCAGTGGACGCCCCAAAGAGGCTGTTACCGACGAAAACATCAAAAAAGTAGTCCACAAAATAATTTTAAATGATCGTAAAGTGAAGTTCATCGAGATAGCTGAGACTTTAAAAATATCAAAGGAACGTGTTGGACATATTGTGCATGAATATTTGAACATGCGAAAGCTGTGTGCAAAATGGGTGCCGCGCGTGCTCACAATCGATCAAAAGCAACAACGTTTTGATGATTCGGAGCAATGTTTAGCGATATTCAACCGTAATAAACACGAATTTTTCCGTCGATATATTACAATGGATGAAACATGGCTCCGTAACTACACTCCAGAGTCCAATCGACAGTCAGCCGAGTGGACTGCACGTGATGAACCAAATCCAAGGCGTGGAAAGACGCAACAGTCGGCTGGCAAGGTTATGGCATCAGTATTCTGGGATGCGCATGGCATTATATTCATCAATTACCTCAAAAAGGGCCAGACCATCAACAGCGATTATTACATAGCGTTGTTGGAGCGTTTAAAGGATGAAATCACGAAAAAACGGCCCCATTTGAAGAAGAAAAAAGTGGTTTCATCAAGACAATGCACCGTGTCACAAATCAATTAAAACGATGGCAAAATTATATGAATTAGACTACGAATTGCTTCCCCATCCACCATATTCTCCAGATCTGGCCCCCAGTGACTTTTTTCTGTTTGCAGACCTTAAAAGAATGCTCGCTGGAAAGAAATTTAGCACTGATGAAGAGGAAATCGTCGAAACTGAGGCCTATTTTGAGGCTAAAGAGAAATCGTACTATAAAAATGGCATCGAAAAATTGTATGACCGCTATAATCGTTGTATCGCCCTCAAAGGCAACTATATTGAATAATAAAATCGAATTTTGTCAAAAAAATATTTTTTACTATGTTAGCCTACGAACTTTTCAGCCCAACTGTTAAATATAAATGAGGATGAAGCAGGTAAAACAAGCTTCCATGATAGCATAGTGGTAAAGTCATCACTTTATACTCAAGGTATTCCAATTAGCCTATCTGTGCATAAAGTGGACTTTTTGGTGAGAATGACAATGCGATGAAGTTAGAAGCTGATGAAATTTTATTCTGAGTGTGTTTCATCAATTGAGCACAATACAAAATAAAACAAGCAAATTTCCCACCTTTCACTGACCATACAAAACATCCACCATGCCAAATACTGTAAAACTCTTTCATGTTCTTGGATTTTCCCACATACAGTCTATTGCATAGAAGTTCTTTAGTCTCAGTTCTATGGAAAACATAAAACTTCCACTGCCCCTCCTCCCCCCAAACATAATAAGCTGTCCTTTAATAAATATGAAACAAAATTTTACACTAAAAAGATCATAATCTACAAGGTAACCAAACAATACGTACCACCCCTAACTGATAAAAGTACAGGTATAAGTAGGTTATCCAGAAATAAAATATTTACAAACCATTTACATTGCACTTAACAAACTAAAGGTTAAAAGATTAAAAATCAGTAACTTACATGTGTGAGCATGAGATTTATCAAACTACGTTTCGAAGGTTATACTACCTCCTTCTTCAGGTTGAAACGATGTTTTCAGACACCTGACATGGTGCCTCGTCGAGAAAGTGATGGTTGAGGATTTAGGTTAAAATGGTATAGGAAAGACACTTTCTAAAAAAAGAATGTAAAATACACATACTAAAACCGCGCAATACTCTATAAAAACAAAAGAACGTTCAAAGCTGATGACGGCAAACTGCCGATCGGTGCTCGGGGTAGGCAAATGCACGGTGTCAGCTCATACCTGGAGAAGGAAAACTCCTCCCCCCCAGTCTTTCCTCAACTGGGGACCGTGAGTCACCAATCGAAGGTGAATTCAACTTCCACCTCAGCGGCTTTCCTAACCTCAGGGGTAACATGGAAGCCCATCTCGTCTCTACTCCCGGCGGCTTTATCCCATTTTTTAAAAAAGTTTATCCAGCCGTCTTCCAAATTCCCATCATCCCTATTGAGTTTATTCCTATTATCCGCGCATATGTAGGCTGCCTCATACACATTCCTGTCCAATTTATTGTTAATCTTCCTAATGACTTCTCTTTTGGCGATCTTATGCCGGTTAACTAATACGTGTTCAGACAATCCTGTCTTGGGTATACCCTCCTTTACATCTTTATCGCGCTCGCCCCACCTAATTTGCATACTCCTCCCGGTCTGTCCCACGTATTCCTTTCCGCATTCACATACTATCCTGTACACTCCCTTTTGCTCTTCAGGGTTATTGCCCCTATCTCCCCTCCCTTTCTTATAAAACGTGAAGTGTTTTTCAATGCTCCGAGGTGCTCTCACACCACATTTTATCCCGTATCCCCTTACGGATTTTTCAATTTTCTTGGGAACACCCTTAAAATATGGAATCCCGACAAAATATGTGTTCTTTTCACCATTTCCTACCTCCGTTTTATCTTCATCTTCAACTTTATCCTTTTGTGATAGTTCTTGTCTAACAATCTTTTTTGCTTTCCTAGCTACTTTTTCCATGTCGCAGATTGTATATCCATTCTTTATACCCACCTTCTTTATCCATTCTTCTTCTTTTTCTTTCTCTTTTTCGTCATTGCACAGTCTTTCGGTGCGAATGAAAAAGTTAAAAACATTTAACTTAGTTCTATTCGAATGTTGGGATCTCTTACGGAGGTACAGCTTGCCAGCCAACGGTTTATGAAAGACCCCGGTTACAATCCGTTGTCCAGTTTTAGTAAGGCACAAGTCTAGAAAGTGAATCTTTCCGTTGGCCAGATCTTCTCTGGTAAAACCAATTCTGGGATCTTGCTTGTCCAATTGGTTGAAAATGCTATCAAGTTTGGTTTCATTCCCTATGATGAGGATGTCATCTACGTATCTTCCATAGTATTTTACCCCCCCCCCCCCCCCCCCATATTTGGAATTTGGAAGACCGCTGGATAAAATTTTTTTAAAAAATGGGATAAAGCCGCCGGGAGTAGAGACGAGATGGGCTTCCATGTTACCCCTGAGGTAAGGAAAGCCGCAGAGGTGGAAGTTGAATTCACCTTGGAATGGTGACTCACGAGCCCCAGTTTTGGAAAGACTGGGGGGGAGGAGTTTTCCTTCTCCAGGTATGAGCTGACACCGTGCATTCGCCTACCCCGAGCACCGATCGACAGTTCGCCGTCATCAGCTTTGAACGTTCTTTTGTTTTTATGGAGTATTGCGCGGTTTTAGTATGTGTATTTTACATTCTTTTTTTAGAAAGTGTCTCTCCTATACCATTTTAACCTAAATCCTCAACCATCACTTTCTCGACGAGGCACCATGTCAGGTGTCTGAAAACATCGTTTCAACCTGAGGAAGGAGGTAGTATAACCTTCGAAACGTAGTTTGATAAATCTCATGCTCACACACGTAAGTTACTGATTTTTAATCTTTTAACCTTTAGTTTGTATTTAATTGTGAGCAATCAGCACATTATCAGTATGTATACATTGCACTTATGATATGCATACCATACACTACTTTTTGACATAATAATTACTACTATTGTTGAGGCACTTGTGCCAGTTTTTATATCCCATTACCATAGGATGATACTCATTGTTTCCATGGAACCACTATCCAGCAAGGATGGATTTCACATGCAGGAACACATAAAGAACACTTGTATCTATGTCTGGGATGTAGGTGAGATGATTTCAGTTGTTCAGAGCAAAATGACATGATGAGATCTTGCTTTGCAGTGACAGTGTGTAGGCAGGCGTTGTCATTAATCAACAGAACACCCTGGTTAACCCTAGAACGGATGCGACAGACCCAGGTGGTAATATTTCTCTGAATCCCCGATAAAGTTTTCAACATACTATGCTGTCGCTCTCAGTACCTTTGGTTTACATTCTGTAGATGTCACTAGTTGTATCATCGAGACTGCCATTGCATCAGCTATTCTGTTACATGTGTTGAAACTCTGTCTGGGTCTATTTATTAGGATACCCAGCCCATCCACTCAAGGTTTTTTTTTTTTTTTTTTTTTTTTTTTGGTGCAAGTTCATGAAACTACAGTGGTGGCCAAAAGTCTGGAAAATCATCAAAATATTCAATCATTCATACTTTTTAATTGATGAAATTTTACATTTCATTTTTAAAATGTATACTATAAGATTACTTGAACAAATATAGATACAGATTATCATAATTTCCATACTCTAGTATTTTGTAGCATGTCCTTTGTTTTTTAACACTTCCGATATCTGTTTGAGCATAGAGTGCGCCAAGCGTTGACAGTAATCTGACATAATTTAAATGACCCATACTTCCTTTATTTTTTGTACCAGGTCATTGTATGACGTTGGGGACTTCTCCGAGACCTTCATCTTCATGATGGACCATGCATTTTCTATGCTGTTTAGATCTGGTGAACTGCCTGGCCATGGATGGAGCAACTGGTAGTCACGCGAGGTTAGCCATGATTTCACTTTCTTAGTACTGTACCATCTTGTTGAAAATAAGTATACTGATGAATGTCCATAACAGCTGGAAGCTTCTGTTGAATGATCTGTAGATACACCTCTCCATTTATGGTAGTGTTCCTTGGTATTATCCATAGTGAATCACGTCCTTTTGCGGAAATACAACCCCAGACCATCACTTTTTCTGCTTGTTTCACAGTAGGAACGACATAACGTTGGTCATACCTTTTGTTTTTGGGGCGTCTTACATATTTATTATAATGGAAAAACTGACTAAACGTTGATTCATCAGAAAACATCACTGATTCCCAGTCCTCTGCTGTCCAAGCCATGTCACGACGACATGAAGTCTCTCCTTCCACTTTCAATTTTCAAATCCCACTAACAAGTGTTCAGAATACAGCTGTACCTTCTCAATTCACAGATATCCACTGTTTGTTTCGCAACAACAAATAAAGCCAAAAATGTTGCAACAGAAACTTCAACAATAATAATACCCTTATAATATTGTTCGCTACATCAGAATAAGCTTTGAAGTCATTGATAAAATTATATATAGTTCAAATGAGAAACCAACCTTTGCATAAGAAGAAGAAACATATAATATTATTTACAGAAACCATTGATATACCTAGTCATATCATAAATACTGACACAACATTGAAAGTGAATTATGACGATAGTGTTAAAGATACTTTAATGTCCTGATTGTATAGGTTACTTACAGGTCTACGGAACACATAACACCAATCATTTTTCAAAATGGCCATCTTTGGCATTCACACAGGCCTGAAGTCTCTGCGGCCACTCATCTACAGCATTACACACTGTCTCCGTAGGGAAAGTCGCCACTGCCTTCACCAGGGACCGTTTCAGACTGTCAATATTGGCATGCCTCCTCATACAGACCATGCCCTCAAGCACTGACCACAATTTGTAGTCTAACGGGTTGAGGTCAGGGCTGCTAGCGGGCCAATTAGCTGGAGCAATGAAGTCCGGGACATTGCTCTTGAGCCACTCCTGGGTAGAGTGTGCCTTATGGGCTGGTGCGGAATCCTGTTGGAAGGTCCAATGTTGGTTCCTGAACAAAGTGTCACTCAAAGGCTTCACAACAGAGTTCAACACAGTATTTTCGTACACTCTGGCTGACGTTTTCACCCCTTTTTCACAAAAATGCAGCTTGGTGGTGCCATCATACGCCACGCCCCACCAAACCATGACTGAGGCCGGATGATGACCTCCTCTGGATCTTCGGGGCTTTCTCCCGAGCTTCGTGGGATGTTGACGCATACACCCGGTCATTTTGGCGATTGAAAGTTTCCTCAATGTTGAATATCTTTTCATCTGTGAAAAGAATTTTCCTGTGGCCATTGTTGGCGTAACGCTGCAGGAGGCATTTTGCTTTTATCACCCTCTGCTCTTTCAGATGTGCATTGAGGAAGTGACCTGTACTTCACCGGTAAGCCTTCAACCCCAAGTCACTTCTTAACACACGAGACACTGACATTTTGGGAATGTTCAGCTCACGAGCAAGCACTGCCTGCTTTCGTACAGGATTTCTCCGAATACGGGCTGCCACTGCTTGCACTAACTTTTTGGTTCGTACGCTGCGTGGGTGGCCTTGCCTTGGGCGATCATCAACTGTCCCAGTCTCTGTGAATCGCTTGATGGTCCGATACACGAAAGATTTGCTGATATTCAACTTTTTAAGTGTTCTGAATATCATGGGGGCTGTTTGACCCACTTTATGAAGCGCTATTACTGCCACACGATTTTCGTAATCGCCCCACTCCAAAGCTACACTTTTACGAACACACTTCCTCTATGACAGCTCAACTCACAATGGCCCACTCCAGCCTCTTGCACAGGAAGGTTGGCCGCGACCTTGAAAACCGGTTGTACACACTGCCTCAAACTTTATGTCAGTATTTATGATACGACTAGGTAATATCCTGCCACTTGTATGAATGTGTAGGCTAATAGAAAACAAAAGAATAGAAGGACATAAAATTTATTTGTATGTGAAAGCCAAAAAAGAGATTTCTTGAAGAATTTTTCCGACTGTAGATACGTTTTCCGAAAGAAGAAGAAATTGATGAACTTTTGGAGAGTGACTTCTGGTGGAAAAAAGTAACGTAAGCAAATGGATTGGGTCTCACAGACCCAAAATGAAATTTTTGTCTAAAACAATATTATGATCTACAGGGTGGCTCAAAAAGTCACTGAACACCCTCGGTACAAGGCCATTGCAGCACGCAACGTGGAAATGGTGATGACTAATCGTTATCAGGCCAAGGGGGAACCGCATTGACGCCACCCGTGCGGTCGGCAGCCATCTTGATGTCCGCAATCTTGAATTCAACTTCAGAATTTTAAATGGGAAGGGGGTGATATGATATATCAAATCAGGCTAGAATTTCACGAGAAATGCAATGGTGAAGATTTTTTCGACGTATCTTTAACCATTAAAAAGTTATGACTGAATTATTGTACCAATTTGCTCCTTTTTGAGGTGTTAGAAAAATGCCTTAAAATTTGTTTAGCGCATCGGTAATGCATCGAGATCAAAGTGATGTCTAGAGAGAGAGGTTTGCCTGCCATTGCACACGATTTTAATCAGATACATCCACGAAGAGCTGCGCATTATGAATGGTTGTCGCGAACAATTACGATGTGATGCTTCCATTAAATGAAAAGTCTTTCACAGTGACAAGGCTAATGTTTATGTTCATAAGGAAGTTCATAAACAGAATATTCAATCCTTTTTATCTGATAAAACATTTTCGACAGATCAAAGCTGAATGGTTAGTGCTGGTAAGTTAATGGTGTGGCGTGCTGTGTGGAACACGATTGGTTAGTCAATTTTTCATCAACGGAATCTTAAATGCTTAGGGCTACTTAGATTTGTTAAATAAACAGGTTTTTTCATCCTTGCTTATGGAAGAAGGTACATTTTACAGAGTTTTTTTTTAATAGGGAGGAACACCAGAACACTATGGGAACGTTGTGAAGCAGTTTCTGTCCAAAGTTAGTTATCAGATGACAAGGGTCGCATATTCTGTTTATGAACTTCCTTATGAACATAAACATTAGCCTTGTCACTGTGAAGGACTTTTAATTCAATAGAAGCATCACACTGTAAATTGTTCGTGACAACTATTCATAATGAACAGCTCTTCGTGGATGTATCCGATTAAAATTGTGTGCAATGGCATGAAAATTGCTCTCCCTAGACATCACTTTGATCTTGATGCATTACCGATGCGCGAAACAAATTTTAAGGCATTTTTCTAACACCTCGAAAAGTAGCAAATTGGTACAATAATTCAATCATAACTTTTTACTGGTTAAAGATATGTCGAAAAACCTTCACCATTGCATTTCTCGTGAAATTCTAGCCTGATTTGATATATCATATCACCCCCTTCCCATTTAAAATTCTGAAGTTGAATTCAAGATGGCGGTCATCAAGATGGCCACCGACCGTGCGGGTGGCATCAATGTGGTTCCCCCTTGGCCTGGCAACGATTGGTCATCACCATTTCCACGTTGCGCGCTGCAGTGGCCTTGTACCGAGGGTGTTAAGTGACTTTTTGAGCCACCTGTATATTATACACTTGTAGTAGTAAAATTGAAATAAAGTTTTTTATAAATTTCTAAATCGAATATTTCACTTTGGGTCTGAGAGACCCAACCTGTCCGCTTACTTTACTTTTTATTACCCATCCAATTTAGGGTTAAGCATGCCCGATCACTTCTGGTTTGGACGATGATGCAATTTATTAAGCATGTCGCAATAGTCACCTGTGTTGATTGTGTAGCCTTGAAATGGATTACAGCCTGCAAGCTATAAACACACTGCATGGTGCACACATTCTGTTTGAATGTTGACAAATTTCACATGTTCCTTGATAAAGAATCAACAAACTCTGTTCCAACACACACCATCATAACTGCAGCATTACAGTAACAATATTTGCAGATTTTGAGTATACATATATCCTTCCTATAATATATTGATAATGAATTATATAAAATTGCAAATGTTCTACGAAGAATCCAAATAGTTTACCTCCTCAATTAATACAATGTAAATGATGTAATTTTCCATAAAGCTGTACACGTGAGAAGTGATTTCCTATTATTATTGAAGATAGTGATAGATTTGCAGAAGAAGCAATCTTGTTTCACAAATCGGCAAAACATGCCCACACATGCCAAATGTGGTGAACGGAATAAAAAAAAAACATTAATTTATTATCCGTTCACCATGGCCTCACTCGCTACTAAAGTGTGCAAGAGAGTGAGAATTGTGACACCAGTGCATATTTTAGAAATCATTGCCGATTTATGTTTATATGTGCAGACTGGCTTCCCGATAGATGGCTATCAAATCGAGAACTAGCTTGCACATGTGCCTTTTCATTCACCGAAGTACGTGAAGTTCTTTCACGGAAAACCATGTATCAAGTCCCTTGTCTCGCCTTTGTCCTGGATTAGTGTGTGTGTACGGATACACCAGTGTTACCTCCCCTCCAATACTCGCCATCGCCTGCATGAATCCACCTTACTGCTATGCACGTGATAAGGTTGGAAGGAAGTTGCCACTCAAACCAGCATACAAAGTGCTTGTCAAGTAGTTTTTTTTGGCGTGGCATTAAATGTGAACAGTGAACAACACTTTCGTTGCACAGATTCTTCAATTATTTAAAACTTCAGTTTGAAATAATACATGAATGTTTCATTATAGCATCGTCGTTTTGTTTATTACCTGGATTAATAGCGACGACGTGCTAGAAACACAATGGTGAAATGATTGAAGAATGTGAGTACAGTGAAGTGTTCAATTGTTAAGTATATTTCACATCTATGTAAATTGTGTTTGGAGAGAGTGAGTGTATGAATGCCTGTCTTATTTTTGGTGAGTAGACCAAGTCATTTTTGTATATACTATATAATATTTCACATCAGGGCAAAACCTTAAAAATTAAATTAGGAATTTATGAGCAGCATAATTTTAAGACACACTTGGTTATCGTTAAAATAGGATCACAAAATGTTCCTGATACAATTTATGCCTTATAATCTATTGTGCGTTGAATCAGACAGAGAATAATATAAAGAGTATATTTATTGAAGTCAATCATAGTTTATCTGTGTAAAAAAATTCAAATTTTCGTGATGGTATCACATCTTCAGGAGTAGAGAGACGTTGTATAATTAAGTGACTAGAGGGAAGAGTAAGCATGACCTGCAGTTTTGCCAGGTCCTGAAGGAAAAAAAGTGTTGACAGTACCACAAATTTTTTTTTTAGTTCTTTCGCCTGGCTTGTCGAAAACTGAGTGGTGGGGGGGGGGGGAAAGGTGGTGGTGAGGGTGAGGATAGGGGATGAGGGGCATTACTGGGTGGCCTTGTTCAGGCCTGGAGGTGTGGTTGCATTCATGGTCGATATGTAGGCCCTCTCCCATCTTCTACGTATTGAGGTGTTGGTGGATTGGGGCAAGGAGTGGACGATCGCTACTTGGAAGCAGTCATTAAAAGGAATATTGTGGTGATTGGTGTGAATGGCAACAGCAAAGTCCAGGTTTTGGGTAGAGGAGTGGTGCTTGTTGATGCGGAGGTTCAGGGCTGTGGATGTTTCCCCCAGGTAGAAGCTCCCGCAGATGTTGCACGTGAGGATATAAATTAGGTTAGAGCTGTTGCAGGTTCCTTTGGGGTAGAGGGTGAATTTGCCGGTGGCAGTGTGGATCTGGAGGGTGCGGGAAGTGACAAATATGGGGCAGGTTTTGCACCTTGGGCAGTTGCATTTGTGGGCAGGTGCGAGTTGGTTGTGAGTAGGTGGATTGTGGTGGACCAGGATGTTTTGGAGATTGGGAGGGCATTTGAAGACAACTCTGGGCTTGTCGGGGAAGATATTTCTGGTGTCAGGATCACCGTGCAGGATGGGAAGGAGGGAACGTAGAGTGTGTCTGATTTTGTTGAGGTGGGGGTGATATTGGGTGACAAGTGCAGGGGGATTGGTGGCAGGTTTCTTGGTGGGAGTGTATGAAGCAGCTCGGGATATTTGTTTGGTGACCAGGGTGGAAGGATATCCACGGTTGGTCAAGGCTTGGTGTAAGCGGAGGTTATAGTTCTGTCGGGAGGTGGCTGAGGTGTTGACCTCTGAGCGCCAGGGAGAATGGGATGGCTTTCTTGGTGTGGAAAGGATGGGAGCTGAAGAAGTGTAGGTATTGCATATGGTTGGTAGGTTTGATGTGGATGGAGGTTTCCATGGTGGGAGAGTGTTAATTTTCTGAAGGAAGTGGCTGGTGTCCCAGAGGTAGGAGGGCAGAGCTTTAACAAGAGGCTGGAGGTGGTAGTCGACAAAGGCTGAGATTCTTTCAGAAGGTGAATTGTAACTGGACACAATGGGTCTGCCAGGGTTGCAGGTTTATGGATCTTGGGCAGCAGGTAAAAAGTGGCGGTGCAGGGGTTGTCTGGGATGAGCATGGATATGGTGGAGGCTGTCAGGCCCTCCGGGGAACCTCGGGTGTGGATAAAGTCCTGGATTCTGTTGAGGTGTGTGGCTGAAAGGTCGACCGTGGTGGTTTTGTAGGTGGAGGAGTCGGCCAGCTGGCGAGTGACTTCCGCCAGGTAATCTTGAGAGTTCAAGACCACCGTGGTGGATCCCTTGTCAGCTGGGAGGATTTTGATGTGGTGGTTCTGGCGGAGATCTTGAAGGGCTTTATTTTGAGAGGGATTCAAGTTGGGTTTGTTGTGGAAGTTGTCAAGAATTGAGCTGTCAGTGATAGTGGAGATTATGGCAGTGATGTATCTTTCCAGGGGGTGGTTGGTGGGCAGGGGGGGTGGGTCTTGGGAAGATGGTGGGCAAAATTGGAGGAGGCTTGAGTGGGTTTCATTGGTTGTGGTCTGGGGGGAAGGGTTTTTTGCCCAGAAGTGTTGCCATCTGAGGTGTCTGGCAAAGGTGTGGATATCGAAGAGGAGACGGAATTGGTTGTGGGGAGTTGTGGGGGAGAAGGTGAGGCCTTTGGATAGAATATCAATTTCGGTAGGGGTGAGATTGTGGTTGGACAAATTTAGTACACTTTGGTTGTGTTGAGGTCGGTTAGGGTCGTTGGTGACCATGGGTCTGGTAGGGGTGGGTTTGTCCGTGGACTGGTTGTTTACCAAGGTGCGAGAATTGTGGGTCCAGCTTTGGTGTTTGTGCGGTTCTATTAGTGGTGCTGGAGGAGGGGCAGTAGAGGGCATGTGGATTTGGGAGTGAATTGTGGTGGGAGTGGAAAGGGGAGAGTGCAGCCAGCCTGATGCGCATCAATAACCACCGCTCCTCCACTCACAACCTGGACTTCACTGTCGCCCTCCACACCAACCACCACAACATCAGTTTCAACGACTGCTTCCGGGTAGCGATCATCCATCTCCTACCCCAACCAGCCTATACATCGGCCATGAGTGCAACCACTCCTCCTGGCCTGAACAAGGCCACCCAGTAATGCCCAACCCTCACCCACCCTCCCGCCCAACTCATCCTACACACTCACAGTTTACGACGAGCCTGGTGACGAAACAGTGTTTTTTCGTTCTACGCACCGCTTCTTCTTCGATGGGGACCTGGCAACTCTGCAGGGCCCCAACTTCCGGTTCCGTCTATTTCTCCTCACACCGATGATGCTATGAAATTAGCGAAAATTTTGAATTTTTCTACTGTCCGGTGAGTGTTTCCTTTTACCTTCTTTGATTTATATATATATATATATATATATATATAAAAATGATGAAGGAGACAGTAAACACTTACCACACGAAGAGAAATTATTCTATATTTCTCGATCTATGTCGCATTTTCAAGTTTAAGAAAAAAGATCGGCGTTACTAAGCGAAGAGGCACAATTATATATATATATATATAATTTATATCCGACTTTTTATGCTGAGGCAAATTTTGAAAAGAGATTCCATCGACTTTGCATGCAATTATTTCAGTCCACTAATATTTCAATCCAAAGTAGTGTGTGTGGCAGATCTGTGTCAATGATGGGAATTGTGTATATTTCTTATGTCTTACGGAAGTCGCTAAAGCAGGGCACTAGACGATTTTCAACGTTTTGGCCAGTTCCGTTATGCACATCTGTGCAGTTAGGATATGTACGTGTTTATGAATCTGTTTTTCTATGGACCTCGTTTTGCCAGCTCTCTAAGAATGTATTGTAGTGAATCATTTTGGTTGTCGATTCAATTTTTGAAGACCAGACCATTCACTGAGTTGTTACAAGGAGAAAATACCATCCCTGTTACAAAATATGCTGGTGCAGCATAGACATCGTAACACCCCTTGTTACAAAAAGACTGTAGCAGACCAGAGAGAACGTGGTACCGTTACACAACCTCCTGTTTATTTTGAATGTCTTTTGACATGAAAGTTAATAAAAGGGGGAAAAAGTTCCATTATACCAACTGATGGTTCATAACAGGTAACATTATGCTAAGATGCCAGGGGTCCAATCCTGGCCTGGGCATGGATGATTGTGAGTGTCCTTTCATCAATTTCATCATGTCATCATTTATCCCCAGCTTCGCAAATTAGCCAAAAGTGGCACAATCAATCAATGGTTCATAGCAGGTAAATTTACAAAAGTACAAATATGTGAATAGTGGAACCTCGATTTGACATTTTTTTCAGGGGACTACGCTGAATAAACTTAAAATGTAGGAAAATATAAAAACATTTATAACATTTTGCTATGTTGCGACCATCATGATTGAATATATAATGCAGGAAGATGTAAAATAAAGTAACGAGTTCCACTTTATTAACAAGTAATCATTATCAGGAGCTGTATTGATTCCTAAGAAGATATATTTGGAACAGCATACCTGTGAGCCAATGAGGTGAGGTAAAAAACTACTGTTCTTGGTTCTAGTTCCAGAACACGAGATTTCCATTTGTTGTACTGAGCATCTGAAGAATCTCTCAGCGTTAATGGCTTCAATTTGGATCTAAGTACTTGTTTAAGTCGTTGTCTCACTCCATCCACTGTAATGTCTGCATTTCTTAAGAATGGCGGTTCGATGCAATCAGCTGGCGTCTTAGGTGCTTCTAGCCGCTGTGGATAGAGAGAGAGAAAAAGTCAGTCAACAGTGTCAGTAACTGGTATGCAGTTGTATTTTCATTTAAATAAACAGTGCGATGATTCCAATGTACTGGTCAAATATCTGAATCAAAGTAAAATGACAGAAGGGAGGGTAGTCACAACTAAATGAAACAGGAAACATACACTAGATGAAAAAAAAGGGTGATACTTTGCAGCCTAGCCACATAATCAGTCAACATCATAGGTCACTGACGTCAGATGATATGTGTCATTGAGGAACAGACGTGTTGTATCAGATAATACTTACTCAATACAGATATCAATGCCAATACTTGGAAATCGAAACAATTCTAAGTACGAGGGCCACTATTTATATTTTGAGCCTTCGCAACACTGATTGAAGTTAGGTGCGATTTGACGTTTGCACGGAATCGTCTGGCATTATTGATTGATTGATTTGTTGTTTTAAGTCCACTTTATGCACAGTAAGGCTAATTGGGACTGGACCTACAGTTTAAAGTGGGATCCGAACCACTTATGCCTCCACCGGGTATCGAACCCGGGACCCCTTGATTACAAGGCGAAGACGCTACCACTGCGCCATCGGGGAGGCCCTGCATTATTGACCATAACGTACTTCAAATGTTTTGTCAATAGCTTCATTTGTGTTGTTTATGTTGCCTTGGAGATTGCGTGACAACAATAAAATGGAATTAACTCGTGAACATTTTCGTGCGATGATTTTTTACGATTTTCGACGTGGATTATCAAGACAAGAGTGCATCGATCAACTTACTTCCACATTTGGCGATGAAGCGCCATCCTTTGCCACTGTGAAACACTGGTATAACGAATTTAATCGTGGCCGCCATTCGCTCACCGACGAGATTCGCGAAGGTCGTCCAAAATCAGTTGTTGTTCAAGAAAACATTGATGCTGTGCAAAACCTAATACTGCAAGATCGTCAGGTGACATACTGTGAGATTGAGGCAACCATAGGCATTAGTTCCACCAGCATATATCAAATATTACATGATCATTTAGCTGTGAGAAATGTATGTTCTCGTGGGATCCCACACAATTTGACAAAAACTCAAAAAGACGCTCGTGTCAATTGGTGCAAACAAATGCTCAATAAATACAATCGTGGTGCTTCAAAAGACGTATATAAGATTGTAACAGGTGACGAATCATGGATATATGCATATGAGCCGGAACGTAAACAGCAGTCGACTGTATGGGTGTTTCAAGATGAACCCAATCCAACAAAAGTTGTTCGCACTCGAAGCACATCGAAACAAATGGTCGCCTGTTTTTTCGGGAAAACTGGTCATGTGGCAACTGTGCCTTTGGAGGAACGTAGAACGGTCAACTCTGAATGCTACACAACAATTTGTTTGCCAGAGGTCTTCGGTCAAATACGGAAAACAAACAAACGCCGTCGGATCATTCTTCATCAAGACAATGCCAGCTGTCACACATCTCGTCTAACAACCGACTTTATGAACAGTCAAAAAATCGAATTGATGGGTCATCCGCCGTACAGTCCTGATTTGGCACCCAATGACTTCTTCTTGTTCCCGAATGTCAAGAATAAATTGCGTGGACAACAATTTTCATCGGCGGAAGACGCCGTTGATGCTTTCAAAAACCATATTATGGAGGTGTCTCAAGAAGATTGGAAAAACTGTTTTGACAAATGGTTCAAACGAATGCAAAAGTGTATTGACCATAAAGGAGAATACTTCGTAAATAGTGACCCTCGTAGTACAAAAGATTTATAAACTTTAAAAAATATATATTTTTGATTGGGACTATATCTTGTCAGTCAAACTGCCAAAATTTTGATTTAAAATATTAATAATTTCATACCTTTATACACATAAACTATGTACTTTAGCATCCCATGCACGTTTTCCAGGAAATATATGCACAATACATTCTGTGTCTAAAAAGTTTGGTGAATGGTCTGATATCACAACGGAAACATGGACAACGTGCACTTGCATGTACAAAGCTGTTCACACACGTCGAGAAGCACCAGCTAGCGTGGAGTACACATGGCCCTCGGGGTAAACCCGCTGCAGGCAGTCAAACATAGTCAGCGTTTGAGGTAGTGTCACAATGCAATGGAGCAACGAGTAAACATCAAGTTCTACCACAAATTATGGAAAATTGCAACAGAGACCATGAAATGTTGGTGCAAGTGTACGGGATGGAAGCCACGAGCAGAAAATGTGTTTACGACTGGTTCAAATGCTTTCGTGATGGGAAAGAAACGAATGAGGATGAGCAACGTTCAGGTTGACCGTCAACAAGCAGAACCCCAGACATGATCGAGCGAGTGAGACATATGCTGGCATGAGATCGGCAACTGACTCTTCGATTGACGGTGGAGAAACTGGGCATTAGCAAGGACATGATACACACCATCGTCCAATCCAAGAATGTGTGACAAAAGTTCTGTGATTGATTCCTAAAAAGAGGCATTTGCTGACAGTTTCCAGAAACTTTACAAATGTTGCGAAATGTGTGTTGTGGCAGATGGCGATTATTTTAAAGTCCATTAAAGGTAATTTATTTGTATCTTTTGTTTTGTTTGTTTTCTGATATCATTCACTGAACATTTTAGGCACAGGGTGTATATTTCAGTTAATTATCATGCCAACACAAAAAATTCCAACGTACCTCAAAATTAACCATTACTCTGAAATTCTCAGGCCTGGTTTCATCCTCAATCAGTAATCGTGCAATTTCTTCATCATCAACCATGGCTCTCATATATGATAAAATAGTGATGTGGATTTCTTCCATTGTCCAGTATGACCTTATTTTGATTGTGCGAGGTAACTTGTCTACCTGTAAAACAAGAGACAACATGCATATGCACAGTCAAATGAAGAAACAACTGCATGCATTTAAATTATGTTTACAAACTCGGACAAATCCAATGCTTGCCCAAAATGTGAATATCCTACCACAAGGTCTGCCAAATTGTGATGAAATTTGTGAAAAATATTCCACAAGGATAAACACTATTTTCAAATGCATTAATAATTTAATTTAATTGAAAAATAAAACCGCACCCGAGCTGATACCACTGTGGAAAGAGACATAGTGGTTGCAAATTCTCACCAAAATCAATACCGATGCTTAAGGATTGTTACAATTAAAAGCAGTTCAAAATATTGATTAGTATCAATACAGCAGAACCTAAATTTTACATTGTCCGACATTATACATTCAATCCTCATGGTCCCAGTGGAGGATAATGTTATGAAATGTTCCCAGATTTTACTTTTCCTGCATTTCAAGTTTTTACTTATTGATTACCTGAAAACGTAAAATCTGGGGTTCCACACTACAACTATTCCATTTAATTATAACTAGGATTGCCAGACGTCCGTTTTTTCCGGACATGTCCTACATTTTAACCTTTTATCCGGCATCCGGGGAGGAATTTTAAAAATATCATAAATGTCCTACATTTTGAGCGTCAGATAATATTAATTAGGAAAATACGGGTTTCAGTTGAACAAAGAGAATCATGCATGTTACAAAACAAGTCTATAGACTGCGCTCCCAAACTCAAGTGAAATTAATTTTGAATTGGAGATTCCCCAAAAAGAAAAGTTTGTCCTGCTAGAACAAAACCGGAAGCAATTTATGAACAATTCTCTTGGTCTATGTTCTGATGATGTCGCTGGGGGAGGGAGGGAGTGGGAGGGAAGTGGGGGAGGGGGAGAGGGAGGGGGAGAGAGAGAAGGGGGTTCTTCCCCTTTCACCAAGCCAGGGTGAAATGGGAAGGACCTGGGAAGATATAGTTTGACCGTTCAGTCTCTTATAAATACGTGACCTCAAATTTTCCTCTGTGAAGTACCATTTAAAACATGGAGCAAGAAGTGTATTGTTTAGTATTGATTACAAGTTTTGAAATTTTGCATTTAATGATTCATTATGAAATCATATTATTTTAAAACTGAAGTGTCAATTTTAAATTACTTTCTAACGTGTTATAGAAATGTGTATTATTTATTGCGAATGTTTTGTCTCCTACATTTTGGGACATTATGTCCTACTTTTCCCTTGTAGCGATCTGGTAACCCTAATTATACTACATTAATTTTGAACAGTTTTGCTTTAAAATAATAAAATCAGAAGACTAAAATAGCACTTATTCAGTAACAAAACATTTTTTTTTACATATACTCCACAATGGCATTGATGATGATTTAATTGGCAGTGTCGAATATTGGCATACTTGCTACTCTCCCTTTGTTTTTTCTTTCTTTTCAAGACTGCTCTAGACAATGGTAACATCAAGCAACTTCTATGAAACTTGAGAATACATAATGCTTAGTCACTAACCATATTCCAAAATCTAATAAAGGTTAAAAATCAGTAACTTACGTGTGTGAGCATGAGATTTTTCGAACTACGTTTCGAAGGATATACTACCTCCTTCTTCAGGTTGAAACGATGTTTTCAGACACCTGACATGGTGCCTCGTCGAGAAAGTGATACCAAAGACCCATAAGAAAGGGATACCCCTCAGACCCATCATCCCCATGTATACGCATCCAGGTTATGGTCTAACTAAAGAAATGATTAAGAGGATGGGGAAAATTAATGTGGACACTCAGTTTAGTATCAAAAACTCTTTTATGGTCAAAGAAACCATTGAAAAACTTACCATAGAAGAACGAGACACAATCTGTAGTTTCAATGTTATTAATCTGTATCCCAGTGTCCCCTGGGACAAAGCCGGGGATTGCTTGTATAGATGGTTAATAGACCAAAATGTTGAAATCTTGGTCGCCTGGGAATATGTCAGGTGGTTTTTTCTCATTACGGGGTACAATTACTTCTACGTTAACGATAAAATCTTCCGACAAAAAGAAGGGTTGGCCATGGGTAACCCCATTTCCGGCCTCGTATGAAACCAAACTTGATAGCATTTTCAACCAATTGGGCAAGCAAGATCCCAGAATTGGTTTTACCAGAGAAGATCTGGCCAACGGAAAGATTCACTTTCTAGACATATCCCTTACCAAAACCGGACAATGGATTGTAACCGGGGTCTTCCATAAACCGTTGGCTGGCGAGCTGTACCTCCATAAGAGATCCCAACATTCGAATAGAACTAAGTTAAATGTTTTTAACTTTTTCATTCGCACCGAAAGACTGTGCAATGACGAAAAAGAGAAAGAAAAAGAAGAAGAATGGATAAAGAAGGTGGGTATAAAGAATGGATATACAATCTGCGACATGGAAAAAGTAGCTAGGAAAGCAAAAAAGATTGTTAGACAAGAACTATCACAAAAGGATAAAGATGAAGATAAAACGGAGGTAGGAAACGGTGAAAAGAACACATATTTTGTCGGGATTCCATATTTTAAGGGTGTTTCCGAGAAAATTGAAAAATCTGTAAGGGGATACGGGATAAAATGTGGTGTGAGAGCACCTCGGAGCATTGAAAAACACTTCACGTCTTATAAGAAAGGGAGGGGAGATAGGGGCAATAACCCTGAAGAGCAAAAGGGAGTGTACAGGATAGTATGTGAATACGGAAAGGAATACGTGGGACAGACCGGGAGGAGTATGCAAATTAGGTGGGGCGAGCACGATAAAGATGTAAAGGAGGGTATACCCAAGACAGGATTGTCTGAACACGTATTAGTTAACCGGCTTAAGATCGCCAAAAGAGAAGTCATTAGGAAGATTAACAATAAAATGGACAGGAATGTGTATGAGGCAGTCTATATATGTGCGGATAATAGGAATTAACTCTATAGGGATGATGGGAATTTGGAAGACTGCTGCAGTAACTTTTTAAAAAATGGGATAAAGATGCCGGAAGTAGAGACGAGATGGGCTTCCATGTTACCCCTGAGGTTAGGAAAGCCGCCGAGGTGGAAGTTGAATTCACCTTGGAATGGTGACTCACGAGCCCCAGTTGAGGAAAGACTGGGGGGGAGGAGTTTTCCTTCTCCAGGTATGAGCTGACACCGTGCATTCGCCTACCCCGAGCACCGATCGGCACTTCGCCTTCATTAGCTTTGAACGTTCTTTTGTTTTTATAGAGTACGAGGGCCACTATTTATATTTTGAGCCTTGGCAACACTGATTGAAGTTAGGCGCGATTTGACGTTTGCAAGGAATCGTCTGGCATTATTGACCATACCGTACTTCAAATGTTTTGTCAATAGCTTCATTTGTGTTGTTTATGTTGCCTTGGAGATTGCGTGACAACAATAAAATGGAATTAACTCGTGAACATTTTCGTGTGATGATTTTTTACGATTTTCGACGTGGATTATCAAGACAAGAGTGCATCGATCAACTTACTTCCACATTTGGCGATGAAGCGCCATCCTTTGCCACTGTGAAACGCTGGTATAACGAATTTAATCGTGGCCGCCATTCGCTCACCGACGAGATTCGCGAAGGTCGTCCAAAATCAGTTGTTGTTCAAGAAAACATTGATGTTGTGCAAAACCTAATACTGCAAGATCGTCATGTGACATACTGTGAGATTGAGGCAACCATAAGCATTAGTTCCACCAGCATATATAAAATATTACATGATCATTTGGCTGTGAGAAAGGTATGTTCTCGTTGGATCCCACACAATTTGACAAAAACTCAAAAAGACGCTCGCGTCAATTGGTGCAAACAAATGCTCAATAAATACAATCGTGGTGCTTCAAAAGACGTATATAAGATTGTAACAGGTGACGAATCATGGATATATGCATGAGCCGGAACGTAAACAGCAGTCGACTGTATGGGTGTTTCAAGATGAACCCAATCCAACAAAAGTTGTTCGCGCTCGAAGCACATCGAAACAAATGGTCGCCTGTTTTTTACGAAAACTGGTCATGTGGCAACTGTACCTTTAGAGGAATGTAGAACTTTCAACTCTGAATGGTACACAACAATTTGTTTGTCAGAGGTCTTCGGTCAAATACGGAAAACAAACAAACGCCGTCGGATCATTCTTCATCAAGACAATGCCAGCTGTCACACATCTTGTCTAACAACCGACTTTATGAACAGTCAAAAAATCGAATTGATGGGTCATCCGCCGTACAGTCCTGATTTGGCACCCAATGACTTCTTCTTGTTCTCGAATGTCAAGAATAAATTGCGTGGACAACGATTTTCGTCGGCGGAAGACGCCGTTGATGCGTTCAAAAACCATATTATGGAGGTGTCTCAAGAAGATTGGAAAAACTGCTTTGACAAATGGTTCGAACGAATGCAAAAGTGTATTGACCATAAAGGAGAATATTTCGAAAAACAATAAAGCAGTTTTCAATGCCAAATTCCCGTTTTTTCATTGTTAGGCTCAAAATATAAATAGTGACCCTCGTATTGCACGATTTTAGTATGTGTATTTTACATTCTTTTTTATAGAAAGTGTCTTTCCTATACCATTTTAACCTAAATTCTCAACCATCACTTTCTCGACGAGGCACCATGTCAGGTGTCTGAAAACATCGTTTCAACCTGAAGAAGGAGGTAGTATAACCTTTGAAACATAGTTCGAAACATCTCATGCTCACACACGTAAGTTACTGATTTTTAATCTTTTAACCTTTAGTTTGTATTTAATTGTGAACAATTAGCACATTACCAGTATGTTACACTACACATGAACTGATAGTATGGAACAGTGATCTTTAGCTATACCAGGGAAAGAATAAAAACTGAATTGAAAATTCTACAAACACCATATACTATTTAGTAATATAAGAGTATCATTCATATCCTCTTGCTTTGTAATGTACATTTATAAATATGAAGTTGGCTTTTCAACACAAAGCCTACTGCAACTATCTAATGACTAGAGCCCGGAAGTTAAGGCATTTATTTTCGTTAAAATAGGCAGGCAAAAAGGCATTTATAATGTGGTAAATAGGCACTAAAAATGACAAAAAAAAGGCAAAATAAACCGAAAAAAGGCACATTTAGAAGTCGCTTACTTTTATCTATAATTTCTGGCAAAATGTTAAAATCTAAATTGGGAAGAGCATTTCAATTTTCTCCATCTTGATTGCACATAACTACAAGGTGCTTTTTAAGTTCTAAACATTCATTGATAGTCGTCTGTCAGAGAGAATGTTTTTCATAATAGAAAATGATCTTTCTACTTCGACAGAAGTTATTGGAGCATACATATAAGAAGCTAATGTAGCTGGACTCATTTTGGTAACAGCATTTTCACCTTTTAGAATATCACAAATTGCTTTCAATTGTTTCAAGTCCTCATTTGCACTCACTACCCGTTAGCACTTTTCCGCAACAGCTCACCCCTTTTCTCCTGGCACTTCCATCATCTGCTGCATAGAATCCTCGAAGATTTTCATGGATGCTATAATTGTAATTGTCTCTGGCAATGCACCATAATGTGCAAAAGTAAACTTGAATAGCGCAGGAGTTTTTTCACTTCACGAATTGAAGCCGCTTCATTTTCTGGAAGAGCATCGATCACCTCACTGATTTTTTTGAAGGTTGTTAGCATAATATATAGCTGCTGATATCCAGGTTCCCTATCTCGTCAAGACTGGTTGCTGAGGTAAACTAAGCTCAATCGCAACTTCCTGAAATTTTTGGGTTCGAGAGGGAGATTTCAGAAATATTTTCTTTGTGTTCGAAATCAACCTGTCCACTTCAGCAGTCAATCATGCACAAGAAATGTTAACCGAAAGGCAATATCCTGACTCAGCATGAAATACTACTTTTTTCTCACACTTTTCTCCTTCAGCAATGTTGAAACATGCGCGAGTTCAATATTACTTAAATAAGGCGAAAATTATGCACATAATAAATGGAAGAAAAATAAATGCCAACAACGTTTTTTGGGAGAAGAATAATTTATATACACATTTTTTTTAAAAAAAATGTCAAATTTCATTGAAAAAGGCAAAAAAAGGCATAATTAAAAATAGGCAGTGGGGTCCCAAATAGGCAAAATAGGCAAAATGAAAAGGCTTCCAAAAAAAATCGAAACAACATAAGAAACGTATGTCCGGAAAAATTTTATCAATATATGCAGTAGATAAAAAGAGGCATATTGCCAAACTTCCGGGCTCTACTAATGACATACATTAATTAAGGAGGTGAATGAACCATTCAGGTTCTTTATGGAACATTTGTAATTTTATATCACTCAAGTAAAACATCAGTTACTGGTATCAGTAAATCATATATTGGTACTTTTTTTGTTAGAACTGGAAAAAATATCATATTGGTACATCCCAAATATCTAGAAGCCTGAGGTGAAAAAAATAATAAAATAAAACAAAACACTTACCATAACCAAATTATAAACATTATCCATAGCAGCAACATTATACAACTTAAGAGCCCCTCTTATGTCGTTCTGCATAACCATACCTACTAGTAAAGATCTGAAAGTTATCTGTTCTATTGAGTAGACATATTCAGCAGATCTGTTGTAGAGTTCGATGGCATCTTTTTTACACCTTGCCATAGACAAGAGTGACGTTACAATCATGTTAAAATGACCTTTCAAATCTGAAATGCAATTAATATAACATTATTAAGTTCAGTGAATAAATATAACAACTACAAAATACACTAGACTCTCGCTAATCCGGCCATATGGGTGCCGGATTATTGAGAGGGTCGGAAATTACGTACTACTATGTAGTTTAAACACATAGGGACGATACAGGCTGTACTTTATTAAATCCAAAGACACTGTACATTCATTTAAATAGAAAATTTAGTTGTTCAGTGTGTACATATACAGTAGTATCACTCACTATGAAACATGTCATGAATTTTTAGTTAGACCGCGGCATGCCTTATCACGCAAACGCTATTGAACACGATAATTCATTCAGGTCGGATGTGGGCCGGACTACTGAGAGGGCGGACTATTGAGGGCCGGATTAGCGAGAGTCTAGTGTATAATATCCACATCCATATCTTTGCTAAGTCTCGCACAGAAATAGATTGCACAACAGCACACAAGTAACGAAAACAAACTTTCTGGTAACTAGGTGCCACTTAACCCTTAGTACGTCACGCGGTCTGACGAAAGTAAGCCCAGTGTCGCCGAGGCTTTGAGCGCAAAATTTGAATTCGTATACATAATGGAGAAAAATCGTAATAACTCTGGCACTATGGGACCAATCTACTTCGGATAACTTTTGTTTTGCAGGTAATACATCGGTGCATGCAACCATGTAAAATTTGGATGCCCCAACCGCGGGGGGTTACGGGCAGGGGTTGCATCCCCCGAATTTCAATGAAAAAAACATAAAATGTGGAGTTTGCCCCCTCTTCTCCAGCTACTTTCGGGAAAAACCGGAACTTTTGCTTTTTTCTTCTTTCAAAGAATGGACCTTTCGCAACAGAATGAAACTTGATTCATGTTCGTGGGTGCAATACAATTTGAATAATAAGGCAAAACGTAAAACTCTGTTTTTTTCCTCAAAACAGCGAATTTTAGCCAATTTGCATATTATTCATAACATTGTTATAACTCGGACACTATGGGACCAATCTACTTCGGATAACTTTTGTTTTGCAGGTAGAACATCAGTGCATGCAACCATGTAAAATTTGGATGCCCCAACCGCGGGGGGTTTACTGGCGGGGGCTGCATCCCCCGAATTTCAATGAAAAAAACATAAAATGTGAAGTTTGCCCCCTCTTCTCCAGCTACTTTGGGGAAAAACCGGAACTTTTGCTTTTTTTTTTTTTTTTTTTCTTCAAAGAATGGACCTTTTGCAACATAATGAAACTTGATTCATGTTCGTGGGTGCAATACAATTTGAATAACAAGGCAAAACGTAAAACACTGTTTTTTTCCTCAAAACAGCGAATTTGCATATTATTCATGAAATTGTTATAACTTGGACACCATGGGACCAATCTACTTCGGATAACTTTTGTTTTGCAGGTATAACATCAGTGCATGCAACCATGTAAAATTTGGATGCCCCAACCGCGAGGGGGTTACGGGCGGGGGCTGCATCCCCCGAATTTCAATGAAAAAACATAAAATGTGGAGTTTGCCCCCTCTTCTCCAGATACTTTGGGGAGAAAACCCGAACTTTTGCTTTTTTTCAAAGAATGGACCTTTCGCAACATAATGAAACTTGTTTCATGTTCCTAGCTGCCATACAAAGTGAAATAAGTCTCATTATGTGGAACAATGCAATTACTAAAATATTATGTTGGGTTACAATATTTGGCAAACCGTTCGAAAAAGAGACATGATCGAGGGCTAGTTAGTTATATATAACACAGCAAAATAATTAGGGTTATATAAATAGGTACTCACCATCTATTGTACTGTGTGATACTTCTCAAAACAGGGATCAAGGCACAGAAAAACAAGACACTTCTTGCACTGAATAAACGTGCGGCGGAAAACTTTTTTCTTGTTGCACACTTTGCATCTCATGCGCTTGCTGGTCTTTCTAGGCCAATGCTTGAAAGCAGAAACTTCCAATCTTACCATCTCAGGGGGAGGTCGATGATCAACAATCAAAGGTCTAGAAGGACCAGCCTGCTCATTAGATCCCCGCCGAACCAACTCTTCATACAAAGCTATCCGGAAGTCTCGATGTCTGCGAGTCCGGGAGACCTGGCTGAGGAGGATGTATGCATTGAGGATGCTTTGGTTTAGAAGGTAGAAAAACAGTTTATTGGTCCACTTTATCGTCCTTCTGTCAGTCAGGTATGTACATGTCATTCTGTCTGCCTTATCCACGTAACTCATATTCCTATTGTAGTCAAGTATGATCTGGAGCTTCAAAGGGTTGCTGTGGTCGTCAGTGAAGTTTCCTTGTGTGGGGGGTTTGTGAAAATTTGTGAACACACAGACGTCACGTTTGTCCTTCCAACGTATAGCTGCCAGGTCCCCCTTTGTATACACGTCCAGGTCACCACGTTTGGTCTTCCCCATTTTCAAGTCAGTGGGCATGGAACGCCGATTCTTATTGACAGTTCCGCAACATTGGGTGCCCTTTGTTGCGAGATCATCAAAAAGTTCGGGAGAGGTAAAGTAATTGTCCATAAAAAGTTTATGACCAATTCCTTGTACTCTCTTACTTAGTTCCATGACTAGGGCATGGGTGGCTGTCACAGTTGGAGTCTGTCTGGCACTGTCCTATCCAAGGTAAACTAACATATCAACAGTATATGACAAAGCATCACAAAGCAAGTACAGCTTTATGCCAAATCGCTTGTGCTTCTTTGGGATATATTGCTTGAAAAGCACCTTTCCCTTGTAAAGAACAATAGCCTCGTCAATGGCTACGTGTTCCGTCGGGTGATACAAGTCGAAGTAACGCTGTCTCAGATGTTCTAGAACCTTTCGTAGTTTCCAAAGTCGATCGGTGTTGTCCTGAGGAGGGGAAGAGTTGTCGGCAAAGTGCAGGAAACCTATGATGTGTCGGAAACGGTTGCGTGACATAACATGCCGGACCCAAGGTGTGTGGAAGGAATTTGTCTGCCAGTGAGAGTCCATGTAGTCGTGCTTGTTATGTCCAAAATAGATCCAGAGGGCAAAGAAAAGGAATAATTCTCCAAGGGTGATGGGGGGTTCTACCCTGGACGGATTATTCTCATCGACAAATTGCTGGTAGTATCGGTTAGATTCTACCAGAATAATGTCGAGACGAGCATCCGTCCAGAATAGGCAGCAAGAATCGAAAGGTGAAGAATCAGGAGTCAAATCTGAGGTCTTGGGTCCGGCCGGCCAGTAAAAGGTAAAGGAGTTGGACCCTGAACAAGAGAGGTGCGCGGGCCCCAGGTTGACGAACTTGATGACGTCGATGATGATGCCGTTGGGAGAGGAGAGTCATTTTCATCCGAAGAAGAATCAGATATCCCCCCACATCAACATCATCATCAAAGTCATCATCTTGATCAACATCTGATCCCATGCTCTCACATTCATTGTCCGTATCATAATATAAAAGCTCATCGATCTCCTAACGCATAATCGTTTCCTTCCGGACATATTTCCACAAAGAGCCGAGTCAACAGGGAACAAATGGATTCACAGTAGCTACACAAGATGCAAGTGCGAACAAAAAAAATCAGAAGCACATATCACAAAAAAATTACCCAACACAAGTTCAACACAGCTCAGGGGACACACAATCGGAAAGCACAAAACACGGTCTTTCACAGCCACTGCTCTGAACGTCTATGGCGAGGCCTTTCCTAAACAGAGGAGGGGAGGGAGCCTTTGCAATCCTTTGTTTTGTCTATACTTCTGGATAGACTCATGACTCTTGGCTTCTGGCCTCGGGTCATTGCATTTCTAACATAGAGGCGACAGAAAGCTGACACCGCTAAACCTCTTCCAATCCAGCCTCTCCTTGACCCCCCCCCCCTTCTACTACTTTCGGCTGGATCACCAGGTCTAAACACAAAGAAGAATGTGTGCCTTATCAGTACTAAATCACAGCGTTGGAAGCTTGGAGGAAAACAACATCGTAAATACCAAGCATTCATTGTGTCTGTCAAGTGTGAGCCCAAACGCGTGACATATTCCGAGAAAGGAGGGGGGGGGGGATTTGGAATTTTCGTAAACACATGTTCTCGAACCGAACTGTCAGTGTTTCAACCTCAATATACAAATATAAGTGTGGCAAACCCTCGATAATTGTATCTAAAGCTGTTTGTTCCATATATGCAACCGCGGCTGACAGGGACATACTTTTTTTTGTTCCACATATGGAACGGCGGGGGACTAAAGGTTAAAAATATTTGAAGATAAAAGATGTATGTATGTGTTATGGCATCTATAGTTTGATTGATCTTGTCCATTTTATTTATCTTTTCTGTCACTTTTGGCTAACCACGAAGATGAGGATGAGTGATATGTTGCATAATTTCAGATTTTCTTCAATTGGGGGATGGGCCATACATGTCCTCTCCTCAAAGAGTGGTCTTGTTTTCCTGCAAATTTGCCCCCCCCCCACCACCACCACCACCAAGAAGTAGCAGTCGATTATTTTCAACTTAACTTTGCATGGTTACAGGAATGTACCACTATTACATACTACAGCTTTTTTCATTCACTTTCGTGTTTTTTGATAACCTCTATGGTGTTCTTCTTCCTTTAATTTTCATTATTGGGAGGGACAATGTACAAATTTCACCTTCGATAAAGCCGTCACCCTCCCCCCCCCCCCCACCTCTGCAAAAAAGACTATCTCATTGTGATAATTACTTCTAGAGCTATGATTTTTTTGTACACTCCTGTTCACATAAAGTGGCATACTCCACAGGGCTGAACAGTTGGAAGGATGTGACACTGTATCTGAACACAAGTGTACATCGCAGCAAGTTTGAAAAGTGCATGTGAAAAGTGCGTGTCCGGAAAGGCTTACACGTGGGAGAAGCTACTGTCCACTCAAGGTTAAAATATTGGAGCATTACATCAACATACAGGGTGCACACACAATTGAATATGGGAGTTTTAATACTTCCATATGGTTCTGTAACTTCAGCCAGTTGTCTCCTCCATGTGATGAAAGATCAACTGTGGAAGTTTTGATTCTACGTGCCCAAATTTGTTTCCAAACTCTGCCACATGAGAGTGCCAGTTGTAAAGATGGCAGTGGCTCCTGATCATAAGGCTTTTTGTGTCTTGGAATTCGGAATGTCTAATTCAGTGATTACAGTCCAACAGTGCTTATGAAAAGAGGGCCTATTGGTCAAGATCTGGATGACAACAATATTCGTAGGTGGTGTAACCAATTCCAGATGATGGGGTGCCTGTGTAAGGGGAAGAGAAGTGGGCGACCGCGTGTGTTAGATGAGAACACGGAATGTGTCAGAGCAACTTTGTGTGTCCTAGGAAATCTGTACGGCGGGCAAGTCTAGAACTATGCCGACCATGACAGTGTAGAAAGTGTTGAGAAAACAACTCTGACTGAGACCGTAGCACCTCCAGGTGTTACATACCCTAAGCCTGCAGATCATGTGACCTGTACCAACTTCTGCGAACGAATGCTGGATGAGGAAGATGATGGCTTTTTTAGTCATGTGATTTTCAGTGATACATCCACAAAATGTGTTATGAAAACTAATTGAGTTGCTCCTCCATCTATCAGGTACAATTCATTACTGTATTGTGCATCGCAGAGAAAAGTACACATGCTTAAAACTCAGATATTAATTTGTGTACATGAAAAGAAGGGATAAAGGAAGTGACATAACGGTGAATGAACACTGAATGAAGGTTCTCCTCGAACTATAGCACCGAGGAATGAGTAACAATTAGCAGTATTATAGCCATATATTCCTGGTTTTGAATTTTAAAAAAATAAAAATAAAATGTGACTGAGAAGTTACGATAAATCACATAAATAGAAGATATTGTTGTGTGCCAACTTAAAAGACTACGAAAGCAGAGAAGTGTATGGATAAAAACAAACTTCTTACCAACAGGTTCTGAACTGTTTCCTTGCATCTCTAGCAAATCAAGGAAAACTTTCTTTGCTATCACTGGCTGTTTAGCATTCACTGCTTCTTTTAACAACTGGCCAATAAGATTAGCACGGATACTTTCATCTTCTTCATCATGGAAAAACTGATAATTTCTTGAGTATATACCATGTTCTGCAAAATAAAATAATAATAATACACACACACATTTTTCCATTTCAGAGATTTGGGGGGAAAAAGTTCACATTTTGAAGGACATTCAACAGAAACAACCAAGTTGTTTCACCTGACAAAGAGCATCTAATAAATTACAAAGTAATGCAAAGAATGAATTAAGAATTATAAAAACCCAAAATAACCTAAATGATGATAAAAGTGAAGAAAAATGTTCTATCAAAGTAACACCTAGTGACAGAAGATTAAAATATGATTGCAAGCAGAAAACCTAGTAACTATGAGATAACAAGTTTTGTCACAACAAAAGACCTTCAGGTCTCTTGGATCTTTTAACACTATATAAGAATTTACAGTTCATTCTCTCCTCTGCCTCCCTGTTATCCTTTTTTACAACACATATCCTGAAATATTCACACTGAGGAATGCAACCCTTATTAGCATACTAGCATACTCAATGGTACCTACCCTTTTTTTATGTTGGTGGTAAGTGATGAATTCTTTTTGTGTTACATATGTATCTCGCTAACTTTCCATTGGGGTGGGGTGTTCGTTACCTAATGTCACACAATTACTTTTACAGGGTCCGGCAGAATGAATAGTAGGATATAAAAAGGATAGAACGTCGAAACAAATAGAATAATTTATTGAAACACACTTTGAAAACAAAGAATAATAGATGCCATTACATACCATATACGCCATTTTACTTTGTTTTGAAGATAACACCCGACAGATGGTTGCCATCATGTTCAGCGCATTCTTTCAGGCGGCGAACAAAAGCTCGCATCACCCGCTCCAGCATGTCCAATGGGATCGCCTCCACAGCTGTACATATCCTTGCCTTCAGTTCAGCTACGGTATGAGGACGTGTAGCGTACACTTGACTTTTCAGGTAGCCCCACAAGAAGAAGTCAGGGGCAGTCATATCGGGCGACCGTGATGGCCAATGAATGTCCCCAAATCGGGAAATCAATCGACGAGGAAAATGACGCCGCAAGACAGTCATGGACCGGCGGGCCGTGTGGGCTGTTGCCCCGTCCTGTTGGAACCATATGTCTCTGTTCACCCTTGGAAGGAGAAATTCATGTAACATTTGGACATAGCGATCGCTATTAACCGTTACCGCACGTCCATGAAGATCCTCAAAAAAAATGGACCGATGATGCCAAACGATGCCACACCGCACCACACCGTCACACATTCACTGTGCAGGGGTTGCTCATGCAGCCAACGAGGATTAAATGGCACCCAGTATTTGTAATTATGTTTATTGACACCACCGTGCAGATAAAAATTAACCTCATCCGACATCAGTACGTTGTTTCGCATCTGCGGCTCAGCTGCTAAAAGTTCCAAGCAACGCAACGCAAAGGTTCGTTGGGCATGTTTATCTTGTTCGGTTAGTTTCTGTGCGACCTGCATTTTGTAGGGGTGGAAGTGGAGGTCTTCATGGATGATGCGCCGCAGGGAACGATCTGACATTCCAAGCGCCAAGGCATGTCTGGCAGCAGAACGCCGAGGACTTCGGATCAGTGCTTGACGGGCCTCCTCCACTCGCCCCTGGGTCCGTTGTGTCTTTGGTCGCCCCGGGCTTTTCTTTTTTGCACACAATGCATTAGTCCTGAATTGTTGCGCCCACCGTCCATCGTCCTATGACCCGGGACGTTCTGATGTCGGCCCACCTGGAAATGGCGACGAAAGAGCCGCTGCACGGTGATTGGAGACTCGTTATTTTTTAAATATGCCTCAACTGCGAATGCTCGATGTTCCGAACTCCACAAGGCCATAGTTACAAATGGCAGTCCTTATTCAATCCAGCGCGCACACACGTCGTTGCGCAGGCGCAACGCCGTACTACGTGACTCAAATCAGGCTATTCATTCCGCCGGACCCTTTACGAGGAACAACAACCCAAGAGATCAAGAGGGTACCAGGCAATCAGGTCTGATGTTCCCCTCCCTTTTTACATGATTATTTTTACAACTGAGGTGACCACTCATGGTCTCCTCTCCACAATGCAGTCTTCCTCTTATCTTACCGGTTATTGTCTTCATGAAGGACTCAGCAGCTCTGTCTCGTCCAACGGATATCTCACGTGAAGGTCAAACCGAAAGCTAATTGTCGTAGAGAGATGAAACTGCCCATTGAGGGCCTGGGCCTACCTACAGACTGCCGGCCTCACTCCCACATGATTCTACTCACTCACTCACACGAGGTGGGAGATCGATTGATTTGCTTTATTTTACATCACCTTTTGTGCCACTTTTTTTGGCTAATTTGCAAAGATGGGGATGAGTGATGATACGATGAAATTGATGAATGGACACTCACAAACATCCATGCCCAGGCCAGGATTCAAACCCGGGACTCCTGGCATTGTAGCGTGATGAGATAGCTCCTCCACAGGGCTGGCCCAGGTGGGAGATCATCCAACCAGTTGTGGGTCACGTGGTCAGCACAACAAACAAACACAACGTTTTCATGATCCAGTAATGCTACGCTACTCATACGCAGCTCCCCAATTTCCTCATCATGGTGGGTGGCCACTGGTCCAATACACAGGCCAAAATCTCAGGAAAAAAGCTGTTATGCTTCCCCCCAAAGACAGGAACTTGCATGTGTCCCATAGTCGGAGCCCAAAGCATGACACATTAGACTGGACTCATGACAAGGCTTTTAGTGGAGGTAAAATTTATACATTGTGCCTTCCAATAATTAGTGTTAAAGAAAGAAGAAGAAAAAACTAATTTTAAAAAAAATAGGCACCTAAGAAGAAAAAGATTAATCTCATATGGAAAGAACTGGAGGAAGCACTGAAGAGAATGAAGAGAGGTAGAGAACCTGGAATAGATGGAGTGTCAGTGATTGGTGTGCAGTGTCCGTACAGAGTGATGAAAACAGTGTGGCAAGAGAGAAAGAAGTGCCAAGAGATTGGATAAAGGGACTAATAGTTCACATATTCAAGAAGGGGGGACAGAAAGGAATGTAAAAACTACAGAGGAACAACACTAATGTGCCACTCAGCAAAGGAGTATGACAAAATATTAGAGAAAAGAATAAGGGAAGTAACAGAGCTGAACATGAGAGAGGAACAGTATGGATTTAGAAGAGGCAGATCGACATTGGAGGCAATTGCAGGAAAGGCAGTAGGGTATGGAAATGATATGATTATGGCATTCCTAGATATAGAAAAGGCATACGATAGCATGGACAGAACGAAGATCTGGAAAGCTCTAGGAGAGGAAGGAGTCAAGGTAGAAATAGTGTGTACAGTGCAGAGCACATTCAAGGCTAACCAGAGCTGTGTGAAGACACCAGTGGGAAGAACAGAGTGGTACGGTATAAGTAAAGGACTAAAACAGGGAAATGCTCTTTACCAACTGCTGTTCATAACTACAATGGATGCAATTAATGAAGAACTTTTGCGGAAACCTGGATGACAATGCATTAAGCAGCTTCACGATCTGTTTTGCTTTTTTATGAAATGTTACAGGAAACAAAGAACACGTTTTGAATGAAAGCGGTTACTGGAAGTTGTCGGCTACAAGGCCAGGAGTTGCTCACTCACGGGAACCTGCTGAACTCTAGGTCAGAGCTGGACAGATGGACCAGACTTCCAGGCAACACACGTCTGTATTTTGGAAAATTCCTGCGATCTTATCTCTCATTTCTCAAGGTGGTGTATTTATTGATGAAAAAGCTTAACCTGCCATACACATTGACAAAGACTGCAGGTCTAGCAGTCATTTCAGGTTGCTCCCCCTCCCCCCATGGGACGTCAGTGGCTCTTAGGACAAGGAAACAAGTCAAGGTCAATTTAACATCCAAGAACATTCGATCTTCGCTTTTCGCGTATCCAAGAGCAAGTGAAATCACAATGGCAAAACAAGTGTGGTGTGGTAGTGTCTATTTTTAGATCAGACCCTCTTGCAAGAGGTAGAGCACTTGTGAAGGGAAAGAATGCGAATGAAATGAGTGCAAGAAAATGTATTTTTTGGGCGATTTCTTTCCATTTTTCAACTTTTTTCCAAAATTTTCACGGTTTCTGGGAAAAGGGTCATTACTTCGAGAAGGTCGTTATATCCAGGGTCGTAGAATCAAGAGCCGACTGTATTCTAAATGTTGACAGATAATACATGAAAAATCCTACCAAATTATGTTTGTGTATAGTCGTAAACATTTCCTTTGGTAGCATCCTAATCGCAACACTCTGTTATAAAATTTGAATTAATATGCCACTTAGGCACATTGTCATTCTCAAATACTATACAGTAGTAAACATAACTCCTAGAGGTAACACTGGTATCAAAATATATCAAATGGCGAGTATAGTGAAAATAAATAATGGATTATATTATGCCTTTTTTTGAATATTCATATGGTTGCGTTAACCTTTTTATTCAAAAGTAGCGCACAGGAGATGTAGTGGCCTACTTTTTGGTAAATGTAGCTGCAGCTGTAGCGAAGCTATTTTTAAAATGTAGAATACTCATCCCTGGTTGTACCACTAATTTTTCCGTCATGAGAATAAAATTATTAATCATTACAGAAATGTGAGTAACATGTAAATAAAGACTCAGGTTCTAAATTTAACTGCTTACCTTGTAATATTGCCACAGCATTCTCAACTAGGCAATTTCTTAGCAGAACTTCAGCACATACCATGATAACACGAGTTGGGGTAAATCCAAGGAAAGTCTAAAAATAATATGAAGGATTAATATTTTCACAATGTCAACTATTATTTTTTTATAATTTTCAGTTCTAGATTACATGAAAAAAATTCACACTAGTGTTCAATTTGATAGTACAATCTGGGAGTTATTGTACAAAACTGATTTTTTAGTAATAAAGGCAGAAAGAGAAGTCATCCTCTTACACGAACTTTACAATTGAGAAGAATTTTTCTTCAGGCAAAAGGAAATTATTTGCATTAGCATATATTATTATTTTACATCACTTTTATGCCACTTTTGGCAGATGATAAGGATGAGTGATGATTTGATGTAATTGATGAAGGGACACACAAAGAATACACATGCCAGGATTCGGTGGTGAGATCAAAAGTTAACCACTAAATGCACTCAGCCATATATCCTGTATCAAAGTAGATATGTTAAAACTATAGATGGTGTTTCTTTTTCCTTAACCTTCAGCTGCAGAACAGTTGAAATTTCGAACGCCACATGTGAACCCCTTAATGCCGGATGGTCGATATTTCTACCAGTAGCACGTGGCAGCAATTAACGTGTAATTTCTTAAAAAGTACACACGATATGTCAGTTCTGTCTTTTTCATCTTTAGTATACATATGAAGGTATGGTATACTCTCATTTTAAAACAATATATCCATTGTTACTACTATTAACAAGCAAACCTTCAAAAAGTAATTCGTTTCCCTTCATATCACTTTGTTACCACCATATTATTATGGGATCAATTTCTTAAAGTGGCTATAACTTGTTAACTACTGCACCCTTTTGAAAACTTTAAATTCTACAAGCAAGTATGAGTTAAAAGCAACATTTCAAGCAACATCCGACAATTAAGGATTGAGGGAGGGACGCAGGGGCACAGGTCAGATTGTCGAAATTTGTCCCGATCACATGTTAGCATATGGCAGCAATTATCGTGCCATTTCATAAAAACTATAACTATATTTCAGTTCTGTCTCTTTTGTTCATTAGCTTACGTCTAAAGGTAAGATATACTTGAATTACAAAACAATACATCCATTGTTACTATTAATAACAATGCAGTTTTAAAAAGCCCTTTGTTTCCTTTTTGTCCTATGGCATAAATTGAAGATAAAAGACTATAACTGCTCAACCACTACATCTTTTTGAACAATTTAAATTTTAAAGGTAAGAATGAGTAAAAAGCAAAATTTAAGGGTATAGGGGATTAGCGGTGGCAAAGGCCCAAAGTTCGAAATTTTCCATAATTATGCAAAATTGCCGAACCCAGTCATTTTTTTTTCAAAGTTGCATGACATATGCTTATAGAATGGTCTCTTGTTGTGCTTCCCTCCAAATTTGGTCCTTCCAGGATCCAAAGGGCTAAATCTAGAAGCAAAATTCTGGAAACACTGCCACTTAATATAATGTTATTTTTTTACTCACGAAGTATCAGTCTGATTTCAACGAAACTTTGCATGGTTGTACGAATGTACCATCGCTACATACTACTTTTTCTCATTCACTTTGGTTTATGTATAAGGGCACAGGGGCGTACGGTATTTTTTTTTAAAAAAATCAACTATCTCCTTCATTGTTTAACAATAATTATTGGGAGGCACAATGCATAAATTTTACCTCCCCTAAAACCTATGTCTTTATGAAAAACAAACAACAGAAAAAAATTCATCTGTCTATGACATTAGTTCTTGAGATGCAATTTTATTTGTACTTCGCAGCAAGTTTGAAAAGTGAGCGTGAGGTCTGGCTGCTAAAGGTTGTCAAATATAAAACATGAAAATAAGTGCAAAACTAATAGTTTTTATAAGTTCCAAAAACAAACCTTGGTTGGAAAAATTTGTAAATACATTTCATGTTTGTACAAAACTTAAATCTGCATCTACTACAGAGGTTGATCACTTTATATCAGATTCGGTGCTGCCACCTGGCATATCATGCTGGAACTATGGGTCTCCTGGCGGGAGCAGTGTTGTGTCTGACCTTGTAGGTGCGCGAGTGTTGGTAGTGAATATTATCAAATGGCGCCGAAAATCAACTGGTATTGGGAGGGTTACGTAATGGCCCTTTTCCATGTAAAGTTTTCATACGTACGCATTGTGAAACTGTGTGGGTTAACACTCGGGGTGACTACTGCGAAAGCTATTGTGGTCCGTTACACACAACAGGCTCTCCTTGCCAAACATTCTGCCACGAAAACCACCAGGAGAAGGGCTGCAAGCAAAGTGTCACCCGTAGTGCGAAGGGGGATCCGTCGATTGGCGTGCCAAGAAAACCCCCAGACTCAACGTGATATGGCACACAGATTTCACCTCGCACAGTCAACTGTGAACAAAACAATTCACAACCGCCTCAGGTTGAAGTGTGTGCAGAAGGCCCATGTACACCACCTTCTATTGCATCACATTGCCGAACGTAAGACGAACTGCAGGAAACTGTATGAAAAGTATCTGGCGGGTTCCAAATGGAAGAAAGTTGTCACAATGGATGTATCATATGTCCATCTCTCTGCTGGTGGTCACATACCATGACATTGACAGCAAGGGGCCCAGCAACTTTGTTCGTCAGTGCAGGGAAAGTTTCCCTCGTGGCTTTATGGTTGTGGCGGGATTCGGATATGAGGGTAAGTTGATGATACGCAAGGTGGACAAAAACGTGAAGGTGAATGCCAGATACTTCCAAGACTCCATTCTGACACCTATCTATCGGAGAGACATTTCACAATTGTATGGAATGGACGCGAACCAGGTGATGATCCATATGGACAAGGCTTAGAGTCATACTGCCAGAACATCACTACTTTTTTATCAGGAAATCGCAGAGGAATTAGGAATTCGTGTCATTCAGTTTGAAGACATTCCTGTGAAAAGCCAGATGCCAGTCCAATGGATTTTTGCGCATTTGGACTGTTGAAACCTTGTCTTCAACATCGCCGCCCGCTCACCCTGGATGGTCTATGGAAAGCTTGCAGGGAGGAGTGCGACAGAATTCACATGCCTGTCCTGCGCCGGAGCTTGCTGCAATGGAAACTGCGATGCCGGGCGATAGTCCACAATGCTGGGGGTCCAATAGAACATGAACGGTGGTGGCGGCACGGTATCTCTTAAGGTGAGTACCCGTCAAAAATGGTCGGATATAAAGCAAACAACCTTCTGTATAATTGCCAATTTTAAATTGATATAATGTTTAATTATCGGTACCAGTAAAAAATCGTAACAGTGACAACATCAGTAAGGAGGCCAAGGAACAAGGTGGGTTATGAATAGGCACGTGAAGTTTTAGTTTTATTTTCACCTGAATTTCAATGTTATTGTTTACTGCAATTTGGTATTATTTTTTGCAGTTTAGGGCAAAATTCAGTGTTACTTTTAGATGCATTTTTACTGTTCCTTCTGTGCTTAAGATTTTCACATTGCTTTAGTTCTGGAAAATTGAGACAAATTTTAGTTTTAATGAAATAAAATAAATTTAAGGCTTATCTTTGTGAGAAATGACCAGATTTCTTCCATTTGGAAAACTATTTCTTCTCATCAGACAGTAAATATGAAATGTTTATCGAATGATATCACCCAAATCTTTGAAAATAGTCATACATATCAAATTTCCCTAACAATGAAAAAAAAATCCGGCTGCGAACTCAAAACATCGTTTTATGTACACACATACATACACAATCCCCCTTCCACCCGAAACACAACAGGTGATTCTCCCTGAAAATTTTACCCTTCCTTACAAATTTCCCTCCTGGGAAGATCCCCTACCGAGCAAATTCTATTTTAGGAAGAGGATAAACATTGTCAGTCATGTCTGCACCAAACTGCAATAATTTAATTAAAGCATGGCAATTTCTTTTGAATCGAACTTTCACCAGCTAGACTAGAAACAACAGATCATATAGCACTTCAGGTAGTTATTTTTGAAGAAAAGAAGTGTTATCCCTAGTTTATATTGCATATTTTGTGGTGTTTTTCACGTTAAAGTGCAAAATGCGATGTTATTCTAAAAAATGCCATAATTTGCGATTCCTTAACATAGAAATCTTGACTTCTTTAGTTACCCAAATACATTTTACACACTTTATTGTGCTTTCCTCAACTTTTCGGTGTTATCATTAAAACTAAAACTTCACCTCCCTAGTTATGAATGGTGATCCGCATAAGTATTGATAAGGCTACAAAAATGTCTCGCAGATACCGAGTTGTAGATACTGCTTTTGGTATTTGTTGTACACCAAAAATATTGATATATAGGGTGTTTGAACTTCCCCCCCCCCCTTTCTTAACATTTATTTGATCGCCCCCTACTTAAGTATAGTTGCAAAATTAAGAAAATAGATATTTTTATTCAATGAAAAACCCCTACCACAAGGTCCATTAAGATGAAAACACAAGCTGTATTTTAACAAGAGATTTAGACTTGCTTTAATTATTAATGCACGTAAAAATTAATGCATGGGGAATGGCCACATTACTTTATTTAATATTAAAACATCATACAAGAATGTCATTTTTAAGAAACGAAGTGAACAAATCTGAACCACACTAAATACAATTTTATATTTCCAAATATTCAATTTTATCAAATTCCAGTTTAAGTATATAACACTGTAAATTCACTGTACTGTTAAAAATAGGAAAAATTCTTGACCTCCCTGTTGATTTCCTGTATTTTTCTTGAAATTCTTGTCTGGTAAAACACCCTGATATACCAATATATCAGAAATAAGAGCTGCAGTGGTCTAGTCGATAGGGTGTCTGACTGCCACGCAGGAGACCCAGGTTCGATTCCCAGGGTGGGTGGTATAAGGTCAGAATTTTTTCGGCCCACATAAAGCAGCTCTGGGGCTCACCCAGCCTCAAATCAATAGGTATCTGGGGACAACCTTGGTACCGATCACATAATCTCCAAAATGGTGGAGTTCAAAAATTTGTGGGACCCTACCCCAACATTCCTTTCATGTGCCTTCATGGCCAAACCAGAATGAAATTTACAGCCCCATATTTCTTTTTCTTCTGTCTGGTGCCGAGAAAGGTTGTGTTGCATCTGACAAGAGATCTTATCTTACCAGTTAATCCTGTAACGGACAATGCTCTAGTAAACTCGTATAAAATCCAACATTCATTTTGCCCGATTATCTCCCGACTTTTGCTAATGCCAATGTGACTGCTGTCAAGATTCTTCGAGTTTTCCTTGCAATAAATGAGAGGTCCGTAGGTCGCGGTGCAAACGGGTTTATCACGAACTAGAATTGTAAGAATTTCGTGGAAGAGCAATGATTGTGCACAATTGAAATGCATCCTGTGCATAACAAGTGGTATAACTACAGAGGATAAATGGTGTTACCGTCTCCTCCGTGCCCTCATTTTGTGCAACGTTTTTTATAGTTCCTTTCAAACTTACAATATAATTATGTAGTATATATAAAGCTTATTTTGTGAGCTATTACCAAGTATAAAACATCCGTTATGGGGGTAATTTATAACGTAATTTATTTACACCTGAAAAACAAATGCCACCTTGAAAAGTTTGAATAATTCGAAGTTGACATTTTCTGGGCCCTTGAACTTCGTATTAACGAGATTTTCCTGTATATGTGGGATCTATAACCAAAATTTTCCAGATGTCTGAAAATAATCAAATTTTTGTTCCTTAGTCTGAAAAACATTATTACAATTAATAAACAATTTATATATTTATATTTCATATTATTAACCAAGATCAATTAGCAGAACATATTGAAAGGTTAAAACCAAATGGGAGGCTAATAAGAGTCTAAAGTAGTGTCCCCATGTGAACGAAAGAGTTATATTAAGTTCTTGTGAATAACTGATAAAGTCCGAAGCAACAAACTGAAGTTTACAACCTTTTTAACACCTTCTAACTCACTTAATTACAAGTTTTCTGTCATCCGAACAATAATATGTACACATTTTTTTTTCAATTCTAAACTTGCCAACTGTTTGCTATTGCTGTTGTAAAACATTTGAAATTCCTGTTTATTTACAATTATTGTTAACAATAGAGAATGAAGCTCAAGTTGATGCTGGTTGTTACAAACGTTATTTTGGCAACTTTGGAAGTGTGTTCCATGTCAAGCAGCACCAGAAGCAATAATTTTGTGGCACACGTACGGAATTCGCTTGTGAATTCTCTTCAAGACAGTCATGGTAATAGTTACAGTGCAAGAGTGTAAATTATGCAGCTGTTTAGTGTCCTACTCATATATTATTAAAAAGTATTTTTTCATAATATTAAGTCCATATTTAACTCGATATTTTGGTGAAAATAACAAAATATGTATTTACATATTTAGCACATTTTTACTATATATAAATCCATTCCTTGATCATAAACATACCCCGTCATCTGGTGAATCCATGTCAGGTATTTTCATGCCATCAAGCGGGTGCATTTTGTACAATTTCATATTTTGATAGATACCCAAGGCATCCCTCCAGGAGGGTTTTTCCATTTGAAGCATTTGCATTATTAAACTAATGCCAACAGTTGCCATTATTGCATGCAAATCAGGATCCAATTTCTTCCCATTCCTACTGCGGCCTTTAAAATATAAATATAAAAGAAATTAAATAAAGACAAGGAAAAACACCCTGCACATTTAGACCACAAAAACAAAAAAATGCTATTCTTCCATGTTCAGAAACAAGAATAAATTAATTATATCTTTACATTTCAACCCTGCTTTTAGAAATATAAAATTGCTATAATTATTGTACATTTTACCATGAGCAACTTACATTTACACCGCGTGAGGCACCTAAAAGTACCACCTGAAATAGCGAAGAAACCAGAAACAGTAGCGATGTGACGTTTGCGGGAAACAATAATATCAAATGGGGCTCGTAAATCGGAGGTATGGGGTGGGTCGAAAAATATCGACAAATGGGGCATCTGGAGCAAAGTCATATTTTTTTAAATGGAACAATATACAATAACATGCATAATATAAAAGAGCACACGCAGAGAAACACAACACCGTTGGTCTCATGCATCTACTGCACATAGGAACGAAGATATGGCCATGTGAAAATATGTAAACAAACTAACAAGTGGCCAACTTGACCGCCAGTACCACGGCATGTAAGACTTCTCAGGTGCCTGACAGAACTGCCTTTACGCAGACCAAGTTTTGATAGCAGGTCCACGAGATCGTGTTAGTTCATAGCAAGCAGTCGTAGTGGTAAGAGCGAAGATTATGGTGTTCACAAACATAGAAAAAGCGGACATGATCCTGATTTATGGGGAATGCCGAAAGAATGCCTCAGAAGCCTACCGTGTGTACGCAGAGAGATATCCGGACAGACGACAGCCATCTCGACGTCTGTTTGGTAAGAGACACCGGAAGTGTAACACCACGAGCACGTGTGCGGAACAAGCCAACTACAGGTGAGGCAGGTGCAACAAATGTTCTCGCCGCTGTTGCTGTGAATCCGCACGTTAGCTCCCATGAAATTGCCAGGGATGCTGGGATGAGTCAGCGAAGTGTATTGCGCATTCTGCACACACACAAGTTTCACCCATATCATATCTCCCTCCATCAGGAACTTCACGGGAATGATTTTGTGGACAGTGTTCGGTTTTGCACATGGATGTTACGACACGACACACCCGATTTGTCACGTATCCTCTTCACTGACAAGGCAACTTTTACCAATCATGGAAATGTCAACCTAAGGAACATGCACTATTGGTCGGTGACAAATCCACATTGGCGCTTCACCAAGTGGAACGCCAGCGCCCATGGAGTGTGAACGTGTGGTGTGGTATAGTGGGTGAACATCTCATTGGCCCTTTTTTTATACAAGGGACACTGAATGCTGACCGATACATACAGTTTTTACAACATGAACTGCCTGTACTATTGGAGGACATACCACTTCAGACAAGGAGGGACATGTGGTACCAACATGACGGGTGCCCAGCACACAGTGCAAGACGCGCTACAGCATGTGTGGAAAATACATTTCCAAATCGTTGGATTGGACGTGGAGGGCCTGTCAAATGGCCGGCTCGTTCCCCAGATTTGACACCGTTACACTTTTTCCTGTGGGGAAAGCTGAAGGACATTGTCTACCGGGATGTGCCAACAACTCCAGAGGATATGCAACACCGCATTACTGCGGCCTGTAGGGACATTCCCTACGAGATGCTACATTCTGTGCAACAATCTTTGCGTGGGCACCTCGTTGCCTGTATCGCAGCTGACGGCCACCACTTTGAACACACACTTTGACAGGTTTTCGCTTCTTACGCAGTGGTTCTTCGACATACTGTCATATTCATTTTCATTATGCTGTAACACTGTCAAATACATGGTGCTGACGATGTCTACTGTATTTTTTCTTCCTTTAACACGTTCTGTCTTCATCTTGTCCAATGGCTTCCGACATCTCATACTTGTACATGCCGTGGTACTGACGGTCAAGTGGGCCACTTGTTAGTTTGTTTACATATTTTCACATGGCCATATCTTCGTTCCTATGTGCAGTAGATGCATGAGACCAACGGTGTTGTGTTTCTCTGCGTGTGCTCTTTTATATTATACATGTTATTGTATATCGTTCCATTAAAAAAAATATGACTTTGCTCCAGATGCCCCATTTGTCGATATTTTTCGACCCACCCCATACCTCTGATTTACGAGCCCCATTTGATATTATTGTTTCCCGCAAACCTCACATCGCTACTGTTTCTGGTTTCTTCGCTATTTCAGGTGGTACTTTTTGGTGCCTCACGCGGTATATCTATATTGTAGGTACCAACTGAATGCCAGTCCTTGCACATTACTGGACTGCTCATTATTTTGTGAACATAACCAGAATTATTGTTTCAGCAATGAAGAGAGGCTACACAGTAAACTACATTTCAGTAAAAGAACACAAAGGAATTGTCTTTTCTTTGAAGTAACCACCACAAGCTTTGATAAATTTGTGTTCTTGTTTTTAAGTTCACTTTATGCACAGAGAGGTTAATCAGGACTGGACCTACAATTTAATGGGATCCATCCTACTACGTGCATCCACCGTGTATTAAACCTAGGACCCCTTCATTACAAGGCAATGATGCTACCAGTACACCATAAGGGAGGCCCAAGCTTTGATAAATGCTTCACACATTCTTGGCCAATTTGTGGAGTGTTTCATAAAGGAAGTTTGTTCCATTCAACACACACAACCTTCACATTTGCAATTCAAATCTTCCTTAACTGTGTTGTGAAAGTGAATCCATCCCAATTTAGTTGCACTCTATATACCAAGGGGACTGGACCAGATTTTTCAGGATGCTTTCTCTCTACAGCAGTCCCCTCCCTCCAAAAAAATTATTGAAAATACATAATTATACTCAATTTTGGATAAACATTTTGTTGCAAAGTTGTGAATTTCTCAAATAATAACTTTTTTTTATTCAGATTTTCTCTCATGAAATTCTTCAAATATTTGAAAGCTATACAGATGTGTTTTAAGTGCAACTGAAGATTAATATTAATAATTATCATGTACACAAATTTGAATATTTATACAATGTTAAAGGATTTGTATCGGAATCTGTGGAAACTAATAATTTTCGGCATTAGTAACAGTATCAGTTCAATCCTAGTTGTAACTCAGACTACATGTCACCTAGCTTATTGGTCTCACAATACTTCCAGCTATATGACCGACTTACCAACCAAGTGCGTCCTCACAACACAATGATTGGGTTGTCTTTTGTTTCCATTGATTTCTGCAGTTATCTTGGGGTATCACCTGACCAATGTCCTTGCGTTTGGTAGCATGAGGTAATGAGGTATGGATGATGGTAGTGTTTGAAGAGTGTTCAAAGCTAACATTGCCTGATTTCTTACGTAGCCTACTGCATGGCTCATGTACTTTCATTATTCCAAGCATTAAAAGCTTAAACATTTCCTTACTCAACTAAACTATGTAATGGCAACACACTGCTCATGGGAACGAGTAATTTTATCATTTGTATCAGATAGCTTGTATTAGGGTGGATCAAATGAAAACAAAACAGTGGATGTATTGTGTGTGGCGAGACAACCCTGTGTAGAGGTAAGAGCGGGAGGTAAGGAAGGAAATCCCTACTGCATAATGGACTGGCCCTAGATAGTCGTGCATGAGCAGGTGATATGCACAGGTGGTCGGGCAGCAGTATCGTCTGAGAAGGCAGGCAGACAGGCAGGCAGTCAGTCAGTCAGTGCTTCACCTGCGGCAGCGGAATGTTTGCAGAGTTGTAGCAAAGTGATGCTGACATGTTTTTTTGATCATGAATAGAGCCCGGAAGTTTGGCAAAATGCCTCTTTTTATCTACTGCATATATTGATAAAATTTTTCCGGATATACGTTTCTTATGTTGTTTCGAATGTTTTAGAAGCCTTTTCATTTTGCCTATTTGGGACCCCACTGCCTATTTTTAATAATAATGCCTTTTTCTGCCTTTTTCAATTAAATTTGACCATTTTTTTTAAAAAAAATGTGTATATAAATTATTTTTCTCCCAAAAAACGTTGTTGGCATTTATTTTTCTTCCGTTTATTGTGTGAATAATTTTTGCTTTATTTAAGTAATATTGCACTCATGCATGTTTCAACATTGCTGAAGGAGAAAAGTGTGAGAAAAATGTATTTCATGCTCAGTTAGGATATTGCCTTTCGGTTAACATTTCCTTGTGCATGATTGACTGCTGAAGTGGACAGGTTGATTTCAAACACAAAGAAGATATTTCTGAAATCTCCCTCTCGAACCCGAAAATTTAAGGAAGTTGCATCTGAGCTTAGTTTACCTCCGCAACCAGTCTTGACCAGATGGGGAACCTGGATATCAGCAGCTATATATTTTGCTAGCAACCTTGAAAAAATCAGTGAGGTGATAGATGCTCTTCCAGAAAATGAAGCGGCTTCAATTCGTGAAGTGAAAAAACTCCTGTGCTATTCAAGTTTATTTTTGCACATTATGGTGCATTGCCAGAGACAATTACAATTATAGCATCCATGAAAATCTACGAGGAATCTATGCAGCAGATGATGGAAGTGCCAGGAGAAAAGGGGTCAGCTGTTGCGGAAAAGTGCAAACGGGTAGTGAGTGCAAATGAGGACCTGAAACAATTGAAAACAATTTGTGATATTCTAAAAGGTGAAAATGCTGTTACCCAAAATGAGTCCAGCTACATTAGCTTGTTTTATGTATGCTCCAATAACTTCTGTCAAAGTAGAAAGATCATTTTCTATTATGAATAACATTCTCTCTCGCAGACTACTATCAATGAATGTTGAGAACTTAAAAAAACACCTTGTAGTTATGTGCAATTAAGACGGAGAAAATTGAAATGCTCTTCCCAATGTAGATTTTAACATTTTGCCAGAAATTATAGATAAAAGTAAGCACTTTCCAAATGTGCCTTTTTTGGTTTATTTTGCCTTTTTTTTCTTTTTTTTGCCTATTTTCCACATTATAAATGCCTTTTTGCCTGCCTATTTTAACAAAAATAAATGCCTGAACTTCCGGGCTCTAATCATGAAGGACCCCTTCTCCTCGAGTTGACCACGGTCAAACGATCAATGCTGCTTTACTGCAGTACCCTCCACTGTATGTGCGCAGCAATCAAGGCCAATTGGCCCGGCCTGTTGTCTTCTGGAGTGGTTTTGCTGCATGACAACACGCAGCCACATATGTCAGCTGTTACAAAGAACACGTTGGTGACGTTTGGGTGGACAATGTTGGAACACTCACCGTATAGACCTGGCCTATCGCCATGCGCTTTCCGTATCTTTGGTCCATTGAAAAAGGCATTGAAGGGGCGGCACTTCCACTCGAACAATGTTCCCAACTGCTTCTGATCTCAGCCAAAGGAGTTCTACAGGGTGCGGCAGAACCGACTAAGCAGTTTCTATCGATTACCGCGGGAGCTGTGGTGGGGGTAGACAGTTGCACGTGGTCTGCCTTTGTTCAGGCGTTGACCCCATTTCAGTAGCTAAGATGGTCTGGACCGGTGCACATCGTGGTTTTGCCGTTCGCGTGTATTATGAAAACAACAGATCTGTGATCGCTACACAACGAGCTTTTCGGCGCCAGTTCAACATTCCACGCAACAATGCCGTTCCTAATGCAAACACAATCGTGGGTTCGGCAGTTGGAGGAAACTGGTAGCACTCTAAGAAGAGATACACATGGCTGACGCAGATCCATCAGAAAATGTGCAGCGGGTGAGAACGGCAGTTCAACAATCGCCGCAACGTTCTGCTCGACGACATGCTGTTGTATTGGGGATTTCAGACCGCAGTTTGAGAAGGATTCTGCACTGCGATTTGAAGTTCCATCCTTTCAAAATAATGATTGCTCAAGAATTACGCCCAGCAGACTACGCCAACCGTAAAAATCTGTGTGAGCAAATGCTTGCTCAGATCCCTCCGAATGCAGCTTTTTTCAGTAGTGACGAGGCACATTTTCATCTTTGTGGGTGCGTGAATAAGCAAAACTTTCGCTACTGGGCTGAACATAACCCCCGCATTATTCATGAAAGACCGCAACATTCTCCTAAAGTGACAGTGGGGTGTGCCATATCACAATTTGGCGTGGTAGGCCCTTACTTTTTTTGAGGAGGAAGGAGTGACAGTGACTTCCACATGTTATGTTTCAATGTTGCAAAATTTTCTGCAACCCAGAATGGAGGAGATTGTTGAAGAACATGGACTGGGGGACTTGTGGTTCCAACAGGATGGAGCTACTGCTCACACAGCTCGAATTTCACTTGATGTTTTGAGAGAAATGTTTCCGGGACGCCTCGTCTCTTTGAGGGGTGATGTCCGGTGGCCTGCGCGGTCACCAGATTTGAGCATTTGTGACTACTTTCTTTGGGGATATCTGAAGGAAAAGGTTTTCAAAAGCCGCCCTCACACCCTACCAGAGTTAAAAGAGCGGATTATTGACGAAGTGAATGCCATACCCCGCAATATGTGTGCAAGAGCTGCTCGAAACTTCAGGAATCGTCTACAACAATGTATTGATGCTGACGGCTGCCATCTTGAGGACATTATTTTCAAAACTAAATGAATGTAAAATGGTATATTGTACTAATTTAGAAAACAAATACATTTTTTCTCTATATATCCAGATTTACTTTTTATTGCTCCTTAAAACTGCTTAGTTGGTTCTGCCGCACCCTGTATGAGCAGGGTATATTCACTGCTTGGTGAAACATTGGGACAAGTGCTTGTGTAACTTTGGAGATTTAAGTTTGAAATAAACCTTGTTGATTTCATTATGTGGCCCCTGTTCAGTTTTCATCTGCTCTACCCTTACATTTGTCTGAGGGCTAGTGCTACAAATTTTAACAAATTTGTAGATAATTAGTAGTAGTGTCATTATTAATTTTCTGTGTTTCCCATATGCTCACTTACTTGTTAATGTTGGTAATGAGCACTTGTTAATCCTTACATTAGTTATGTGTATACAAAGAAAGAGACATTATATCACAAATAACTTCAATTACTCAATCATTTGTTGGAGTAGGGCTACTTAATGAACATAAAATTTGAAAAATGCATAAATAAAAACAGCATTGAATGTATTTATGACACTTATTGAGAATTTACACCTACCCTATTTTATTGTACAATTCTTCCTACTGAATATTAATTTATCATGTTAAGGAGTTAAGAATTTTATGAAGTGTAGCTTAATATTTTTTGTGCTTGTTTGCATAAATTGAGCAATCTGGATACCACTGCCAAGCTACACTTAATGTTTTTGATCATCATTATTAAATTTGACTTCTGCCAATGAATAAAACAGTCACTGGACTACCCAAATAAGTTATGTGAATCTTATGCTATGTAAATTTGAGAACAGTTTCTGAATTGCATGGTAGAGTTCTAATCTTGCCTTGCTACCAAAGGTAAATTGATTTCAGGCCAGCATATATAGGGGTCCAACCAGCATTTAGAGATTTGTGTACCCTACGTGCAATTTGTAGCCCCAGTATGACTTTCAACTTTTTTATAAATCTAAAATTAACAAATTGCACGAAGAGTTACAGTCGCCAGGTAGTATGGCACCAGGCAGAAAGTTCCACTTAACACTTATGCTTATCTTAAGTTGAACTTAGTTAAGCAAGACTTTGGGTGGAGATGGTGAAATCTCCTGAGAAATGCTATGCCACAAATTGAGGTAAGTAAGAGGACGAGATGAAAAATAAACAAAAAAAAAAAGACATGTCACTTACCTGTATGTTGCAGCAATTTGCCAAAACGTACTCTAACATCTGCATGATATGGTTGTAATGCCTCGTGGATAATTGAAGCTAATTTACATACAATTTCGGGTCTACGTCTTACTTTCTCAATTGCATTAACAGTTTTTGCAAACTGGTGTTGCTGAATAGTAAAAGAAATGTCTTTACTTAGTTCCTCAAGAGTCACGGGAAGACTGCGGGTTCTTTTGAAGTCACGATGAACCTGTTGATTGTATGGTTTTGGATGTCTTAAGGGCACAGGAGCAGGACACTTAAACACATTATCTGTTTCATAAGTAAAAGAACGTTCTGCACGGAATGGCATTTCCGGAGTGTTCATCGCCTGGGGCACAAATAGCTCGGAGATTGATTTTGACATCAACGGTGGTGGCTGCTTGTACGGTAATGGCAGTGTATTTGAAGGTGGTGTTATTTTATTAATTGGTGGAGGAATCCTGTTCATCTGTGGAGGCATAATGTTCATCCGTGGAGGCATACTGTTCACCCATGGAACAATGTTGTTTGCCTGTTGAGGCATATTGTTCATTCGTGGAACAATGTTTGCCTGTGGAGGCATATTGTTCATTCGTGGAACAACGTTATTTACCTGTGGAGGCATATTGTTCATTCGTGGAACAATGTTTGCCTGTGGAGGCATATTGTTCATTTGTGGAACAATGTTGTTTGCCTGTGGAGGCATATTGTTCATTCGTGGAACAATGTTGTTTGCCTGTGGAGGCATATTGTTCATTCGTGGAACAATGTTGTTCACCTGTGGAGGTGTATTATTCATCCGAGGAACCATATTGTTCATCTGTGGAGCAATGTCATTCATGGCACTGGGAATGAAATTATTACGTTGCACATTTGTCACTTCCATGTATGCATCGGCATTAACAAAATCATTGTATCCTGCATCAGCCAAGCACTGAACAAAAGTCTTCACAAGAGACATATCAATATCTTTCCTGGTGGCAGGAGGAACATTCCTGAATAAACAATGCACCTGCTTCAAACATCGCCTTTCCTGGACTGCATTTTGCATCACTTTACGAAGTACATCTGGTGGAAAGTATCCTTGCTCACGAGCAACCTTTATCAGAATATCCCATTTACATTCCTCATTCTGCAAATCCAGTGACAGGTTCACAAAATCATATAAATTTGTTTTAAAGGCACCAATGTTGACGAGATATATGAATGTATGAAAAATCAGATCATCATTCCTAATGGGACAACGTATGATTGCTCGTATAATGATCTCCCAGGTAAGGCTATATTTTACATGGTTTCTGTGTAGAATTTCCAACAGTGCTTCCAATGCTGCGGAATTTCTCTCGGCTACAAACTTTTCGCAACAATATTCCATGACAATTTTTAGGATGAAATCAGTATAATGTTTTCTTGCAAGGAAGGCTACTAAATTGAGTATCTTTCTTGGATTTTCATGGAGGATTCTCTCCTGTAAATTTATTGGTAACTGAAATAAAAAAGAAAAATTTTCACTGTAATATTTAATAGTATGTGTGTAATTAACACAGTCAGTACAGTCAAGGACAATTCACGTAGCATTGACTCAGAAATGTTAGTGACTTTATCATTACAGTGAAAGCCTGATTCTCAGTTGGTAGATTTTAAATTTTTGCATTTTATACATGTAATTTTCCCAGTCCCCACACAAGAAAATGCAATTATTTTATCCTGGATACATTTTAGTTCCTTATCCACAGGTCACAGGAGGCCCAGTGCTGAAATAAGTGAGGTAGATGTTGCCCCTAGTTAAAAATGTAAGGCAAGGTAAAGTTCCCAGTGCATATAGCACCGTGCCATGGAGGCACATTTAGGGGATGTGGGGGTAGGGCCCCACACATTTGCGATCTTTGCAATTTTGGAGGTGATCACCTCTAGGTGATCTGATGTGGTCTCCTCTAGCCCCAAGGCACTCACTGATTTGAGGCTCGTTGAGCCCCAGAGGTGCTTCATGCAGGGACAAGGCCAGAAAAATCCTGACCTTATATCAGCTCCCGAACACAGGTCTCCTGTGTGACAGTCACACATCCTACCGACTAAACCACCACAGGTCTCTAGTGAAGAAAATATGCATACAGCATCCCCCCCCCCCCCCCAACTCACCCACCCACCTATCCTGAAACTAGATCAAGCATACCTACACCTAGAAATTTTCATTCAAGAACATATAACCAGGGTTCCACTGTAAATAACAAAAAGTACGAACAATATACATACACAGGGTTTGTCCAATAAGTATTGGGATTGATTTTGTCCGGCCAATGGGAAGGGGTGCAGGGCGGTCTTGCGGGATCACGTGAGCTAGGAGACCCAGCTCAGTTGCCTCCGTGGTCATTGGTGTGTGTGTGTGGGTCGTGCCTGAAGTGAAAGTGCTCGCGTTGAGAGTCAAAATGCAGTGAACCATCGAGCAGTGATGTGCCATCAAATTTTGCGTTAAACTGAAGAAATCTGCTACGGAGACTTTCGATATGACCATGAGGCTTACAAGGACGAAGCCATGTCCAGAACCCGAGTTTTTGAGTGTCATAAAAAATTCAAAGATGGCTGGGAAGACTACATCGATCCGAAATGCTGAAAATGTGGCCAAAGTGCGAGAACTTCTGAACAATGATCGCCAGTTAAGTGTTTGCTTGATAGCACAGGAGTTAAACTTACTGAAATCCACTTTGCATTCAATTATGACCGATGATTTGCAAATGCGAAAGGTATGCACGAAGTTGGTGCCGAAGGTTTTGTCAGACAAGCAGAAGGAACACTGTGGGACGATTTGTCGTGAACTGTTGGAACGTATGGAGACCGATCCAAATCTTTTGAACAGAGTAATAACCGGTGACGAAACCTCGATTTTTGAGTACGATCTGGAGACCAAAAGGCAAAGTGCTTAGTGGCACACAAGCACCTCTCCTCGACCAAAAAAAGGCCCGCATGAGCAAATCAAGAGTGAAATTGTTGCTCATAGTCTTTTCTGACGCAAAAGGTGTGGTGCTGGACAAACAGTGAACGGGAATTTTTACGCAGAAGTGCTTGAACTTTTGAGGATTAGGGTCTGCCACATCCGAAGGGAGATCGCCGATTCCTGGCTGCTGCATCATGACAATGCACTGAGTCACACGTCGCTAATTGTGAGGGAGGCACTAGCCAAACACAATTTGGCAATGCTGCCGCAAGCACCCTACAGTTCCTCGGCTCAAAAGAAGCCCGAAAGGACATTGTTTCGGAACAACTGAGGCGGTCGAAGTGGCTTCGACAGGGTGCCTGAACAGCCTTGCGGTTGCCGACTTCCAGGGTGCGTATGAAGAGTGGAAAAAGCACTGGTAGCAGTGTATTGATGCAGGAGGGTCATATTTTGAGGAATATTAACACACTGTAAATATATCTCAATAAATTTATTTTTATGACTTCAGTCCCGATACTTATTGGACAAACCCTGTATATTTCTGATTTTGAAATGAAATAAAGGAAAAAGATTTTGTGAAATAACATGTGACGGAATAGCACATGTGTGATACACGAGACCGCATCTGTGGGAACAAAGCCTGGTAGACTTCAAAGGAACTTCTATGGGGATAATTTCACGTTACCCTTGATTTGCAAGATACTTGACTGCGAGTCTTATCTGCGTATGGATTCTTTGTCATGTAATTGCTGTTCACCTAACTTGAATCCACGTTTAACTAACAAATGCAAAATACGTATTTTTCATTTTTTTTGAAAGCCAAAGGTACGTTGGAAAAGGTAAATGAACCTTTGAAAAGGAACAAATTTTGGTTTTCGTCAAGCTTCTTCAAAGATAATGGTATCGGCTAATATCAGTGCAAAAATATCAACCGATGTATCAGGTAAAGGTAAAGTGTTCCCCTGTGCATAGCACCACGCCATGAAGGCGTATAGGGGGTGTGGGGGTAACGCCCCACACTTTCTTGATCCGGTCGTGAGTGGGGGTGATGTGATCAGCATCACGCCCCTGACCGCCTTTACCCCCCAGGGTTTCCCCCAGGTACCCATGTTATTCGACGCTGGGTGGGCGCCGGGGCCGCTTCCACCGTTAGAAAAGTTCCCGGATTTGAACCGGCCGGGGATCGAACCCGGGACCTTGAGCATGGTAGTCATAAAAGGAAACACTCACCGGAGACAGTAGAAAAATTCAAAATTTTCACTAACTTCGTAGCATCATCGGTGTGAGGAGAAAGAGACGGAACCGGAAGTTGGGGCCCTGCAGAGTTGTCAGGTCCCCATCGAAGAAGAAGCTGTGCGTAGAACGAAAAAAAAAACTGTTTCGTCACCAGGCTCATCGGAAACTGTGTGTGGGCAGGATGGGTCAGGAGGGATGAGGTATGTTGGAGGGTGGGATGAGGTGGGTTAAGGTACGGACGGTACTGGTTGGCCTTGTTCAGGCCAGGTGGAGTGGTTGCACTCATGGCCAATATATAGGCTCTCTCCCATCTTTTGCGAAAAGAGGTGTTGGCTGGTTGGGGTAGGAGATGGATGATCGCTACCCGGAAGCAGTCATTGAAAGGGATGTTGTGGTGGTTGGTGTGGATGGCGACAGTGAAGTCCAGGTTGTGGGTGGAGGAGCGGTGGTTATTGATGCGGAGGTTGAGGGCAGTAGATGTTTCCCCCAGGTAAAAATAATCACATATGTTGCAGGTAAGGATGCAGATTAGGTTTGAGGCATGGCAGGTCCCTATGGGATGGAGGGTAAATTTGCCAGTGGCTGTGTGCACCTGAAGGGTGTGAGAGGTAATGAGGATGGGGCAGGTCTTGCACCTGGGGCGGTTGCATTTATGGGCAGGGGGGTGTTGACGAGAACATCTTCATGCTCTGTACACATGGAGAACCATCCTTGTCAGTCTTTCTGGACCAATTTAACCACTTCCGTCCCCTAAAATTCACCTGGACATACTCCCCCAACCAGATCACCTTCCTGGATGTGGATGTGCACATCGAGGGAGGACACCTGACTACCTCCATCCACATAAAACCCACCAACCAAATGCAATACCTACACTTCTCCAGCTCCCACCCATTCCACACCAAAAAAGCCATTCCATTCTCTCTGGCCCTCAGGGGACAGCACCTGAACACTTCACCCACCTCCCGCCAGAATTATAACCTCCGCCTACACCAGGCCCTGGTCAACCGTGATTATCCCTCCATCCTGGTCACCAAGCAAATATCGCGAGCTGCCTCACACACCACCACCACCAAGAAAACTGCTGCCACCAACCCACCTGCACTCATCACCCAATATCATCCCCACCTCAACCAAATCAGGCACACACTACACTCTCTTCTCCCAATTCTCCACAGTGATCCTGAAACCAAAAACATATTTCCCAACAAACCCAGAGTGGTTTTCAAACACCACCACCCCCCCCCCCCCCAACCTCCGAAACATCCTGGTCCACAACACTCCTTCACCTCACATCCAACACCCCCCTGCCCATAAATGCAACCGCCCCAGGTGCAAGACCTGCCCCATCCTCATTACCACTCACACCCTCCAGGTGCACACAGCCACTGGCAAATTTACCCTCCATCCCAAGGGGACCTACCATGCCTCAAACCTAATCTACATCCTCACCTGCAACATCTGTGATGATTTTTACCTGGGGGAAACATCTAATGCCCTCAACCTCCGCATCAATAACCACCGCTCCTCCACCCACAACCTGGACTTCATTGTCGCCCTCCACACCAACCACCAAAACATCCCTTTCACTGACTGCTTCCGGGTAGCGATCATCCATCTCCTACCCCAACCAGCCAACACCTCTGTTCGCAAAAGATGGGAGAGAGCCTATATATTGGCCATGAGTGCAAAAACTCCACCTGGCCTGAACAAGGTCAACCAGTAACGTCCCTACCTTAACCAACCTCATTCCTCTGTCCCTCCCAACCCAAACTGCCCACACACAGTTTCCGACGAGCATGGTGACAAAACTGTTTTTTTTTTGTTCTACGCACAGCTTCTTCTTCGATGGGGACCTGGCAACTCCTCACACCAATGATGCTACGAAGTTAGCGAAAATTTTGAATTTTTCTACTGTCCGGTGAGTGTTTCCTTTTACCTTCTTTGATTTTTATATATATTTGTGTAAGCTTGTTTTTCCCTTCTTCTAAGTAGATACCTAAAAAAAAATCTCCAGTTTGCCTCTTGGCCCGCAGAGTGTAAAATATTAAATATTTGGCCCTTTACAAAAAATGTTTGCTGACCCCTGACATATGGTGTGAAATACCCATTTTTGATGATAAAGTATACTCATCACTTAGTTGTCTGCATGTTAGTGACAATAAATCTTCAATCAAGGGATATGCTAGATTAATGACATACAAATATTACATGCATTAACTATGCAAAATGTAACTGATAGAATACCTCATGAAGTAAGTTGCAGCCTGCTACGCTGCAAGGATCTCCACATTTCAAGAATTTCAGACAGTATTCATTCACGTTAAAAATATAATTCCTCTCATGTACAGGTGGAACTGAAAATAAGGAAAGAAAGTTATTGAATATCATTTATTAATGTGTAATAAAAGAAACGAGAGTGGTTAGCATTTAAAAAAAAAAAAACTACTACTTTGTTAATTTATTTTAAGTAAAGTAGTGAAATCTCAGGGAAACTCCAGATGATTGAAATTTTTCATGATGTACAGCAATCTGTTGGGGGGATATGCCCACTCAGTGGCATTTTTGTCATTTCATTTTGGCAGTTAGTATGCAAATATGTATATAGGCTTGTCATTCTTTCTCTCAACTGGCTCATCACTCTCTTCCCAAACCGGCTCGTCTAGTTCCGGTCTAAAAACATAGCTGTTATTTTTTTTACAAACATTTGTTTACATTAAAACCTGGTAGGTCGAATAGGAGAATGAAACAAGTGACAGAGAAGAGGCGAGTACAAAGGAGAAAAGACTCCTGGCTTCCCTGAAGGTGTCATCCTAGTGATTAACGTCATAGTCTTGTAATTTAAGAGTCTCGGGTGGAGAACAAAACATAAAACTTAACCATGAGAAATAATATTAGTGGTAGTGCCAGAATTTCTGGTGTGGGTAGGGACACATTTTGTAACACACACACACTTATCTGAGAAGGGACATTTTTGGTTTCCGGTCATCTGACACAGAGGGTTTGCTATTTTTTACGAAACAGAAATTTTTCACTTCAGAGACTATGTTTAAAATTGGTAACAGTTTCATACATCGGAGACACATTTCTTCAATTTTACACAAGAAACTACTTACGGAAATGAGTTTCTCGAAGGTTTACAACGTTAGTCGAGGTATTTTCTTTCATCGTGGAATATATTTGACCGGGAAATCATGTATTTTTCAAGAGAAATAGCTCACCGACGCCCAATTGCCATTGCTTTCATTTGCTTGCCCTACGAGAACCACATGCTGCGTATGTTTGATGATGTAAGCCCCTGTCAGTGTTTCAAACCCCCATTTTTTTTACTATGCTTGCCTAACACAACCAAACCTAACCTAACCTTATCGGAAATGGTTTGTGGGGCTATCCATAAATGGTTTGTGAGGCTATCCGTCAGCTACCCGGGCTATACGTCAGCTACCCATGCATAATGTATAATTTCCACCAGTGACGAACTATCGGTGAAGAAGGTTGAAACACTGCATACCCACAACTTGAGTCAAGATGTGCCCGCCATATTGTGTGTTCGGAAGCAAAAAAAGGAATAAAAAAAAGCACTCAGAATGTGAAAAATAGAGTTTGTTCTCGTGTAAAAAGCATAATGGTATCTTGAACTATGTTCCGCAATACACAATTGGTAAGTACGAACCATGTGAAACACAAAATATCCGATTTTAATGTGTCTCCGATCTATGAAACTGTTACCTTAAAATTTAAGCTACTTTATCAAATCAACTAAGAATTACATTTCCATTAACATTCTTTGAAATTGTGCATGTTACATACTGTTCATTTAATTTACTTGAATTTGTTTATGTAAGCATATTTCTTCTGTGGTATATTGTAAGGTACGGTATAAAAATACACACTCCTAGCATGGTTGAGTACATGTTTGCTGAATACACGGACATGATCCTTGTGTATGGCGCAGCAGAAGGGAATGATATAGCAGCTCGTCGGCTGTATCAAGAGTGTTATCCACAACGTGAGACTCAATCGCATACTCTTTTTACGCAAAGTCGCTCCAAGAACAAGGTACCTTTACAGCCGACAGGAAGGACTGTGGTGCTCCAAAGAGACGCCGCATGCCCGAATTGGAAGAGGCTATACTGCACCATGTTGAACGGACCCGTCAACAAGTACGTGAATGATTGCGCATGCAATGGGTGTTTCTCGCAGCATTGTCTGGGAGGTTATGCATGAGCAACACCTACATCCTTACCATTACCAAAGGTACAGGCTTTGAGACCAGCCGATTTTGTACCACGTGTTAACTTCTGCACTGCTGCATCCACGAGCCCGAGTTTCCATGTCGAGTTCTGTTCACAGATGAATGTAAATTCACTAGGAAGTGTGTCCTCAATTCTCGAAACAGCCATATGTCTGGGCAGACAAAAACCTTCATGCGACACATGTCCGGGGATTCAAGCACAGATTTGCTATCAATGTGTGGGCAGGTCATGCGATCGGGCCGTACCTTCTTCCAGCCAGGCTAACGGGTGCCGTGTACTTGATCTTCCTACAGAAAGTATTGGCCCTGTTCTTGGATGCTGTGCCATTGAACGTCCATCGGGAACTGTGGTTCAGCACGATGGTGCACCGCCTCACATTACACGTGAAGTTCGGAGCAGTGGTATATGCTGAGTCTAAGACCTGGACTAGCTCATTATGAAACCTGGTTCTAGGCTATGGAGAAGGGGAGAAGACTAGGCTCAATCTTGACATCTTCAAGGAAACCACGTTGTCATCCCAACGCTAGTCAGGTTGCAAACTTATAAAAATTCAGGTTGCCAACTCCTAAGAATTCAGGTTACCAACTCCCAAGAATTCAGATTGCCAACTCCCAAGAATTCAGATTGCCAACTCCCAAGAATTCAGATTGCAAACTCCCAAGAATTCAGATTGCAAACTCCCAAGAATTCAGATTGCCAACTCCTAAGAATTCAGGTTACCAACTTCAGAATTGCTATTATCTTCTTTTTGAAATCAGGTTAATTCACACAGTTTCTAATCGATTCTTCTTCAGTATTTTACTTTCAAGGTTTCAGGCTTCGCAGATAGCCTAGCGAGCCTGGAATATACGCTCCTGGTTCGGAGACATCTTAACCGAAGATTCGGGTGAAGATGGATAGCCCGAGGTGGTCCAACCGCATGGCCCCCACGATCGCCGGATTTAACGCCATTGGACTATTTCTTGTGGGGTCGTATTATGAAGAGTATGGTGTACGAGACTCCTGTAGAGACAGAGGAAGAACTGCTGGCTCAAGTTATGGTCGCTGCACAAGAGATTGATGGGACACCAGGTGTGATGGAGCGAGTGTACCAGAACATGATTCATCGGTACAATGTGTGCAATGACGTTGGTGGTCGTCACATCGAGCCACTGTTGTAGTTGAGCAGTGCCGTATGCGACAAATCCAGTGCTGAAGACAGAAACAAATTCTTGTGTTCTACTGTCGACACAAGTGTTATTGTGATCAATGAATAGTAAGTTTCATTTTCATTCCCTTGGGATTGTTACCAAATAAATTTGTCTGTATTATGTATTGAGTCACACGTCATTCAATTCTGGACTTTACGTAACACCTCATTTGACATGGTTGTAATAAATGATTACACTTTAGGTCATCAGGTGATCATCTGACATCATGTACTGCCTACCCGGTTGTATACCAACACAGGCACATCCGACACATTGTCATGGTTGTAGCATGTAAAGGGTACGTTTCTGGACATGGGTTCCTCTTCCAAATATTGTCTACTCAGTCCCCTCTAATAGCCCTAGGAGTTTGTACGGGGAATTTCCAAGCACCCTGTATATAAACAATATAGCTCTTGAAAAAAATGCATGTTTGAAGGATGGATATGTCAAGAATATATTAAACTTGATTTGATATAATTTGTTATTTGGTGTCACTTTTCTGCCACTAGTCATCAAAACAGGTCAATACCATAATACACTCTCAAAATCATTAAATATATGTATATGTATGTATAGAATCTCCTATTTTATTTTTCTTATATTGTATTTGTATTTATGTATGAATATTGGAAATTAAAAAGGCAGGGGAACCGTTTAAATTCAGGAAACTGACATCCTGGTTTATTTTAGGGCACCAGGACACTAAGTGTATAGCCTCGAATGTATGCATGTAGAGGCAGGCTTACTTCAAGGGTTCATCCCCTCCCTTTCTATTCTGTTGCTTGGTCAATCCCTAGAGGCATGCATATTTTGTTTTTGACAAAAACACGAAATGTGAAATAACACATTCTAAATAACACATTCTAATGTTAATTTTTCATGTTTCTGAAAGGTGTGAGGTGCATTTTTCCTGCCCTGTTTTGTCATGAAATAATGGGAAATTAACTGCAAAATGCGAAATAAGACTCTAAAACATGAAATTTTGAGTTTCTTAACCAACGCGACACTTTCTGAAGTCAGAATTATCCTGCGAGTCATGCAATTTATGGAAAATTGATAAATTCTGCTGTAAATATTTGAGAAGCAAAAATGGACCAATTTGTACAGGAATAAACTTAATATTCTGGTAACAACATAAATGTGCTATTAGAATGAATATGCTTATTTTGTGTAGTAAGTGCAGTTTTTATATCAAATTTGGGAATACATTCACATTTTTAAAGCTAAAATGTAATTTTATATACTAGGCCTTGAGCCAGGCAAGTTGTTGGTACCACTCGGGGGGGATGGGTTGTAATATGATTTTTTGGTAAGGTTGGGATGCCTAGAGATGGAAAATAGGTGATAGCATGTCATAACTCTTTGGCTTCTGTGTGTTATCACTCCATCTCCCAGATACCTTGATGTAAATAGAAAGTTGTGATAATTTTTAATATTTTGACTTTTACTATTAGAAATGACAATTACAGTAATTCTGATCTAATTAAATAATGAGGATGATAATAATTAAGTTTAAAATAATTACACTAATTAAAATGTGAATATTTTAATAATATAATTGACAAGTTGGATGGGAATTAACACCATTACTGGATTCAATTGGCTATTTTCCCATCATTAATGCAGATATATCTGAATTGAAAACTGAAGTGTGCAGCTGTGAGAATGACAGTAGCAGTTCAAGGACAGTGTAAGAGTTCATTAAGGAACGTGGGCAAGTGGTACAATGCCTCTACAGTGCGATTTATCTGAATCAGTAGCCCTTGGAGTGTCTCAAAGTGACATTTCTCGCCTGTAGATTTGGTTCCAAACAACTGGAAATGCATGACGAATGCAAGGTCAGTCAAGTTCGTTCCCAAGCAACAACAGCAAGAGACCACGGGTACCTCTTGTAAATAACTGATTGGAACAGACGACAGAATGCAACGAAACTACACATGCAATAGGGCGCGGGTGTCATCTCAAACAGTCTGCAATCGCCTTCTTAAAGAAGGCCTCTATGCATATAGACTCATGGAGTGTGTTCCATCACCTTACAGTTTTCAGGCTGTAGAAACTTGGCTGAGGAACATCGCAATTGGGGCCACAATAAATGAGATTGAGCACTGTACTGCGATGAGTTGCGGTTCATCCTCCAGCCTTACAATAGACATACTTTATCTGGAGGGAATGTGGAACACGATATAACCCTGCGTTTGTGCAAAAAACATTCTATAATGGAGGTGGTGGACTGATGGTGTGGGCTGGAATCAAAAATGTGGGACGTACGGACATCCATGTCATCAAAAATTGTAGTTTGACAGCCCTTAGATATGAGGACGAGAACCTCAGATCTCTTGCCATGTCGTGCACAGATGCAATAGGTGATAGTTTCCTTTGCTCATCCTCACAGCATTCTGTTAGTGCACAACGTGCCCGAGGACGAGGGAATAGAGAGCATGGAGTGACCAGCGTGATTACTGGACTTAAATCCCATAGAGAATGTCTGAGATGCACTTGGCAGATGCATTCTAGGCAGGATGTCACCTCCCTCAACTCTTCCAGAGCTGAAATTGCCCAAGCTCTCATCGAGCCCATGCCACACAGATGTACAGTGGTGTTGGCAGTTTGATATTACACACCATACTAGGGGTGAGTTACTGCTGTGACCCTGTCCGTTTCTGAGCTGTTCTATTGATAGACACATTGCTCTATAGTGACGCACATCATGTGAGCATTGGTTCAGGCGACTGTAGGGTCTTTCTGTTACCTGTACTAATCCATACTCTACTGTATCTGTTCTCTGAATGTTCTTTCAGTTGCATCAACATGGTTTTCGTCTAGTTCTTCCTGTTCCTCTCTTGATTCAAGACGAAGGAAGTGGATAGTAATGGCAAGTCAATTATCAGACAAGGCACAATTTGGATGAATTATTGTGACAGCACAGAATTGGAATCTTCAAACGGGCTTTCTCTTAGAACCATTATCATGGTCATTAGATACATACTTGCAGAAAAATGTTATCCCCCCTGAGGAAATATCTGGAAATTTAGCCACGGCGATAGATGGTATGGCTCTTATTCAGAGAAAAAGAAGAGTCTGTTTTGATTGATTGTTGTTTTAAGTCCACCTTATGTACAGAAAGGCTAATCGGGACTGGACCTACAGCTTAAAGTGGGATCTGAACCACTATGCACTTCCACAGGTATCGAACCCGGTGGATTGGATGGAATGGCAGTCAGCACCTCAAACTATTTTAGATCTACTAGCTTGCAACACCATTAGAAACTGCCTCCCTGAGGTGCAGTGGTAGCGTCAACACCTTGTAATCAAGGTGTCCCAGGTTCAATACCCGGTGGAGGCACATAGTTGTTCGGACTCCACTTTAAACTGTAGGTCCAGTCCCAATTAGCCATACTGTGCATAAAGTGGACTTGAAATACCAATTCAATCAACCAACTAATCCATTAGAAACTACAAACTGCCAACGTGTGTCTTCTGTCTAAATAACATCAGGTGCACTGACAAGTGCAGACTACCCACATGCAAAAATCAATGAGTGATGATACCTATTCAGAAGATTATGATGATGATGAATGTAAATAATAAAATTTTGTTAAATTATAACATAAATGCATATTTAAGATTTAGCCACTATTATTATTGAAAATTGTAAGTAAAACTTATGACTTTAATCTATGTCAGTATATAAGCAATATATTAAAGTTTTATTATTATTGTATGATTATATTAATATTATTACACTTTTAATTATAATTATAAAATAACATTGAATTTAATAAGTCTGTTGAAATTAAATTTATTTATTCAAATATTGTGATGAATTTACATGCTATTCAAAAAAAAATATGAAAAACCATTATTTTTAAGTTATTGTTACTAATTCAATAATATTAGATAAAAAGCAAAGAGTTATGACATGCTATCACACATTTTCCAGCTCCAGGCATCTAGACCTTGCAAAAAAATCATGAGAACCCGTCCCCCAGAGTGGTACCGATCACCTAAATTTGATTCCTGACTCATGGACTATACTGCATTTTCACCGCTATAACAGTGAAATTTTATTTTGTTTACTGCTTTTGAACCCGAACCTGACTGTTTCTGTATCAAATTTTTGCTTTTTTATTTACCAAAAATATGTGCCTCTATCAATCCCATATCCTTGAACCATCTATTTGGGAGATATGTCCTCCAATGAAAGCTCAAAGGAGCAAATAACTTCCCTACTTCCCTTCCAAGTTACAGTTCAAACTAACAACCCACTTAAGAGTTGAATATAAGAAACTACAAAAAAAAAAAGTAATAAAATCGTTACTTATACTAAGTACACAGGTTTGATACAGCTGCACCCACAATATTAGTTGTTTTTTTGGTCTGATTTGTTGTTTTGAGTCCACTTTGTGCACAGATAGGCTAATCGGGACTGGGCCTACAGTTTAAAGTGGGATCCGAACCACTATGTGCCCCCACCGGGTATCGAACCTGGAACCCCTTAATTACAAGGTGACAACGTTACCACTACGCCATAGGGGATGCCCCACAATATTAGTAAACAAGTATCTAAATAATTAGCATAATAATAACAATTATACGAAGGACATTCCGAAAGTAAGTTTAGTCATTTTTTTCACAAGGAAGTTGTATTACAAAGTGAAAACACACTGCCATAAAAAAAGACAATCTTTCCTGGCGGGAGGAGCGAGAGCAGTGAAATGCACAGTGGTGCATGTGCAGTGTGCCAAAGAATAGAGATAAGCAGACCAACGTGCCCGAGCGCATTAGAGTGCAAACCAGTATGGCAGAAAGACGTGTGCTGGAAACGTGGTCAGAGATGGAAGTGTGGCATGCTATTTCCACACACTAAGCAAACTGAAGTCCGCCATTCGACGCAAGAAACCAGGGCTCTTGAGTCGAGGGGTTTTGTTCTTGGACGACACCCAACACAGCAAGGGTCACTGCAGAACACATTCATTGTCTGGGATGGGAGAGATTGAATCACTCGGCCTACAGCCCCGATCTTGCCCCATCACACTTCCACCTTTTTCCTGCGTTGAAGTCAGCACTATCGGGACGTCGATTCGGAAGCAATGAAGAGGTGCAACAGGCTGTGAAGAACTCCCTTAAATCGCTGGGCACAGATTTTTACCAGGAGGGTTTCTTTAAATTGATTTCACGATATGACAAATGTATCAATGTCAGTGGCGACTATGTGGAAAAATAGCCAAAATAATGTATTTTGTTATGACATTGTATTCTTCTGTTTATAATAAAGCTTCCCTGTGAAAAAAAATGACAAAACTTTCTTTTGAAACGTCACTTGTAATAAGAAAAACCCTTTTGACTTGAACTGGGGGCAGGGTAACAATGTTTCAGAAAATATTAAAAACATTAATTTGAAGTAGTTTCTCTTACCATTAGATGCAACTTTCTTTTCAGAAGTATATTTTATCCTAGTCTTATTGGTGGGAGAACTTAATACCTTCGTAGTTTCAGTTGATATTTCTTCCCTACTTGTAGGCACTGGTGATCCAGGTTGTTCTACATGCTGAAACATTATGAAGGATTATTTTAATACAATGTACACAAACACTTTTCACAAATTAGATATATGTGCATTGATTTTTCTGCCAACATTTGAATGTGAGGCTCGTATGCTAAGAAAAATTAAGAATTATTATTATAAATGGAGACAGATCGGTTAGAAAACAAAAGTTGATATACCTACTACAACCAGTTCTGGCTGAAAAGAAACATAAGTATTTAATAAATATCTCTACAGTGTGTAAACCATTTCAAGGTTATTTTTCGACACTTCCAGGTTCTGAAATACATTGACTCACTCAAATGCAATGAGATCAGTCAAGGGACTGGCTGGATACGTAAATTTTCCCCTTAAAATGCTGCTGTAATCATAGTCACAATATTGGTGACTTTCTCCACTTTGATTTCAGAGGTTGGTAATATGAAAGTTGCGAGCAAAATATAAGGTCTAAAAAACATTCATGCCCCAATTCAACTGGAGATGGTACTGAAACTAGACGATACTTGGCAGTTCTTTTTTTTTGTCTCATCTCATGTATGAAGAAGTTTGTCTTGTTCTCATCTCAAGCTGTAAATGGTTGCCTCCACTGCATCAATCAAATTATTTGAAGGGGAGAGGTACAGTTTGGATGAAAGCACTTAGGAGGGGTACTGTACCACAGTTCAAAAATTTAGAGGGTACATGTACTCCTGTACACCCATGAAGTTCTTCCTTCTCTTTGTACATTTAGATATATCATCTGAAACTAGGAACATCTTCCGTGACCAAACTGTACGTCTGAAACAATAGGTTTTTTTTCCAGTGGAGGGGAATTACTAAGCACAGCATGAAACCTACACAGATACAGCTTTCAAATGGTAAGGCCTTTCTGGCTGTAGGGAGGGGGAACAGGCTAATGGTGTGGGCTGTTGATTTGCATCCAAGGACAAAGATTTGCATGTAAAAAATGTACTTTTCTTACATTCAACATTTTTGTTTTTCTCAGAAAGAAAAAGTAACAAATAATCAATTCTTTTTCTGAGAGAGAAGGCTGTAACAGTCAATATTTGTAAAACTAAATATGCTGACCAAGGCAGTAATTTATTTTATTAAAAACATAAACAAAAGTACTTTTGTACTTGATACAGAGTCTGAAGAAGACCTTGCTAGAAGGTTGAAACAAAACGTTAAGTTTAGTTTATGTTTTTAATAAAATAAATTACTGCCTTGGTCAGCATATTTAGTTTTTCATAATCATGGAAACAAGGCTTAATGGTGTTATAGTCAATATTTAGACAGCATTACCAGCCTTCAAGCACCAATGTTGTCTATGGAAGATGAAGCAAAAAATTTTTCGTGGAAAAAAATATATTTCTTCATACTTCATTTTCTTTTTACTTGCTAAAACATGTGTGTCTTTCATGAACATAATATTTGAGTACAATCTATGTTGAATTGTTTCATTTGGATCATTTTACTTCACATTTTTGCCACAGTTTGGTAATGGTGAAGATGAGGAAGAGTGATGATATGATGAAAATGATGAACGGATGCTCACAAAGAACATCTATGCTCAAACTGGGATTCAAACCAAGTACCCTTGGCTTTGTAGCACACTGTACTGACCTCTCTGCCTTGTGCCAGCCAATATATGTTGAACAAAAAAAGGAATGATTCATAACTCTATTGTTCTTAGTGTACGAGATACTAAATTTTATTTAGAGCAGATCATTACAAATTTCGTCCTAAAACCAGGTGTGGCATTCAAGTTAATACTGGAAAATACAATCTCAGCATCTGAGGATTAATTTCACTTTTCTGAACTCTTGACATAAAAGCAAAGCAGTGTTGTCAGCTTAAGGAAGAATTCCACAAAATTGCTTCCTAGCGATGCTGAATGGGCCAAATTTTCATGGAAGCAGAACATAAGACCACTATATGAGGACATGTAATTTCCCACAATATAATCTCCCAATTTAAGAAAAAAAAATATATATCCAAACTGTAATTTTCGGAAATTTTTGTATGTTTCCCACTGGACTCCTAATAGAGGCACGTGAACATGTTCTTTCATTTTCATTATTACAAGTAAAATATATCTGCAAAAGTAGGTTGTGGAAGAGTAAATACAAATAACCCATTTATAAAATATATCCCATATGCATTGAGGGAAAACTAGACATTTTCACACCCCTTTTGTTAACAATAGTAACAATGGATGTATTATTTTGTGATTCATGTCAGGTATGTCATAACCTCATCTGTATAAATGTGAATAAGACAGAACTGAAATATCATGTGTAACTAACTAACTAACTAACTCCCTAGCCTTCTTAAACCCGAAGGTTCATGGCTGCAGCAACACAGGCCTTCCATCTTTCCCTATCTTGAGCAAGTTCTATATACTCTTTTCCATCCCGACCGATTTCCCTTAGGTCCATCTCAACGTTGTCCCTCCATCTTCGTCTTGGTCTTCCTACAGGTCTCTTACCATCAGGTTTCCCAATAAGAATCCTGTAAACTCCTCTTTCCTCTCCCATTCGTGCCACATGGCCTGCCCACCTAAGTCTTCTTGATTTAATTATTCTAATAATATCTGGACATGAATACAAATTATGTACTTCTAAATTATGTAACCTTCTCCACTCACCTGTCTCCTCATCCCTTTTAGGTCCAAAGATTTTCCTAAGGATCTTATTTTCAAATACTCTCAATTTATGTTCCTCTTTCAATGTAAGGGACCAAGTTTCACATCCATATAATACTACAGGCAAAATTACTGTAGTTTTGAAGAAATTACATGTTAATTGCTGCTATGTGGAGATGGAAACATAACTGCGACTCATCCTTTGCAGGAAGGTTGCTAAAGGTTAATACCTAATTGATACTTTTTTTTAAAAAAGAAAAAGTAATCTCATTGCTCCTCCTGTATAAAAGTAGCATCATTGTACTTACCGTGCTAGACCCATGATTTGATTTAGATGAACCATCACTCTGTTCATGCACACTACTGGTAGGCTTGCATTGAGATTCCATTATAGCAACCCGAGTAGAAGTAGTATCCTCCAAGTTATCTTCCGCAATGTTGTTTTCCTGAACTTCATCATGGCTACAAAATTCCATATCCACCTCCTCCTCCTCTTCTCTTTCTTCACAATCGTCGTCAACCTCTGCTGAAGTGTCGGCCTCATAATCCAAAGGTTCCTCTGAAACATTGTGTGTGACTGGACTTTCCCTTCTGTTTTCTGGAATAGTGCTAGTATGTTGAACATGGGATAAAGGTATCTCTTCTTCGCCAGAAAAGTCAGTTTGATTTTGAAAACTATCCAATGAATTTTGAGTTTGGTCTTTTTGATTTAACATCATGTCAGAGGTATGAGGTTGTGGAGGATTTTGCCCAAAAGTTAAGTAACTATTTCGACTAAAATTTATATTGTGGGAAAGTGTAATGGATGGTGCATCACAGTCATCACTGAAAACAGAATACATAAAAGTTTTAGAAACAAAGTCACAAAATAAATGAAGCACAATCACATAAGAGTTTGGTAGCTATTCTGAAACCTACAGGATATAGTTTGTTTTTTTAAAAAAAATGTTAAGTACTCCCCTGTGCTTAGCACCATGCCATGAAGGTGTATAAGGGGTGTGGAGGTAACACCCCACACTTTCTTGATCCGGTTGAGTGGGGAAGATGTGATCAGCACCATGCCCCTGACCACCTTTATCCCCCAGGGTTTCCCACAGGATATAGTGGAATTATTTATTATAATTTTGTATTGCTGTTCTGGCACTCTTGGCTAACTGTGACAAGAAGAATGAATGATAAATACAAAAAAGTTTATACAGACTCACAATTTGACCAACGAAGGTTCAGGGTTTGAGGCCAGGCTACGTATGAATGCTCCTTGCGAGGGTTTTTTCTTGAACTTCTATCAAATACAAAGAAAGATATCAAAGGAAAACAATCTATACCCAAAGTAAAATTAATAAACCATTAATGAGTGCAGAATTGCTACAATTGCAGAAAAGGTGACATTGCTGCTGAAAAATGAATGATAAAGAAATAGACAACAACGTGTTATACTTCCTGGAACTAATTCTAACTGGCTTCCTGTTATATCTGGTGTGCCGCAATTCTTGGCCCTCTGTTATTTGTATTATATCTGGATGATCACACAGACCTCTTTAATTCCTCCATCTGAAGCACAATTCTAATTTTCGCTGATGATTGCAAGATTAGGAGAGAAATAAAACAGCCATCAGACATGCAACTTCTCCAAAATGACATAAATAGATTCTCTGAATGGTGTAAGCGATGGAAACTGACCACAAACCCTTCGAAATGCTCTTACATAACAATTTCATTGAAGCAAAACATTCTTGAAGGTAATTATACACTCACCGACATCACTCTAACAAAAGAAGAACAACACCGAGATCTAGGTATCCTCATAGATTCTAAACTAACTTTTGATAATCACATATCAACCATCACAAAAAAGGCAATGCGTATGCTAGGCTTACTTTACAGATTCACCGAAATCCATAACCCGAAAGCACTTTCCATTTACTTCAAGACATTTGTGTCCCCCATTCTAGAATATTGTTCACCCATCTGGAACATGGCTGCCCCTTCTCATACCTCCAAGATCGACAATGTTCTCAGCTTTTTCCTCTCCATCGTTCGATATAGAGTGCCGGCCCTGAGACACTAAGAGAGATCTGCTTATAAACTTAAACATAAATACTCTAGAATCACGCAGATACGTTGCAGATATGAAATTACTACATAAGATAATTAATGGAAACCTAAGATGCAGCATCCCACTCCACGAACTCTCCCTCAGAGTGCCTAGACACAAAACACGGAGCAAGGAAACTTTTCACACTGCAACTCCAAGACTCTCACTCATTCAACGTTCACTATTTCATAGGCTACCAAATCAGTTCAATGTCATCTCAAACCAAACCGATATATTCAGTTCATATCCATCTTTTATCACCAACATAGAAAAAATTGTATATAAGTAATGCTTTTGTGAAACACATCTGTTTATCTTGGAACTCTCTCGACTTGTTTATGTTTATATTTGTTTATTTTATTTTATTTTATCTTGTTTCGTGTGTTCATTTTAACACTAGTGTACTGTTTTACTGTTGTTTCTTTCCGGTTTAAAATGGCTTCTGCTGTACTGGAAATTTCAATAAATAAATAAAAAAAAGAGAAAAACATTGATGAAATGCTCAGATCTTTACTGAATAAAAAAATGTTCGAAATGGGATGAAAACAGGTGCAATAATTGCAGAAAATGTGACATTGTGCTTGATGTTAACTACTAAAATTGATGGGATGTATCAGTTTCCTGATGCAAGATGAAGGGACCAAAACAAGATGTTAACTAGTGTTTCACTCACACCAATGGTACAACAAAGGATACGGAGATGAGCCCTATGCCTACAGTAAAAGCTAAGTATAAAATGATGTCCAGGATGTACAATATAGGACGTTGCAGTAAGAGGAGAAACGGGGGAAGCACTTCAGGTGATCAGCATGATGTGATTCTAGCCTAAAATGGTGGAATTTATAAAACGTATACGATATAAGAACTAGCTGTTCATGTGGAGTGCTCCAAAACACCCTTAACACAACCAACATATTTGGTGTCTCCCACAATGCGTAAGTTATAATTTAATTGCACAATATTTTAACACGTTTAATGTTAAAATTATATGCATAAGTTGTTAAAGGAAGAAGGTCCAAAAGGAGTATAATAAAAATTATGTTCCCACTATTTCTTACCTACATCTGAAGATGCAGCCTGGAGTCAAGGAAGTGTTAATAATTCCAGTGTCTGGTGAGTTTCTTATTTACTTCTGTGGCCTTCCTTCCTATTATCTACTATACATATATATTAGGGCTGAGTCCATACCACTTTGAACTGATGGTGATGCTCTTACCAATTCCAACTGATACTGATATTTCAAAATTGTAACAATTAACCTTTAGTTTCCCAAGCGTCTCCATCGAGATACCCAAATGTAACCCTCACGGTCCCAAGCTTCTCGATCGAGACGCTGTGTCAAGGTCGTAGTTTTTACGTTATAACTTTTCTATTTTTGGCTAGAATTTCGATTTTTTTTATATTGTTCCTAACACATGTATTTAACAGAAATGTTTTTTTACATTTTTTTTGTCTTCATGAAAATGGAGGGGAAAAGGCGGGAAAAGATACTTCTCTTTTGCATCTCTTTTCAAGGTCAAATTTTTGCCGACAAAGAAAGACCAGCTTTATTGTTCTAAAGCAATGCTTTTTTTTTTTTTTTTTCCACTCCCTCCTGTTAACTGCATTCGAAGGAAGCTTGCTTATCAGTATCCGATGTCAAAATGAAAGTTTACCGTGAGGGCGCAAGCAGGGGGAGGGGGAAGACTGGTTGTTGAATGTGCGTTGTGAGAATGGAATTTCGAAGCACGCTGAAGGAAACCTTTGTTTTTTTTTTTTTTAGCACAAGTGTCCACAAGTTGCAACAGGGGCTACCCTGCATTGTCTAAAAATATAATTTCAAGCAGCTGCAAGAATCGGCGCTCATTTTTCAATGCATTCTAGCTTTTCGTTCGTGAATGTTGCGCGTAGGTGTCGTTTTGTGCCCAAGTGCGAGGACATTTTTTGGGTGAAGTGACAATTATTTAAAATAATTTTTGGGGGGTTTTCTCCCTTCCCCCTCCATATATATGCCAAATTTGCATAAATTTTGCATTTTGTGCATTTTGACATTTTTTTTCGGGGGGCAGGGTGAAACAACATTTTTTAAAGAAAAGTATTTTTAAGGGGATTTCCCCCCTTTCCCCCTCCATATGTACGGCGAATGTGCATAAATTAAAATCGTCTGAATCTGTGATTCATTCTGCGTACAATGGTATATCTTTCATATCTCTAGGGCATTTAGTTTCTGAGCTATAGTCATTTCAAGGTACCACTGCATTTTGAAGCTTGAATCAGTTTGGGGGTACAACTCAAGTTACATTGGTCATATGATAATAATGCAAATATTTTTGTGTTCCTTACATGTCAGCGATCATTTCCATGTGCATGTCGACACTGTCATGTACTTTTTTCTTGAGGGGAGGGTGGGGGAACCAAATTTTTTTTCCCCTAAATTTTGGAATTTTGAGTTAGCCCCCTCCCCCCCCCACCACATATACGCCGAATTTGCATAAATTTCATATAGTCTGAATCTCTGGTTCATTCTGCGTACAACGGTATATAACTCATCTCTCTAGGGCAATTAGTATCCAATCTACACTCATTTAATTGAAACTCTGCAATTTGCTCAAAATTGGCTCGGGACCGATAGGCTTACATGTGAAAAAGGCCTTGGGACTCAAACGTTAAAAGTTGTTGAAAATATTGATTAATATAAGTATTTCACTCCAATTATATGTATAAACTTCCTTTAAAATAGAACTGTGACTGTCTAGTCGGTAGGGTGACTGCCACATGGGAGACCCGGGTTCAATTCCCAGGCTGAGTGATCTAAGGTTGGAATTTTTCCAGCCTTGTCCCAACATCAAGTAGCACTATGGGTTCACCCAGCCTCAAATCAATCAGTACCTGGGGGCAACCCAGAGGGCTAAAGGTGGCCAGAGCATGGTGCTGATCACATCACCTCCAAATTGTAAGAGATGGAGAATGTGTGGGGCCCTAAATCTGTCTTCATGGCACATGCTATATATGCACGGGAAACTTTACCTACCTTACCTTACCTTGCTTTCAATATTTGAGTATTACATCAAAATATTAAAATAACTAGTATGTAAAGAAAAAAAAAAACAATTTCCCCCCACAATGCTGGTAGAAAATGAATCAAACTTAAAATTTGCATGATTTGATAGACTCAGTGATAAAATCAGAAATGACTTTTGCAATTCCTGCAAAAGATGAAAATGCTGAAAAGTATCAGCAGATATTGATTTTTAAATTTCAACTGATACTAATACATCGGCTCGGCCACATTTTACATGGAAGAATTTTGTTTAAAATTTTTGCTTCCAGAGAAGACACTACTCGAAAAGAAAGCATTTCTTACAGAATTTGTGATTGTGAAGATCGAAAAATAATGATTATGTGTAATATTTAAAAAAATAAAAGGCCTCCTGTATTACACTAATATATTATGTGACCTAAACACAAACCAACTCAATGGACACACAAATGAGATATTGGAAATACTACAATGATTTTTCACCCTTACATTGTGGTATTTTCCGAGTAGCACAAATTTCAAACGTACTGTACTGTAATCACATGTTTAGAGATCAAATAAGGAATATGAGGATTTCAAGACCTGGGGATGCAAACAAGAGGTATATGAAACACATGAAACAAAGTGTTTCAATTTCTGTGCAGGTTTATCTAGGTCAGTTAACAGTTGGGCTGAAAAGTTTGTAGGCTGACTCATAGATGGCGTTACTAGAATTAAATCCATGTGATTTTTACTTAGTACTAACCTTCAAAAGATACGTGTATAAATTTCACAGCTACCGGATAATTAGTTCGTGAGATATAGCATTGTGAGTGAAGCAGCTTTTGTTATTGTGAAAAAATGGATAAAAAAGAATTTCGTGTGTTAATAAAGCATTGCTTTTTGGCGAAAAAAAATACTGTTGAAGCCAAGGCTTGGCATGATAAACATTATTCGGACTCTGCACCAGGAAAATCAACCGTTGAGAAGTGGTTTGCTAAATTTAAACGAGGCGAAATGAGCATCGAAGACGATGCACGCAGTGGACGCCCCAAAGAGGCTGTTACCGACGAAAACATCAAAAAAGTCCACAAAATAATTTTAAATGATTGTAAAGTGAAGTTGATCGAGATAGCTTAGACTTTAAAAATATCAAAGGAACATGTTGGACATATTGTGCATGAATATTTGAACATGCAAAAGCTGTGTGCAAAATGGGTGCCCCGCGTGCTCACAATCGATCAAAAGCAACAACGTTTTGATGATTCGGAGCAATGTTTAGCGATATTCAACCGTAATAAAATTGCTTCCCCATCCACCATATTCTCCAGATCTTTCCCCATCCACCATATTCTCCAGATCTGGCCCCCAGTGACTTTTTCCTGTTTGCAGACCTTAAAAGAATGCTCGCTGGAAAGAAATTTAGCACTGATGAAGAGGTAATTGCCGAAACTGAGGCCTATTTTGAGGCTAAAGAGAAATCATACTATAAAAATGGCATCGAAAAATTGTATGAGCGCTATAATCGTTGTATCGCCCTCGAAGGCAACTATATTGAATAATAAAATCGAATTTTGTCAAAAAAATATTTTTTACTATGTTAGCCTACGAACTTTTCAGCCCAACTGTTATAGATACATAAAAAAATGACAAGCTTAAGGCTTTGATCTAGAAGGGGTCTAGAAAATGAAAAACAGTAAATAAAGAAATACTTACGCATACAGTGACTCCGTGCCTGCATCTAATTCAAGAATGTCATCCTCATCACTATAATCTTCAAAGGTATCAGAATTAGTGTCCTTGCAACTATTACTCGCACTCATGTCACGAACTTCTGAATCTGAAAATTCCATGGAAGCATCATCATCTGGATTATTTTCAATATTGTGTTGTGTAATTTGGAAACTGCCTTCCCTTCTCCTGGGACTATAACTACTCTGGGTTGATTCCTCCAGTCTCAAAGGCTGTCCACTTGATGACTGGCTTGAAAACTGGTTGTAATTGGCAACAGATGTTTCACTCCTATTGTTTCTTTTCCTGTCCAACTTGTCTCTTAAATCGTGGCAATTTATTTCCCCAGCGAAGTTGGTTTCCTCACTCTTTCTAGACCTACCATGTGGGGAACCTTGCTGCTTATTGATAGGCTCAGAAGAAGGGAAACCAATTCTGGTATGGAAATTGGATCGAAAACGTCCTACAGTCTTAGACGTAGACTTGGTTTTCTCTTCTTCCGCAGAAGACACCGACTCTGATTTATTTTCTTCGGGTGTTTTACTACGTGTGCTGGCCGTACATGTTACAAAGTTGTTACTTGAATGTGGACTTGCTGAAGAATTTGCCACGGCATTTAACTTAAGAACAGATGAATCTTTCGGAGATATTTCAACTTGCGTATTTCTTTGGAGAAACATATTGTAGTTTGGTTTCACTGTTTCAGTACCCTTTCGTTGTGTTGGTGGCAAAGGCTCAATACCTTCAACACATATTTTCCTTTTCGCGTTAGTTGAAAGAGATTCTACATGTGATGAGCTGGTCGGGGGAAAAGGTAATTTCTTCAAATTTCTATCTTTTACACTTGTTACACCATTAATTAAAGAATTCTTTTGAAAGCAACTTCTTGGATCTTTCATACAATTAACTGTTGATGGAAATTCCTTTGAACTGGAAGTTGTTACCACATTCAAAATTGGATTTGCAGCACAAGTTTTCTCAGGTTTTCTAGTCTGAGGACGTATGAAGTCTTTAACAACTGATGTATTGCTTTCCTGTGCATTTGTTCCTTTCCCAGCTTCACTGTTGACAACATTCAATGATACAAACTTCAACCTTTTCTTTGGTGGAACTCCGGAGCCTGGCGATCTTTCTGCATCACTTTTGTTTGGTGAGGTATTTGCTGACTTGCTGGGAGTAGAAGGTAAAGTACCTTCACCTGTATTATCTGAGGCTTTTATCTCCACAGAACTTATGGTAGATTCATTGTGAATCCTAAACGGTGAAATATTCTGACTACTGTCATCAACAAATGGCTTTCCCGTCATGAGTTTATGCAGATCTGCATTTATCGGGGTGCTTGTAACTGGTCTGCACAGCTTTTTGCGAGTTTCTGGTAACACAGAGTTTGTCAAATTGGGCACAATATCAAATCCATCTGATAAATTTCTCTTTGCTTTACCTATTAGTAATGCTTTTCTGTTATCAATTCTGGTGTTCACAATTTGTCTTGATGAACCTGCTTCCAAGTTATCTAATTTGGCAAGTGTTACTTTCTGTACACCTGTACTTGTGGCACTGTCCTTGTGCACTTTTGTTGGAATTTTGTACACTTTCAGAGCATTATCAGATGCCAAATTCTTGGAGCAATTACTCTTTTCATTAAGGCTCTTACTTGAATCTACAATACATTTATTTTTAACGGTGCCACCTTTTGGCTTCCTCTCATCGCAAAACCCTCTAGAATTAGTGTTTCCAATCAAACTGTCTAATGATGAATCCCCGCTGCTGTGTTTACTGCCAGATGTATGCTTGGTTCTTTTTGACTTGTCCTTTTTTGATGATGTACTTTTACTTACCTCTTTTTTGCTACTGTGATCTGTGTTCAAGCTATCTTCAAATGAGCTCTCATTCAGTGAAGAAATTGAAGATGCTAAAGGCATTTTAAGTTCAATGTCTTGACTCAAACTTTCATTATTCGAGCGGCAACTATTTTTTTCATTAAGGTTCTTATTTGAATCTGCAACATGCTTATATTTAACGGTGCCATTTTCTAGCTTCCTCTCATTGCAAAATTCACTAGCATTAGTGTTTCCAAACAAACTGTCTACTGATGAATCTCTGTTACTGTGTTTACTGCCAGATGAATGCTTAGTTCTTTTTGACTTGTCCTTTCTTGTTGACATGGTTTTATTTGCTTCCTTTTTGCTACTATAATCCGTGTTTAGACTTTCTTCAAATAAACTCTCCTTCAGTGAAGAAATTGAAGATGCTAATGACATTTTACGTGAACAGTTGTGGCTATATTCATCTGCATCCCTGTTGTATTGTTGGTTTGTTTTTGCACTTTTATTAGATTTAACCTTAATATTGGAAGATTCTGATGCCAATGGTAATGAAACATTATCACAGACAGTGCTATCCTCTTCAGGGGGATCAGTACTAGCATCTATTTCATCTCTATTCTTGGTAAAATCTTGGTTAATATCATAAACCTCCTTTTGCTTCCATTTGTTAATTTCAAGAGGGGATAACCTTATTAATCGCACAGTTGCTTCTGGTACTGTCTGCTTTAAATTATCCTGATTGCACACACCTCGTGGAGAAGATAGTTTTGGAGATAGGGTGATCTGAATATTAGGTATAGAAAGACCAGTTGACTCATCACTTGCAATCATTTTCACTGACTTTGCAGGAGATTTGTGTACATTATGGGCTGCAACCCTCATCACTGAATTAAGATCTTTTGAATTGTTTAACTCAGTTCCGTTTCCATGTTGAGCCTCCAGAGGAACTACAGAAATATGACTATGCTCTACGTGACTAGGTACTAATGTCTTTCCAGCAGGAGAGCCTGCATCCAACGATGATGTATATGAATCTCGTGTTGCTGCAGTCTTTTCTGTGGAACCCTTTTCACTATATCTATCTGAACTGAATTCACTTTTTCTTCTCTTTTTGTCATCACGTTCTTTTCTTCTTCTTGACCAACTTTCCTTTGAGTCCCTTTTACCATCTTTCTTTTTACCCACCTCTGAGGTTTCAGTCCTGTCACTTCTGGTTGGTGATTTGGTCTTTGTAACTTCAATGTTTTCTGAACAAACTGTTTTTATATTTTTGCTGTTGTCTTTATCAACCACCTTCTTACTGCTTTCTGGATCAGCTTTCTTTTTACTTCTTTTCTCATCAACCATCTTTTTATAACTTTCTTGAGAACTTTCATCAATTTTCTCGACATCTACATTCTCTCCACTAGAATGACTTTTTTTGCTAATAGATTTTGAGTTTTTCTGACTAGTATGTTGAATGTGTTTCTTACATGTATCGCTCTTAAGCAGTGAATCTTGACCTTTAACAGTGGAAGCTGTACTCTTAGTATTAGTTCCATCAAGATTACCTTCAGTCTTGTTTTTAGGATTTGAATTATTATGAGCAATGTTCGCTTCTGCCGGTGAATGATGTTTCTTCTTAGACGAATGCTTTGATTCTTCCTCAAAGTTTTGTTCCTCAGAACTTTCTTTTCTAGAACTAACACTTTCCGAGTGACCTTTGCTCTTTGCAGAGCTCTTGTGTTTCACACTTGACTTATGGCTATGAGATTCTTTATTATTCCTAGTACATTTCGTTTCACTGCGTCGCTCTGCTCCATGTGTGTTTGGCAAGGAATGTTTCTCATGATCTCTGCTTTTAGATGATGATTTGGGATATGTTGGATCCTCTAAATCTTCAGATGATGTTGGTCTCTCTTGCAGACTGCATACATCCTGTTGGCTTTTGGATTTACATGAGTGCTCTGAAGATAATTCCAAACTAACACTTTCCTTCAGTGATTCCACATTAACACTTTCCATATGTCCCTTGGGTACCTCACTGTTGATAGCTCTGGAATTACCACTCATAAGACTCATAAGGTCATCACGAGAAAATGTCGTTGCATCACTATTTAACATTGCAAAAAATTTCTGCATGTCAAAAAGTGTCACTTCATTACTTGCAATCACTTCACTGCTGTTCTCAAGGTTAGTTTGAAGTGCACCATTCATTTGAGGAGAAACATGGTTTAAGTTTAAGATCTGCTGTGTGGTAAGTTGAGGTGTAGCAATGTCCAATAGATACTTGTCTTCATTGACGCACTTGGTTTCCTCCAACTCTTCATGACGTGTTACATCACTATCACTATCAACAGTCACACTATTTTCCTGAATTTTCAATCGTTTACTACATTTTTCCTTAGCATATTTTTGTTTTCTTTTCCTATTAGAAGCCTTGCTTTTGTTTTCATCTGATGCATGATTTTCTTGTCTAGTAGAGCCATCAGCTTTGGCTGCTGGTGATAAATTCTCTACTTTGTGGCTAGAGCCCTGACGAAAAAATTGATCACTTCCATCAATAACCGACTGAGCAGGTATTTTCTCTGAACTATTCTTTCTTTCACGTTTGTAACCACTGACACACTTATCATCATCTGTAACACTGACTGCACTACTATCACATTTCAACTTCTTGGGTACAGTTTGACCTTTTGTCTTTAGCAATGCCTTCTCTGTTATTTCACATTTTGACCGTGGACTGACGCCTCTAGGAAGGTGGTCATCAGAAGACAAGGTGCTTGCATCAGTTTCGATTTCCTTAACTGTTTTTGATACACTGCAAGCACGGAAGAGTTTTGGTGTCTTCTTAGTATCACCTTTTTTTGACACGTTTGTGGAACGTCTACTTCTGGGGCTTGCCAGTTCACACTCCACTCCCGTGCTATGAACAACTGTTTCTTCTTCAGATGCACTTGTATCATTTATTGAATCAGTTTCCACACAACTCTGCCGGATAGGACATTCTTGTTCAGAGTTAGATGAAACATGAGATTCACTATCTTCAATCCTCAGAATAGCACGACTTACACGTGGAGAGTTATTAGTCTTACGAGAGTTCCTAACGTTTACTGGAGTCCTTCCTTGTTTAGGGGGTTCAACTGAAAGAGGAAACAAATATTTTCAAAAACATAAAATTTACAATGTGGTGAGAAATAAGAAATAAATTATTCACGTTTATCAGCCAAACTTTTTTACATCTTAAGTCTCTTGAGACAGGGGTTCAAACACATGCTTTTCAAATGTACAGTAACATGCAAAAAAAAAAAAAAAAAAAAAATGGAGGAGCAGCTGAAATTGGATTTGTTTTATTTCAGAAAGAATCAGGCTCTCGCAGTAAGACAAATTTTGAAATGCCTTTCCAGTCAGCACAGAAAGGAATATAAATTTTACAGAAAAATCCCTCTTTGGCAAGTCATGATCCCCACACAATGTACCAAAGTCTACCTTAGGCTAAGATAGGCCAATTGGGACTGAAACTACAGTATAAAATGGAATCCAAATCACTGCATAATGAGCTTCCACTGGGGAGTACAAGGTGACATGATGCATGCATAAGAGAGACATGGAGGTTAATGTACTATTTATGCTCTTCAAGGAACATTTTAAATTTTATCATGGCAAGTAGAATATCCATTACCAGTATTGGTTAACTGTATATTTGTACTTTATAAGTATCTTCAATCATTTCACATTGTTCAATTTAAATTTGTGTAATACCACATCCTACTCTGACAAGTTTATTGTTTTTCTCTATCAGTATATAAAAAAATCACGTCAGTCCATTCCACACACGCACACACATACTAAGTAAAAGAGGAAAGCCAGATATAGGAAAAAAAAATAATTTTCGTGGCTGCAAGCCATATTTTCAGGTGCAGAAACAAAAAGATGGCTAGAGAACCACATTTTTTTTTTTTTTTGCACCAGCTACAACTTTATTTCTGGACCTGATAACCCTGTAGTTCAAACTATGACTTCCTAATCATCACTTTGTTTCTACACCTGAGGATGATGCTCTATTACTTGGTATTTAGCCCTTTGACCCTCCTTCCTTTTATCCACTACGTGTGCGTGCGTGCGTGCGTGGACAGTGCGTGTAACACTAAGGCAAGCACACAAACACCTTGTGATAAAGTTGTGAAGAAATGAAGATATTTTGATATTCAACTAAAAGCTTTCTCTTCTAGTTTCTAAAAAATACCCAAGAACAAGAGTAATATAAATTCTTCATAACACCACCACTACTAACTGCACCATCATCTAAACTTCCATGCAAAATCCGTCAAATCTAGGTACCTTGCGACATTCATGTCCACACATGCCACTACCAGTAAATATAGCCTACCCCCAAATTACCCACCTACCAAATACAGATCCTTTATTCCATTTTCCTATTCTTCAAACAAGTGTTATATATAAACTTATCAGTTTGCCTCACTACTGGAGACTAATAATAAATATATTCCTATAAATGATATATGAAATACAGCGTGTCCAGCTTAAAGTACAATAAAAGAAAAAATCATTACGTGTAATATTTAACCAAGAGCACCTTAAGCTTTACGTAGTTTGGAAGAGAATCTCAAAATGTTTTTTTACACACTTGCAAAACGTCAGCACTCATTGGAACTGAACTGGATCACTAGCCATGTGGACTCCGCAGCAGAAGGCATGGTGTGTTCTTGCTCTCGCCGAGTTGAAGTCCGTTAAGCTAGTTGGGGTTTTGTAAAGTCACAAGTGTATTAGACACGAGTTTGTAACCTTCCTGATCTAAGACATTGCATTTGTGCTGCAATCCGAAATGTGACTCCAGTAATGCTGAACAACACATGGGTGGAGCTTGAATACAGGTTGGACATCTGTAGAGCAACTAATTGTGCTCATATTGAGGTGTAGTAGGTATGTACAAAAACTTTTTCAGTTACTCTATAGGTAGAAGAAAACTACGGAAATATCTTAATAAACTTAAAACTTATAAATTTTATTTTATTGTACGTTTAAGCTGGACATACTGTACAACACATACTATGTGACAATAATTATGTATGGAGCAGAAACTTGGACAATGACAAGAGAGAGTCAAAAGAAAGATGCAGGCAGTGGAGATGGGGAAGAATAGATGGGATAGAATAAGGAATGAGGAGATCCGACAGACAGTGGGTGTGGTGAAGCTTCAGGACAGAATAGATCAGGCACAGATGAGGTGGTTCGGACACATGAAGAGGTTGGATGCAGAAAGACTACCAGTAAGAGCTTACAATGAGTAGGAGTAAGGCCAAGGGGGGAGACCAAGATGTCGGTGGATAGAGCAGATAGTGGAGAGTGTTAGGACAAGAGGACAAGACTGGAACACCATGGAAGAGGAGTGGTGGAAGACCAGGAAAAAATTGAGGCTTGACTTCTATGCCGACCCAGCAAGAGGCAGGAAACGACGGAGGAGGAGGATGATGAAATCAGTTGGTGGTTATAAGAAGAAAATCTACTCGAAAGAACTTACTCTTTGTTCCATTCAAAGGTTTAAGGCATGCTTGTTTTCGTCACCTCCTCTGGCAAGATTGTACTTCAAAAATTTACATGGAAAATGGGCGAGTCATTTGGAATACAAAACTTAATAAATATTTCTAAACTTTTGTATTTTACTTACTGTTCTATTATTGGATTCAGTGTTGCCTGAATTTAAAATTACTCACACCGATGTAGAATGTATCAGAAGGCTCCGGTGTATACAGTCATTCCGTGGCAATCACAAATACTTATACTGTACAACACATACATACACGGTGAAACATACCTTCACAGTATGTCCAAATGGTCAATTAGAAGACTGAAAGAATAACAACTACAACCACAACCACTATATGTTGTCTTGGTATATAAATTATTATATATTTCTTTATTTATTAGTAGTGGAGTTAGAATGCATGCTGCGATCAGAAACTGAATCAGCATATATGTTTAGAACACACTACAAGCATACAAATACAGGGTCAGGCAGAAACAATGTACCAGTTTATTATAGTTCCTAAAGTAACACTACATAGGGAATGTAAAGGACGAGAGTGGTAATTAATAAATAACATAATGCCCTTTTATGACAATAATTATTTTTTGAAAATCACATCTGTGAGATAACCACCATCCTTTGTGATGCACTGACGGAGTTGACGAAGGAAACTGTCCATTACTTTCACCAGCATTTCAGGTGGAATTGCCTTACCTCTTCACTGATGCGACGCTTCTGAATCTCTAAGTTGGGGACACGTGATGCAAACACTCGGCTCTTGAGGTACCCCACAGAAAGAAATTGCAAACACTCAGATCTGGGGATTTCGCTAGCCATGGTACGTTCCCAAAATGTGAGATGATTCTGCCCGTGAACACCATACGTAATGTTGTCATCGTGTCTCCAGAGGTATGCGCAGTTGCACCATCTTGCTGGAAATAAACTGTTGACAAATCAACGCCCTGTCTCTGTATTTCAGATATCAGGAAACTCGTCAGTAGGCCTCTGTAACGTTCCGAATTGACTGTGACTGCGTTTCCGTTATGATCCTCAAAAAAGTAGGGCCCAATAATCCTGGAAGCCGAAACAACGCACCAAACCGTGACCTTTTCACTATGGAGTGGTTTTTCGTGGAGTTCCTGTGGATTCACATTACTCCAGTATCGCATGTTTTGTTTGTTGACATGGCCTGTCAGTTCAAAGTGTGCCTCATCCGGCATAATCAGGTTGGGAAGAATGTCCCTATTCTCGTCTAATAGGTCGATAAGGTCTGTACTCAACTGTTTCCGGGAGGAATAGTCACGGTCGGATAACTTATGGGTCACCTGTATTTTGTACGGATGATAACAAAAATCGCTGTGCAGAATGCGACGCACACTTCTGTCTGACAAGTGTAAAACTACAGCATGTTTGTTTACTGAACGCCTAGGACTCCTGTCAATAGCATTCCGTACCCTCTCAATGTTTTCTGGTGTCCGCACTGTCCTCGGCTTTCCCGGTGGCTTCTTATTCGTGGCACTTGCAGTAGCACGAAACTGATCAACCCACCTCCAAATTGTGTGCCATTCTGGTACTCTTCCATGTCTCCCAATGTTGAATTGCTGTCGAAACTTCCGCTGCGTAGCTACCACACTGTCACCACTTTTGAAATACGCTTCAATCACAAAAGCGTGATGCATCTTGGTCCAACGCTCCATTGTAACTAAAATGGCATCCTTCCTGCTACACTCTATCCTGTTCGGTTTTATGCTCACTGCGGAGCCGTACGAGCTACCAACCGTTCAAAGTGGTAGATTGTTTCTGCCAGACCCTTTACTTTTCTCCATTAATATATATATATATATAGGGTGTCATTTTAATGGCGCCCACAGACTACAGATTCGTATAGAAGACATCAAAACAAACAACTTTCCTCAATAACATTTTTCTCGTTGGTACGTCGATTCGACGCTACAGCCGTTCAAAAAAGATCATTTTGCCACCTGGTTGCTGGCAACCCAACACAACATTTGATCGTATCTGTGACGTCATTTCATGCGGCGAAACTGTGCAGAGCAGGGTTGCAAGGAACACACAAGTTTTGTGAAAATTCACAAACTACCAACCACATGATTAGGTGTATAACAAATAGAGAAACACGTCCAGTAGACCGAACATCATAGCCTACCAGTCAGAAGATCAGCAGTCATCTCAGGGGAAGGGGGAAGTGAACCAACGATATGATAAATGGTAAAAACATATTCAAAATTAATTGGCAATATCGGATTTAGTCTCAGCCTACATGTCAAATATCAACAACAATACATTTTATTGAACTTACAGCTTACATGTGGCTGTTTACGCCCAGCTACATGTCAAATATTTGCAAATCTCTTTGCAAGGTTGATATCTACAGGTTTGTGTCCAGAAGCCTTGTGGTACTTTTGTGCTGATAAAAGAAGTATCCGAGGTTCACGTTGTTACATTACGACTAAAACACTGACAACCACAGTAACAACGTAATGATGAATCAGTAACGAATATACTGCCCTGTTCACAGTTGCACACTATTACACGTGTATCCGGTGCATAGATAAACACAGTCGTCGGGGAGCTTGTTTTACTACCATTTTCTATTTTGTCATCTGCTCAGTGTGTCACAGACAACTAGTATCAGAAGGACGAAGTGGATAGACTAAATTGTAGATGCCAACTTGGTAACTAGATTTGCAAATATTTTACATGTAAGCTGAGACAAAATTCGATATGACCACTTCCACTTGAATTATATTTTCTTTCTACCATTTTTCGTATCGTTTGTTTACTTCCTGTTAGGTTACAGAATGTGTTTTCTAGTTTTGTTTTACGGTACATAATGTGGCTGATTGTAGATTGTCATTTTTCACGGAATATGAGTGTTCCTGGCAACCCTGGAATGCATCGCTTCACGATGGGATATGACGTCACAAATGCAATGAAATGTTGTGTGTGATTGCCAGCATTCAGGTGGCAAAACGGGCTTTTTTGAACAACTGTAGCACCGAAATGATGCAGCAACGAGAAAAATGTTACTGAAAAATGTTGTTTGTTTTGATGTCCTCTATACGTTTCCGTGGTCGTATGTCGCATTTTCAACGGAGAGGAAAGATAGATCGGCGTTACATAGAGTAGAGGCACAGAATACTGACCATAGCGTCTCTACGGTCAGCGTTGCCAGAAATAGTCGATAGGAAACAAAAGTACTTTCACCAGTGTTTACTGCAAGGTGGGTGGGTAGTTTCGGGGAGGAGAGGAAAGGGTTACTGGTTGGCTAGGTTGAGTCCGGCGTGTATAGTGGCGTGCATGCCTGCTATATAGGCCCTTTCCAATCGCCTGCAGAAAGACGTGTCAGAGTGTGGGTTCCTATAAACTATTTCTGGCAACACTGGCCGTAGATATATAAATATATATATATAGATAGATAGTATATATTTATAAACTGGAAAAAACAAGGTTTATAAATATACATGAATTAGAACACCTGAAAAAGAATAAAAGAGGGCCTGAAAAATGGATGAATTAAAATGTAACAAAACACAAAATAAAAATGTCTATATTTCACAGACCAACAGCATGTTCACTCAAGAAACAGAAGATGTAGCCAATGTAGCCAGATGATGGGAGAATATAACAATAGCCACTGCTATCTTCCCCCATCATCTGGCTACATTGCAGTACAATGCAGTATTTGTTTCTTCAACAAACATGCCACCAGGCTGGAAAATATAGAAATTTTCATTTTGTACGATGTTTACTGGTTCCTTCAATATTTATATGTGAATAATAACATATTTTCCAACAAAAAGCACAAGGTAGCTTCTAGTTCCTATTTTTTTTGGAACTAATGAGGAAAATTGCAGTGATAGTCGAGACTTCTCACAAGCTATAGTTTGGTTGGTAAATTGTAACTCAACATAGGATGAAACCCTGAAAACTGGCACTCCAACTGTACTTCTAGACAACTTCTGGCTTGAAAAACGTTACTTGATTACAAATTTACATGGTTTATCTACAAATTTAAGTTTACGTAGTTTGTTCAGTTTCATTAGTTCCATCAACTGCAGGTAGATGGCATTAAGGTTTGCTTGACCAAGGGTATCCAATAGTAAGAAGTGCCGACCTGAAATCAATGAGGTAACAGTCGTAGGGTGGTTAAAGTGGTTTCCCACCTGAATAAAACTGACTGCAAAGTTGTGACTTGCTAACAATCTTGAAGGGACCACTGAAGGAACTATGTGCTCTGCTTACGCAGTTGCCAAGTTCGTAGTTGCTGGCCTTACTGGACAAAGCTGATTGCTAGCAGAAAGAGTACAGCACGATAATGTGCAAATTGCTTCAACACACGGCAATTAATTTATTTTTTTCACCAGTCTCCCACCCCCCCCCCCTCCTCCTCCACCCAGGTTTAACTTGGAAATCATGAGGAGTCTGAATACTGAAGACTCATGTTCAATCCCTGGTTGAACCACGATTATTGCATATCATTTTCAGTAAGGTAAATAAATCTTTGATGTGTCAAACTATTTTACATAGTTGGTTCAGTTGCATTTCTTGTGCAAACAAAACTTGAGAGGCAACAAAGGAACATTATTCAGTTGATATGTGACAATGTAGGGTTGAAAATTAAAACCATAGTCTCATGCTGTTATAATTTCAAATTAAATTTGGCATTTTTATGAAATATGACATGATGTTCATTTGGGCATTCTATTAAAGGTAGGATTATCTAAATGCCACAATACTGAAAGGTTGGAATTTCATTGCAAACAGTGTCTTTAGCATACAACACTGATCACATGCGAACATGCCCTCAATAACAGGCAGAGTTAAATGAAAACAGAAGTATTTTCATTGAATATTTTACAAATAATTGTGTTAGTAATACACAATACTGTATATTTAAAAAAGTAAAGAACATGATAGGCATAAGAATAGTTAAAATTCACTTACATTAACAAAAGAAATGTTTGCAACAAAATTCTGTGTATTAAATTCAGCTGACAATTTCACATAAATTAATATGCAAGTCAAGTAATTTAAAAAAAAAATACTACAGTTGCTGACCCAAGGCAGTTTTGTTACACACTAAAAACACTTCGGACGTGATGTTTCCATCCTATATCTGAGGAAGATCCTGGTATAGGGTGGAAACCTCACCTGTGAAGTGTTTTTAGTACATAATGAAACTGCCTTGGTCAGCAATTGTAGTGTTTTTTTTTTAAATATGGAAACAAGGCTTAATAGTGTTATCAAGTTATTTGTATAAGCAATGTAGAATTACTGATTTTGCTTTATCAGTGAAAGAAGGCAACTTTCGTACTTTACCTTACACATTCTTCTACAACTCTGCATCCCATGCATTAACTCTCAATTTAATTTATATTTTAGAAAAATCAAAACTTACCTTCAGACTCAGTAGAACTGTCATCTGACGAGGAAAAGTACTTGGGGTCTATTCTCTTCCATCTACATCTACTATTTCTACTCTTTCGTCCATTTCGGTTCTTCACATATTCACACAGACTCTCTACATCTGAAACACTATGGGACTCATTGCTCGAATCAGTGTCCTCACTCTCGAGTAAATATTCACTATTACCTGATAATGATCTGCTACGCAATTTTCTCATGTTACCAGATGACTCCACCGACACTAGTGTGTCATCTTCAACCTTTTCTTTCTTCTTCGCCAATGAACGATTATCGACATTGCTTCTTCGAGATTTGTTCCGATTCTCAACATTTCCTGCGGACTTCTTGCAACTGCCTCCTCCTTTCTTACCCACTTGCTTCCTTCTTGTGGAAGGCATTCAGGCTGGGCACTGTAAATCAAGATACACATTTATTAGATTACGATATACAGGGGACTCTTCTTAATTCAAACTTTGAAAATTTGAATTGCTTTGTAGAAATTCGAATGAAAGTATATTCCCCTCGAAATTCCTATTGAAACCAATGTTAAAGATTCATGCATACTTTGAATTTTCATACCTTTTATTTGGATAATTCAAAGGCAGCTATCCAGAGACAGCAGTAGGAAACAAAAAGTTTGTTTGTTGTTATGCAGCCTCCACCCTCTCCTCAATAATGTGGGATTGCCCACCCCTTCTGTGTGCATATGTTCATTCTTTAACCTCCCCCCCTACAAGCCAATGATTTGTGAAAGTCCTCTTGTCCGCCCTCAGTTGCCAGTTGTGATTAGTTAGTGTGCGATGTTCAAAATGTCAAAGTATGGTAGGTGTACTAGACACTTGTTTCATGCAATAAATGAAATTGAAGATTTTGTTAAGCTTGTAAAAACAAACATCATGAACTTCTACAATTAAGAACAGGTAGATTGTTCCATGTATACGTGATTTGGGGTGTTATTATAGTGTACTTACTGAAACAAATCATTTACTGGTATAGGTATTTTCTACTCTTACGGCGGCTGATCCTACTATGCTGGCAAGGGAAGTGGGGAGCAGGGAAATTACCAATCCAGAACGATAAGAAACACAGCAGTCTATAGAATGAGGTTCATGTAGTACTTCTTGCTGCCGCATCGTAAATCTCGGTGCCACCGCTGTTGTCTGGTTGGTCTGTGGCGTAATCCCTGCTCCCAACTTTCCTTGCCAGAAAGAGGACCAGCCACAGTACAAGTAGAAAATACATATAGCATAGTTATTATTGGGAGAGGAATCGTTTCACTATGTAGACATGTAGAAAATACGGTAATTTCTTTTGTCAGGTCCACTGCATGTTCAATATTGTTATTTATACTGTAGTACAGATTTTTGTTTTATTGATTTTCTTTACCAATGTATGTTTTTGTTAGTTCGAATTTTGGACAATTCGATTTTTTCGTGATCTCGTGGAGTCTGATTTAAAAAGGGTCCACTGTTTTACAATTAGCCTTCCTTGTAGCGAAATGGCTAGTGCTCTGGCCCTTAATGCAAGTTCCTTGTAGAAAACCTCAAAATTTCAGTGTTGGTCCAGCATCATAAGGGGGATTGGGGAACTACTACAAAAAAAAAAGTATCGAAACTCATGTTAAGATATGTTTTGTACCATGAACTTATTTTTAATATGTATTACAATTAACCAGCAAATGGAGATTACTTAATAAGGCACTGTGTTTTCAGCATTTAAATGTCCTTTCCTTTGACTGTTGCCTAGATATTTGTGATAAGTTTCATGGTACCTTAAGGTTATTTCATCATCACAGACAACAGCGAAAGTAAACCACATGAAAATTCGCTTCAATGCTCTAGAAGGAACTTAGAGAACTTACCCGGTGGAGGCACAAAGTGGTTCGGATCCCACTTTAAAACTGTAGGTCCAGTCCCAATTAGCCTTACTGTGCATAAAGTGGACTTAAGACACCAAATCAATCAAGTTAAGTCAAGCATAAGGATGTTAAGATAACAAGTAATGCACTCACCACGCGGGGGACAGAACTTGGGAGGTGAATGATGAGAGATTGCCTCTGATTAACATGGAAAGCAAATACATGCAACAACCAATAAAGAAAACAAGCTTCCTACTTTATGGAACTTGCTGGTTACCCTTGTGTGCCCAAGTATAGGGACGGTATCAATATGATACAAGAATACTTGGCAAAGATTTGGTCTCAAATTGTAAATGATTATTTTCCTGTAGTTGACAATTTCAAAATGAAAATAAATGTCTGATGAAAGGAGCGTGTGTTCTTCTGAAACGTCACAAAGAAAAACTGTTTTCTTATGCTTGTAATAACCGTAAACTACAGGAAAATAATTCTATAATGCAAGCAATGCGTACATACAAGAAAAACTATTGTAAATGATTGTCTCATTCTTGCTCTTGCCTCAATATACAGTATATACCCAGCACAAAATATTTTGTAATAACACTTTTCTGCTTGATGCATAGTTTCGACGCTACGAGCAGGCACACCTCCAGAAAAGGGAGAGACAAAACTTCAAATTGAAAGATATAGATGTGTCGGTATTGTCTGGATCATCTACATCTGTATTTTCGGTATATCGACTCAATATTGATATTCAATCGATATAGAAAAATCTATAGCGCACAGCCCTGTATGCACCATGGTTTCCTTCATTATAAGGTGACAATGTTACCACTGTGTCAGCATGCTTTTCTTTCATCATTTTCTGCAAATTTGTCTCAACGTGCGAAACATAGGTGGAAATTGACAACACTGACTTTTTGGAAAGTTTCCCAAGTTGAATAGTATGTTTCACATGACACCCTAAACTACAATCAGTGGGTGCAAGGCAAGTGCTGCATTGGGTAACACCTGATCAGCGCATCAAGTCTCATCGCTGCTGTTTTTTCTGGTATTCGAGACCAGAGGCTGGTACTTCTATTCAACTAGCTCCCCAATTGTCTTCACAATGTTGGGTAAACACCAACATTTGGGGGGCTCCCACCAGGACTCAAACTTGGGACCACTCACAACAAAGGTAAAAGTGGTATCCATTTGGCTATGTGGGAGCCCCATATGACACCCTTACCACTTACAAATTTTGACTCAATATGGCATATTTCATGATGGTTTCTGGGGCTATGCATATTTGGTCTTTGGGGCTATGCGGGAATGGTTTTCGGGGTTCTGCGGGAATTTTTCTGTTAAGAAGGTTGAAACACTGATTTGCAGTTTGAAACACAATGCTAGTCAAGATTTGTCCGCCATTTTGCGTGTTCAGGAAGCGAGAAAAGAACGAACAATAATTACTCGTTATGCCGACAATAGATACTAATTTCGTTAAAAAAAAAGAAGCAAAATCCCTTGTTAAACAATCTTTCGCAATGCACAATAGGTAAGTACAAATGTCAACAATTACAGAATAAACGAATTACAGACATTTCCCGGCTTTGATAGTTTTACCGAAAACTGTTGTGCAAGCGGAGTGGAATAAAATAAGCTCTGAAACATGTCGGAAACTGGTTAATTCTATGAAGAACAGGTGTAAAGCAGTAATTAAAGCCAAAGGGTACGCATCAACGTATTAGAACTGTTAGTCAATTTGCTCTGAATATACTTTTATCTTTTGGTATCAGTTCGTTACATCGGAGACACTTTAAAATCGGATATTTTGTGTTTTGTATGATTCGTACTTATCAATTGTGTATTGCGGAACATATTTGAAGGTGCCATTAAGGTTTTCACACGATTAGAAACATCATTTACACTAGAATAAGCCATTTCTCGAAGTGTTATGGAACGCACATCATGGTGCGAGCCCCACAAACCATTCACGGACAGCCCTCAAAACCATTCATGAATAGCCGCAAAAACCATTTGGGATCGTATAACCATCCACGAATAACGACAAACACCATTCCTGGATAGCCCCACGGACCATTCACAGAAGGTTAGGTTAGGTTCAGTTACGTTAGGCAAAAATAGTTAAAAAATCGCATGGCTGAAATAGATTGAAAGATGAAAGAAAATACCTCGAAGAACTTCGACAATGCTACAGAAACCGATTTCCGTAAGTAGTTTAAGAACGAGTTTACAATACCGGACCACTCTCCAATTTATATGAAATTTTGTTTACTCAGAACTCCTAATCACGAATCTGCATGTAATAATTGGCAGTAGAGTATGGAAATCGAGAAAAAAATGAAACAAACTATGTTTTCTTAGCGTAACGTGACCCTACCATAAGAACAGTAGCTCCACGGAACACGCCATTTTCACAGAATGGGTGTCACTTATCGCACAACACTTTAGCAACATAGTGTTCTGACGTAACGGGAGAGAGCTTTTTCATGTTAGGCAAGACAAGGTGTAGTTCTCGTAGCCAATATTAATTTTTCTTTGTATTTATGCTAATGGTACCTAACCTAACAGGCCTAACCTAACCTCATAGGCATTCCTCGTCTGACGTCAATATTCAAGGTAGCAAGATTGTTGTGTGTAAAGGAAGACCATTAATGAATTGCGAAAGAAAGATGGTTCCCAATTGCTGTGTATGGACAATGACCGTGGTAGCTAACACGCAAGGTTATTTTACAAGTTCTACACGTAAATGTACAATTTTAACAAGTGACCACCAAATATGAACTACAGATACGTCATCAGGACAATGAAATTAGCAAGTAGACGAAATTTTATAGAAATTAGAGAGTGGTCTGGTATTGTAAACTCATGCCGTAGTTTCTCCTGTAAATTTCAAGAAAAGTGTCTCCGATATAATAAACTGTTACCTTTCTTTTATATTATTAAGTGTACGAATAGAAAAGTTGTACAAAAATTGCATGTTTCTCTTTCAGTTTCATATAATTGGAACGAGTTTACAATAGCGGACCACTCTCCAATTTATATGAAATTTCGCCTACTCACTAATTGTGAACTCCTAATCACGAATCTGCATTTAATAATTGGCGGTTGAGTATGGAAATCGAGAAAAAAAATGAAATAAACTATGTTTTCTTAACGTAACATAACATAACATATTATCGCACAACACTTCAGCAACATAGTGTTCTGACGTAACGGGAGAGAGCTTTTTCATGTTAGGCAAGACAAGGTGTAGTTCTCGTAGCCAATATTAATTTTTCTTTGTATTTATGCTAATGGTACCTAACCTAACAGGCCTAACCTAACCTCATAGGCATTCCTCGTCTGACGTCAATATTCAAGGTAGCAAGATTGTTGTGTGTAAAGGAAGACCATTAACGAATTGCGAAAGAAAGATGGTTCCCAATTGCTGTGTATGGACAATGACCGTGGTAGCTAATTTCGCCTACTCACTAATTGTGAACTCCTAATCATGAATCTGCATTTAATAATTGGCGGTCGAGTATGGAAATCGAGAAAAAAATGAAATAAACTGTTTTCTTAACGTAACATAACCCTACCATAAGAACAGCAGCTTCACGGAACACGCCATTTCCCCCCCAATGGGTGTCACTTATCGCACAACACTTTAGCAACATTGTGTTCTGACGTCATGGGAGAGCTCTTTAATGTTAGGCAAGACAAGGTAACGTGTCTCTTAGTGAAAATATTAATTTTGCTTTGTATTTATGCTAATGGAACCTAACCTAACCTTGTAGACATTCCTCTTCTGACGTCAATATTCAAGGTAGCCAGATTGTTGTGCGTAAAGGAAGACCATTAAGGAATTGCGAAAGAAAGATGGTTTGCTGTGTATGGACAATCACCATGGTAAATTGCAAGGTTATTTTACAAGTTCTACACATAACTGTACAATTTTAACAAATGACCGCCAAATATGAACTACAGATACGTCATCAGGACACCGAAATTACTAAGTAGGCGAAATTTTATAAAAATTGGAGTGGTCCGGTATTGTAAACTCATGCCCATTTAATTTATTGTCATTGGTTATACAGAATTTGGGTAAGATTTTATGTTCCTAATGATACTAGTTATTGAATTGTAAAGAAACAATTCCAAAAGAGCGCATTTCCTTTCAGATATTAAAGCATTTTCTTTGAAAACTCGTGTGTACGAATAAGAATGTTACATACTCTACCAAATCCCACCTTAAACAATGTTTCGCAATGCAGAATAGATAAATACGAATGTGACTAAATAAACGAGTGAGAGGTGTTCTCCCGAGATGAAACAGGTCCCCATCAACATCAAATTCGAAACAAAATCAAAACTCGAACTGGACAAAATGGGAGTAGGATTTTGCGAGCGGGGTATTGTAGATTACCTCTTTCAAATTTATAAAGAACAACTGCTGTGTACCTACAACGTACCAATCACAAATGTGTTCAAACAATGCCCATTATTAATAAAGCAGAACTTGACTTTCGACATAAAATATAAAATTTCAACGTGTTCTGTCAACATAATATATGGTCACAACGTGTTCTAACTTGTTCGTAACTCTCATCACTATTCAGCGTGTAAATACAGTACTCTCTACATAACATAAAGTAGTAGTAGTAGTACCTACAGATTTTTCTACAGTATTTACAACTTGTAAATTAGCATTAAGCAAAAGAAAACGGATTTTCCTCGAGCACACGCATTTCTTTACGTACATAAGAAAAGCGCTACTTCAGATATCCTCCATTGTTCATTTGCGCATTGACTTGACAATTGACTAAACGTACTACAACTTCATTCTAGCCTATCATGTTTTTTTTATTGAGTGTGATCAAAAATATATTGAGGAAGAATAAAAGAATAAATTAAACTGTCTAAAGTGATATAATGCCATAATAAACGTGAACATGAAATCAGTGGTAAAATATTTTACTAGTAGAGTTAGAGAATTCGTCAGGAAAGGAAGTTCTAATTTCATTATACAGCATAATGTTCTCAGTTTCATGCTTTGTAAACCCAAATCTTCACGAATAAGAATGATAGACTAATTTTATGAAAGAATGGATGGCTAATCAAATAAGAGTCATATGTAGAAAAATAAAGAGCAGCCACAGGCTGGCTGAACTTCGCCCATGGATAAAGAATTTCTAATTCTAATATTATTGAATTTTAGCTTGTGCAAATGCGCCGTATGAAGAGACATATAAAGATCTCCCACCATGGGTCTGCCTTGTTTCACTTCACTTCTGCAACCTTGTGTTCTGACGTCAGATGAGGAAATCGTACGAGGTTAGGTTAAATTCCATTAGCATAAACACGATGAAAAATGATTATCTAAGCCAAGAGAACTAAACCTAGCTAGCCTAACCTAACACCGTAGGCATGCATTTATCCTAAAATTAAAAATATTTCTCCCGTAACGTCAGAATACAATGTTGCTCATGTGTTGTGCGATAAGTACACCCTCTATATCATATCACAGATTAGAAATAGGTTTCATATGCTACTATGTAATCTGTGCTGCTGGAGAAGTGCCTAAACAACATGGCTGATAGTTACAGCGACGAGGACGATACAAGTTGGGTGTTTTATAAAGACAGACCTGATTGGAAAGATGTAGATCCTGTTCCACAAGATGATGGTCCTCATCCTGTGGTTGCAATAGCATACTCAGAAAAATGTAAGAGTTTGTTTGTTATGGTGCGATTCACGGGGGGTGATAGCGTGTAGGTGTAGCCCGTCATAAATTACTTTCTGTGCTAACTGCTATATACAGAGCATTCCCTGACATTCGCTAGGAGACTCGGCGGCAAGCTGCCCGACATCAGCGCTTGTCTCTCCCGGTGAACGGGTCAGCGACAGTCGCTAGAGTCGGCTATTAAAATTACAGTTTTCGTATTGTGTACTAACCTTTACAGAAGGTGTTGAAAATGATGTCCCTCTGCTGCAACACATTCCTTTCCTGGCATCTCCGAAGGAAATTGGCATTTGCACGTGCAAGTTCGTCTACTGTAATTCTCCCGATTTTTCGTACAATACTTTCTTTTAACTCACGGGTGGTGTGCGGATTGTCTTTTCTTTCCACTTTTATTCAGAACTGATGCCGGGTCGCTTGCCGCCAAGTCTCGTAGCGAATATCAGGGAATGCTCTGTATAAGTAAAGATGTAGAACCGATCTCCGTGGCGGAGTGGTTTTCACAGCATGCTACTACTCCAGGGGTTCCAGTTGGAATCTCAGCCTGAAGAAGGATGTTCTTTTATGAGTGTCCCTTCATTAAATTCATTATATATCTTTGCGATTAGCCAAAAGTGGAAGAAAAGCGGGTATAATTACAGAATACCGGGAGTATCTCGGATTGATTTCAAAGTATGGTAAAACTGTAATATGCGGGAAATCGCTCTAACTCGTTTGGTAAATGTCTGTTATATCGGAGACACATTTCTATCGGATATTTTCAGTTTCAAATGTTTCGCTCTTACCAATTGTGTATTGCGGAACATAGTTGAAGGTGCCATTATGCACGTTTGGAAACACTGGCGAGGCCGCGTGACTTTCGATGCTCACGCCATCTGCAGGTACATAATGGAAACAACGGCATAATGTTGTCACTTTGCACAAAATGCAAGTTAAGTTTATTATATCAAAATTTCTTATTTCTTGTTTTGGAGCATTCTACGGTGAGAGAATACCTCCACGAACTTTCAAAATGCTACAGAAACTCATTTCCGTAAGTAGTTTCTTCTGTAAAGAAGAAACGTGTCTCCGATATAACAGACATTTACCACTCATTTATTCTCTACTTTTTTACATTCGTACTTACCTATTCTGCATTGTGAAAGATAGTTTAACAACTGATTTAGCATTTTTCAATGAAATTAGTATCTATTGTCGACATATTGAGTAATTATTGTTCGTGAACACGCAAAATAACGGGCAAATCTTGACTAGAGTTTTGTTTCAACCTTCTTAACAGAAAAAATCCCGCATAGCCCCAAAAACCATTCATGATAGCCCCACGCACCATCACAGTGAGGTTAGGTTAGGTTACTGTAGGTTGGGCGATATAGTGAAAAAACTGTGTGTTTGGAAACACTTACCGGGGATTGCATCATCAGATGCTCGCAACATCTTGTTCAATTACATGGATGGAAATGCAAGCAACAGCCTTCATTCATCGGACGGACATTATTATAGAAAAATACATGATTTAGCAGCAAAATAGTTTTAAAAATGCGAGAAAACACTTCTATGAACTTCCGAAATTACACAGAAACTCAATTCCATAAGTACTTTCTCCTGTAAATTTGAAGTAATCCATTTCCCGCATATGACATTTTTACCAAATGTGAAATACCGTGCATACATTACCGCCATGATTGTCGATACTGATGGTCGCCATGTTTGATGATGGAACAAGTGAAGTTTGGGTAACGGTTCCGATTGTTTTATGGTTTCTCCTAGCACAAAGACTAATTATCATTAAATTTTGGAAATCATTGCCACACGAAATTTGAACCTTCACGGTTTGGACTCGAAGAAAAAGTTATTCATGTTGAAAAATGCAACTTAAAAATTACCTCATGCAAGCATGCACACTTCCCATGGACAAGATATTCTCCGTCGACAAGCGACAGTAAATATCATAGAAGCGTGGGAAGCTTTAATAAGGACGATTATTATTATCGTGGATTATATTATTATTATTATGGGAGAACCGGGATGTTTTTCCACCTATTCAAACTGCTCCGGCGTCCACCCAGCATCATATGAAGCTGGTACCTTGAGAAAACTTTGAGGGATAAAGGTAGCCAGTAGTGTGGTGCTGATCACATCACCCCCACCTTCAGCCGTGATCAAGAAAGTGTGGGGCCCTAACTCCACACCAAAATTCCATTATCTAAAATCCTTACCTAAAATTAATAAAGGGGTATGGAAAATAACTTTCCCAAAATAACTTCCATTTGTGTTTATTTTGTGTAGTAGTTATGCTGTCTAATGTGTTTCTGTTTGTCTTGTGTACTATCAGTGGTGTGTATGTATGTGTCTTGTGTTGTAGTTGTGCTGTCTAGTATGTTGGTTTTGTCTTGCGTAGTAGTTGTGCTGTCTAATTTGTTTGTGTTTGTCTTGTGTAGTAGTTGTGGTGTGTTTGTGTTTATATTTTGTTATAGTTGTGATGTGTTTGTGTGTGTCTTGTGTAGTAATTGTGCTGTCTAATGTGTTTGTCTTGTGTAGTAGTTCCTCCATTCATATTGGGGGTTAGGCGTAGAGCTGACAACTCTGCACTGTAAAAACACATGTCAAGAAACAACAATATAAGGCCATGGATGTTCCCAAGGTAAAATATTCCGGAGGCAAAATAGTCCCCCGTTCGGATCTCCGGGTGGGGACTACTTTGGGAGGTCTCTGGACCAAGGATAAGATCTACATTAGGAATAAGGATATTAAATTAGGCACCTGGAATGTTCTGAGCCTTTACCGGCCTGGGGCATTTCAGTGTACAGTTAATGAGATAGTGAAGTATAAATTAAATGTAGTAGCTGTCCAGGAAGTTAGGTGGCCAGGAGAAGGGAATTGTAAAACTAAAAATTATACTTTTTTTTATGGTGGTACTGAAAATCATAATTTTGGAACAGGCTTTTTTATAAATAATAGAATTATCTCAGCTCTTAAAACAGTAAAATTTATTAATGATAGGATATCATATGCAGTTTTACAGGGTAGGTGGTGTAAAATTATTTTAATAAACATACATGCACCAACGGAAGATAAAGATGATAATACTAAAGATGATTTTTATACAGAGTTAGAACAGGTCTTTGATAAATTTTCTCAGTATGATATGAAAATTCTGTTAGGTGACTGTAATGCACAGATTGGCAAAGAAGAGACATTTAAACCCACGATTGGTAAAGAAAGTCTTCATGAATTAAGTAATGATAATGGTATAAGATTGATTACTTTTGCAACCTCAAAGAATTTAATTGTGAAAAGTACCACTTTTAAACATAAAGATATCCATAAATATACCTGGTCTTCTCCAGATGGTAAAACTCATAATCAGATAGATCATATTCTCATTGATAAGAGAAGGCATACTAGTATAATTGACGTTCGTACACATAGAGGTGCTGACTGTGCCAGTGACCATTATTTAGTAATTGCTAAATTAAGAGAAAGACTCTCAGTGATAAATCATAAGCAACAAAATCTAAAAGTTCTAAAATTTGATACAGGAAAGTTTACTGATGAAAGAATGAAGAAAGATTACCAAATTAAACTGTCAAATAGATTTGATGTTTTGCAGGATTTAAATGATGATGAAAATATAAATGAAACAGACGTAAATAAGAATTGGGAGCACATACGTAATGCAATAGAATCAGCAGCTAAAGAAAGTATAGGATACCATAAACCGAGAAAAAGTAAGCCATGGTTTGATAATGAATGTCATAATCTAATAGAAGTAAGAAATCAGGCTAGACTTAGGTGGTTAAATAACTCTGATGATACAAATCTAAACAATTATAATAGAATAAAGCGAGAAGTTAATCGCACGTTTAGAAGTAAAAAAAGAGATTACTTGAAAAACAAAATCAAGGAAATTGAAACAAACAGCAAAAATAAAAATATCAGAGATTTATATAAAGGTGTAAATGAGTTTAGAAAGGGGTGGCAACCTAAAGTAGACTTGATAAAAGATAAAGACGGTGATTTTCTAGCTGACCCAAGCGATATTCTAAATAGATGGAAGAACTACTTTAATGACCTTTTAAATGTCCATGTAGGAGATAAATCAGAAGTGAATGAAGTACACACAGCAGAACCTTTAGTTCCAGAACCTAACTTGACTGAAGTTAAAGATGCTATTAAAAGGCTAAAGAATAACAAAGCACCTGGCATTGATTTAATACCAGCTGAGTTAATTAAATATGGTGGAAATTCATTAATATGTCAAATTCATAAATTAATTTGTTTAATATGGAATAAAGAAGAAATCCCTCAACAGTGGAAAGAATCCATAATTGTTCCTGTGTTTAAAAAAGGTGATAAAATGAACTGCAATAATTACCGTGGAATTTCTCTACTCTCAACAACATATAAAATATTATCTAACATTCTTTTAACAAGACTAACCCCATATGCTAATGAAATTATAGGTGATTATCAATGTGGATTTAAACGTAACAGATCAACTACCGATCAAATTTTTCACATCAGACAGACACTTGAAAAAAAGTGGGAATATAATCAAAATGTCCATCAGCTATTCGTTGATTTCAAAAAAGCATATGATTCAGTCAAAAGAGAGAAACTATATAATATATTAGTAGAGTTTGGAATACCTAAGAAGCTTGTTAGTATGATAAAAGTATGCACCAGTGAAACAGAAAGTAAAATTCGTGTGGGTATTAATATGTCTGACAAATTTACAATTCATGATGGGTTAAAACAAGGAGATGCATTATCTCCATTGCTCTTTAATTTTGCCTTAGAATATGCTGTTAGGAAGGTAAAAGAAACTAAAGGAGGACTAAAATTAAATGGTGTGACTCAGTTGTTAGCATATGCAGATGATGTAGACTTACTGGGGGATGATGTGAATACAATTAAGAATAATGCTAAAATATTTTTCAAACCTGCTAAAGAGATAGGTTTGGAAGTTAACAAAGAGAAAACTAAATATATGCTTACAGGCCGAAACCAAGTGTTAGGTAATAATCAAAATCTAATTATTGATAACAACTCGTTTGAAACAGTTTCCAAATTCAAATACTTAGGAGTAATATTAACAAATGAAAATTATATTAAAGAGGAAATAAAAAGTAGACTTAATTCAGGAAATGCATGTTACTTCTCTCTTCATAAACTTTTGTCTTCTCATTTAATATCTAAGAAACTAAAAGTTAAAATATACAAAACAGTAATTTTTCCTGTAGTATTATATGGATGTGACACTTGGTCCCTTACATTGAAAGAGGAACATAAATTGAGAGTATTTGAAAATAAGGTCCTTAGGAAAATATTTGGACCTAAAAGGGATGAGGAGACAGGTGAGTGGAGAAGGTTACATAATTTAGAACTACATAATTTGTATTCATGTCCAGATATTATTAGAATAATTAAATCAAGAAGACTTAGGTGGGCAGGCCATGTGGCACGAATGGGAGAGGAGAGAGGAGTTTACAGGATTCTTATTGGGAAACCTGATGGTAAGAGACCTGTAGGAAGGCCAAGACGAAGATGGAGGGACAACGTTGAGATGGACCTAAGGGAAATCGGCAGGGATGGAAAAGAGTATATAGAACTTGCTCAAGATAGGGAAACATGGAAGGCCTGTGTTGCTGCAGCCATGAACCTTCGGGTTTAAGAAGGCTAGAGAGTTAGTTAGAGAACCAAACCTAACCTGCCTACCCTAACCACGAAAGCATATGTTGAACAAAATCTTGAGTAATCTGTAAAACTCCGCAGTATGTGTTAACAAACATACATCGAAATCGAACCATGTAAAAATTGCATTCGTAGCATGATGATATCTGAATAAAACAAAAGGAACTTGGGCTGAAGTTTTCTATCCGTTCCATGGAGTGTTGCTTTACAAGTGACAATATGTCGTCTTCAGTAAATTTGGAAAACATACTTGCTGCCCGAACCATTCACGTAGACCTACGAACCATTGACGTAAGGTTGGGTTAGCAAGCATAGTTAAAATTCAGGGTATTCATAAACATAGTTTTTGAATGCTAATCATTGCAAAAAAGTGTTGTTTCCTTCATAAATCACCGGTGTTTACTTCGTTCACTAACCCACTTATTTCTACTTATTTCGCATTTTCTTGATGTGACCACCAATTTTTCGTGATTAGGACGCCAAAGTTAGTGAGTATTCTGAATTTAAAAGCAATCTGAGATACTCCTGGTATTCTGTAATTGCTCCAAAATGCGAAGTAAACCAAATCAATCAGACAAGCCAAAGATGTAGATATCTTATGAAATGTAAGGTTGGTTTTAATTTTCAAATTCCATGACTCATTCCTTACTTTATAATCTGGACTACGGAAATATGTATTGTTTTTATAAAAGTACTCTTCCCCTTCATGAAAATTGTACCCCCTCCCTTCCTCATTTGCCTGCTCACTTCCTATTTTCTTCTACAAACAGAACATGTGCTCAAGCTAGCTTTTATTCTATTTTCACCAGCTTACATGGATACACACATTCTTTAGTTGTTACTGTCAGTGGTAGCTGTTTCATACACCGGAGACACATTTCTTCAATTTTACACAAGAAACTACTTACGGAAATGAGTGTCTCTAAGGTTTCTAACATTCGTCGAGGTATTTTCTTACATCGTGGAATCTATTTGACTGGGAAATCATGTATTTTCTAGAAATATCTCACAGACGCACAATTGCCATTGCTTTCCTGCGTGAACCGGAAGCTCCATATGTTTGACGACGTAACCCCCTGTCAGTCTTTCCATCCCCCCCTTTTTTTTTAACTATCCTTGCCTAACCAAACCTAACCTTATCGGAAATGGTTCGTGGGGCTATCCTTCAGCTACCCGTGCATAATGTACAATTTGCACACGTGACAAGCACGATAGTAGGTATTTTTTGGTGAAGAAGGCTGGAAACACTGCATACTCACAACAGTAGTCAACCTGTGTCCGCCATATTGTGTGTTAGGGAAGCGAAAAAAGAAATAACAAAAACTACTCTCTATGTGAAAAATTGTGTAAAAATGAAGAAATGTGTTTTCGATATACGGAACTGTTACCAAAATTTGTGTTTGTTTTTGTGTAAAAGGCATAATGGCACCTTGAACTATGTTCCACAATACACAATTGTTAAGTACGAACCATGCAAAACATGAAATATCCGATTTTAATGAGTCTCCCATATAAGGAACTGGTACCCTGAAACTAAAAGCAGGATATCCATGGATGCGTACAGGGATAATTGCAGCTATAACTAAAAGAGCAAACGGTCAAATGCAAACCCTCTCCTCTGTTTGGAAAAGGAAAAGTCATCCTGCTTACATATCTCCTGAAATATTACACAATTCTCTTCAATCTGTTTTTTTCTTGATTTTAGTTATTTAACTTCCTCTCACGTTTGACTAATTTCATCAATAAATATGAGTGATGATGTGATTAAATTCATGAATGGACACTTGCAAAGAACATCCATGGCCAGGACCCCTGGCTTTCTAGTATTCAATCACTCCGTCAGAGAGGTCTTCCCCTCTTGTATATTTCCCTTTTCGTTCTTCCTCTTGCTTATCTTTTTAATTTTACAGATTAATATTCCTATATCTCTCATTTTTTCTTTGTTTTTGTGTGTGCTTTTCCTTACTTTCTTACCATGAAGACATTAATTCGTTGTGAAATAATATTAAAAATATTAGTCAATACTGAGAATATATTTGTCTCGTGCCGCAGCTGTAGTAATCATCTCATCAATGCATCAAGCATGCAAATCCCCAGAATTGGGCTATTTTCAATGTATATCATTAACAAACTGCATGCAATATCTGCTTCTAAGCAATAACTATAACCTTTACAGTAAGATTAAGGTCACGAGCATGAACATTTTTAGATCTAAAAGTATTTCTTTGCAAACTAACAATACTATTAATTTAAAAGGCACTAACTGTTTCACAGAGGTAAACAATTCGTCTGGATGTTTTTCAGGACACTGTTGAAAAATAGAACATATTTGGTTTTTTGGAGTAGCATCGCAGGCTGCAGGTCATGACTCTCAAAAAATGAACTGTCATGCGAAAATCAGGACGTCTGATCACCCTAGTGACAAGTCCTTTTTTTCCTCAACACCATGGGGTTGGAAGAATACCGTAAGGTGTTCTGACATGGACTGCTACTCCTAATATGTTAATTGACGTAGTGTGAAAGTCTATTACATTCCTAAATGCTCTCGTTGTTAGGCTAGCCAGATCAGGTTTAGGGTTATTAGCATTAAAGAGTCAATTGCCTTAAGTCCATCTCTAATGGGGCTAGAACTTGTGTGCATGTGTTTTGTTCCTTTTATGCGACACATTTGCCAATGAATAAATTATTAATCTTGTACACATTATGATCTAAGCCCTAAGGAATGGAAAATAAATAAATCAGTCTCGTTTTGTGCAGTTGCAAAAAAGCTAGCTGTTTTGAATTAACGATTTTCCTGATAAAAAGCCAGCGTTTTCGCTATTGCAGTTAACCTAGTTTACGTGCACGTTCAAAATTATATATTTATATTGTTATATTTATAACTAGCTAAATAGTCTTACATGGTGTAAGTAGCAGCTAAGGGACAAGATATTGACCTTGTTTCTACATCTACGTTTATTTTCTTTTTTATTCTTGTACATGTGTGCAAGTTCAGTCCTTGGATGGAGACATATTTTGAGAGACATCATATTTATTTTGCTTTTGTGCATAATCCGTGTTTCATGGAAAAAGTTCAGGAACTTGACCAGCAGTACCCCCTCGATAATTAGATCATTTTTTTTTTTTTTGTATAAATTTTAATGTTCTATGTAACATAGTTTAAGAGTTTCAACCACAAATATATTTTGATCCCAAGGTATGGTTCGCATAAGTAAAGAACCTCCTATCGTGGAGCATTTAACACCATTTTTATTGGTAAAAACTGGTTGTATGCACACTAAAAAAATCAATAAAGAAAGCTACAAATACCATGCCAAGAGACCAATGATACCAAGGGCTCTGTTTTACTTGTTTATTGTGTTTGGAAAAGGTTTCTGCAAGCAAAAGTTTTAGGTTCCAAAGCCAATAAGTAATCTGGATTGCATGTCCACCCCCTTCTCCCCCTTCCCTAAATTTTTGGCACCCATTCGCAGCTTCACACTTTATGATTTTAACCATGTTCTCATCCCCCAACTTATCTTCGTTGAGTCTTGAGAAAACATCCAAGAGCCATAGCAGTCTCAAGATGTAGAGACCTCCTATGAAAGGTGGTTCAGCAAGACAATCAATGATGTTACATTTTTTAAGTGTAATAATATTTTACTTGTTTCAGTTTTGTACATGAATTAATTGTGTTTGTTGTTTATTGTAGTTAAAGATGTTTACGACTACTTTCGAGCAGTGTTGAAGTCGAAGGAGAAGTCAGAGCGTGCTCTCAAGCTTACAAAGGATGCTCTGGAATTAAATCCTGCAAATTATACTGTATGGCAGTACAGGTTTGTGGAATACTTGATCAAGACATAGACATGCATGTAGAATATAATCTTCTGCTTTGGCTGGCATACGTTAATTGGTTAGATGATGGATCTTTACTAATATCTTTATTAAGTGGACTAAAAATCTTAAGATATCAGAGTGAGTGACTGAGTGAGAGAGAGAGTCAGAATCACATTAGTGGTAATAATATTGGCAATAAGTAGAGACTAAGTCCTGCACCATACCCCTGCAGTCTAAGGCATCAGGGTTTGAGCGTGGGCTACCTGACATTCACTGATTCAAGTCTCCTGAGATTTTGGCCAGTATATTGGTGCCTCCCCACCATCGTGAGTAAATTGGGGGCTATGAATAAGTAGCATAATCCAGTCATGGAAACCTACAAGGGCGACTAGGGGTTCGTCTTGCAGACCAAATGTCACCTTGTAACTGATTGTGTGATCACCCACCTCTGCTGAGGCATGTGGGAGTGAGGCAGTTAATAGGTAGACCCTGCCCATCATGAGCTGTTGCACAGGTGTTATTATTATGTAAGTAGAGACATATTTATGATCAATAAGAGAAATGATTCAAAGCAAAAATGGGAGCTGATTTTAGAGTTCAAATTCGGTACATAAAGTTCGATTTTGGTGTTATGGTGAATAAAATCACAAATTTGATGTAGAAACTTTACACTTTTAACACTACCAAATAATACACTAACACATCCTACTGCAAACCTTCACGTTCTTCACCTTCAAGTTATCAAGTGGTAAGTCAAATCCTTGGAATATTATGATGTGCATTCCTTTCTAAAGAGATTTTCCCTTGTAACATTTCACTACAGTATTAATCTTTTTTCTGGGAATTTTGCATATAATTAGCAGGGTAATGACCTATTACAGTATTTTGCCAGCAAGTAAATTGTAAATTTTGTGTTTGATTATTTTGCATATAATTTTGCTTCACACCCTGACAAAATATCACAGAAAGATGCACTTCTCACCTTTCGAAATCATCTAAGATGAATATTATAATGTGCATGCAATATCATACAGGGTCCTTCTTTCCCCTTAGGGCACCTGACGGCAGCTTAGTGGCTGCCCGGACGTCAACTCCCATCAAATCGCGTGCGATATCTTCGCTATGTAACCGCTAGCTTCGAAATGACTTCAAGTTCTCAGGATTACAGTTACAAATACAATCAAAATAAGCACGCTAATTGTCATGGGGGATGTTGAAAATGTTGTCCTCGTGCATCCACTCGTTTTTTTGCATGGTTTTAGGAAATTTGTAGGCTGATCCCAGAGATTTGTTTTAAATTTTATGCAATAATAGGCTAACGATTTGCCTTTTCTTGTTCCTTGGCCAGATAATGTAGGCGTTTATGTTTAAAATCAGTCTCATGGCATTCATTGATTGAGTTGGTGTTTTAAATCCACTTTATGCACAGTAATGGTAATCGAGACTGGACCTACAAATTAAAGTGGGATCCAAACCACTATGTGCCTGAGTGAGTGGTATTCATGTTTTACAAGTATAGTGTTCTTTTGTGACTGTTTTAGTTCAGTCTATAATGATGAAAACTTTTCTTAATTGCAGAGACTTTATTTCTAAAAAGAAAATATAACAGGCAAATTATTGTGTGGGTTCTAGCCCCACACGCTCATTTAAGTTGGTGTCACTAGCACTGTCCCCTATTTTTGTTTAACTAAACTACAATAAATTCTTTACGCTGGGTGTACTTCTGGCTTCATTACAATACTTGCATCGAAAGCGTAGGGATGGGGGGGAATGCCCATTAATAATTGAGAAAAATTATTTTGGAAGGTGGCAGATCTGACTCTCAGAGATGCCAATATTTACTGTAATGACATACTATGTTATGAAAATTATTGCAAATTTATTCCTGCAACAAATACAGTTAGAATCATTAAAATGTCAATTACAATCAAAATAAGCACGTACCTTGTCACAAGAGATGCTGGAAATTGTGTCATCCTGCATCCACACATTTCTGGCATCTTTTCAGGAAATTTTCATTTGCATGCAACAGTTCAGCTTCTGAAATTGCTTCAGTTTCTCTCCTGATATTCTCCATCAGTTCTTCTAATGTGTGGGGGTTCGTTGCATAGACCTTATTTTTTAATTGTCCCCGTAGATAAAAAATTGCATACGTTGAGATCAGGGCACCGTGGGGGGCCACAATCCTTTGCTAATAACCCGGTCTTCAAAAATTTCCTGAATGAAATCCAACTCCTCTTCAGCTGTGTGCGAGGTGGCAGAGTCTTTTTTGGAAAAACCTTGACTGGCATTAAATATCAGTTAGATCAGTCACATCATAGAATGGTGTGAGTATGTCGTCAGTGTATCTCTGTACATTTATGATATTTTCATAAAATATAGGCTCTGTAACTCTGTATACATTTCATTTACTGCGCACCAAACACCGATTTTCTGGTCATGCAAAGGAGTTTCGTGTATAAAATCAGGTTTATCTGAGCTCCAATACCTGTTTCTGTGACGCAACATGGCCCCTTAAATGGAACCATGCTTCGTCAGAGAAAAATATTAAACGTGGATCAATTACCCCACCATTAACATTTCCAAAATTCCAGTTACAGAAACTTACCCGACTCTTGTTATCGCATGGTAGCAGTTTCTGGACAACAGTCACCTTGTACGGTTTCAGTTTTAAAAATTTCTATCTCGCCATGCTGCTGTTACAGAAATTGTTATTTCCTGTGCAAGTCGTCGGAGCAATTTTTGAGGAGTATGTTCTAATGTTCCTCCGACTTTGTACAATTTATCCTCGGTAAGTACACGCCATATTTACCATTCACTTCTTACCGAGAATAGATCCTATTTCCCTGAATTTGTTCACAATGTTTCGCACGGTATTTCTGTGTTGAACAGGCACACCTGGGAATTCTGTTGAAAATAGTCTACGAATGTCCCCGCAAGAATTTGTAATCACATAAAAACCTTTGTTGTAATCTGTACGTATGTGCCATTATTTTGGATTGGATTTGATTGATTTGGTGTTTTAAGTCCACTTTATGCACAGTAAGGCCAATCTGGACTGGACCTACAGTTTATAGTGGGATCCGAACCACTATGTGCCTCCACCGGGAATCAAACCCAGGACCCCTTGATTACAAGGCGACGACGCTACCACTGCACCATCGGGGAAGCCATATGTGCCATTATTGAAACTATAGCAATACGGAAATAGCACTTAAGAAACACAAAATATAGAAACACTTGTAACACGTAACCACTTTAAAAATATGACTGAACTGAGATTGCAAAGTTACTGAAATGGACTGGGTTTAAGAAAGAAATTCATAAGTTATGCACAAAGCCGTGTGTTTCAGTTGTCACTCTTGCATGACGCGAGCTGTTAGGAAATTTCCTTTTAGCATGTCTTCTTACCAAATCTCTGCGAAATTTCCTAAAAACATGCCAAAAAGGTGTTGATGCACGAGGACAACATTTCCAACATCCCCCGTGACAATTAACGTGCTTATTTTAAATGTAATTGTAACTATAATTCTCAGAACTTGAAGTCATTTCGAAGCTAACGGAGATATCACATGCAATTTGGCGGGAGTTGGCGTCTGGGCAGCCGCCAAGCCTGCGTCCATCAGGCACCCAAAGGGGAGAGAAGGACCCTATATTTTATAGTCATGTCTAGTTCGCTGCACTCTTTTTGACTCTCTCTGCACTCACATGTTTAGTTTGTTACTAACTGCTACACTTTCTTGATTTGGGGTCTGCTCTCTTTTTCACTATGTTCTTGAGCTGTGTATATTGTGATACTTGCGGCATGTGGTCCTGTGGTCCGTGCTAATCAGTCAATGGCCATTGAAAGCAGCAGGAAGATACCTATTTGTTGAATCTTCTGGACTTGAAAACTACTTTTCTTTTGTACAGCATATACTTGGTTGAACACGTTTCCTTGCACCAGCCTGACATTGGGATGCACCTGCACCACACCTAGTGTCAAAAACTGCAGCGAACTGGACAAGGCTTAGTGTTCATCAAAAACAAATTATGCATGACCCTGAATAAAAATTAAAAATGATAGCAATACATAAGTACTGTTTCACTTATGAATAGTTGTTTTAGCAGTGCATCATGAAAGTAAAATTTATGTTGAAGGCTTGCTGCAATACAAAACATGAAATAAAAGGAATTATGATTCTAAACAAATGTCTGTTATTACACTCATGTTACTTGTTTGTTTGATTGGTTTGTTGTTTTAAATCCACTTTATGCACAGAAAGGCAAATTGGGACTGGACCTACATTTTAAAGTGGAATCTGAACCACTTTGCCATGTTACTCCACCAGCTTTCACTCAGGCATACTTCTGATAGTCAATAAGCAGATAAAATACAACATTTCATTCTCACAAACTAAAATCTTCACCACGTAAAGTAAAAACGGGAATGTTAAGAGCCTCCGATCCTCTCCAACTTTTAATATCCTCCCTTTTTACTTTTGTAGGAATAAAACATTGGATTTTACCTGCTTCTTGATGATGACAGATGCATCTTTATTTCTATTTTATTAAATTAATTGTGTTTTCAATTTAATTGACTGTAACAGGAACTAACACTGTAAATCCAATTTGTAATTAATAAGGATCCCTGTCGCAGAGGAAAAACATAGTAAACATTCAAAACAGTATCCTGAAAAACATCAACAAAATTAGTCATATTTGACTTACCCTGATACAGGTAAAATAAAGGATGTAGCACAAATAGAGGTAAAACTTTAAAACCGAACTTTTTCACCCAATTCCAGTGGTGTGAGCTGGTATAGTTTCAGGACAAGCATCAATATGCTGTTCTTTCCTCTTCCAACCTAGATGCAAACTACACTGATGGTGGCTTGATACCATAGTGAGTGAGGGTTGTAACTTGGTTTTAAAGTTTTATCTGCATTCATGCTGCATCTTTTATTTGACCTCTTTCAAGGTAAATTGAACACAGAAATATGTTGTGTTTTTTTTTTTGCAGGAGAGAACTACTGAAGCATCTGAGCAGAGATTTAGAAGTCGAATTGGAATATGTGAAGCAAGTTATAGAAGATTATCCAAAGAACTACCAAGTGTGGTAAGTTTTCATTTGTCTTCATCTTCAATATTGCACATGTGTTGGTTCAGTATTTTATAGCCTCGTTCGGTGTGCCAGACAACTTCAGGTTATATTGCAAGTTTAGTGCCTGGCAATTCAGACAGCTTACAGTCACCTTGCAGCCAGAGCAAGTCAAGGAAAACTTGTCTTGTTTCATCTGCACAAGATCTTGCAAGATGTCAGGGGCCGTGGATATGTATGCGGTTTGGGATAAAGTTCTTGTAGGGATGACTTACGGTTATACAACATTATTTGTATTCACCATAAATAAATTATACTTTGAAAATGTTTAAATCTTGGTTTGAACTGTAAGGAGAGAGGAGTTTATTGTTTTATATCAAGACCACATGCACTGAATATCATTGGCTTAAACAACGAAGAGCAGGGCTTCAACGCATGATTTGTACAATACAATCTGCATTAATGAATGCGAAGTATATATTTCTCATGAGACCTAATGTAACATTTTTTTCTAAATTCACAATAAATATTTTGGTTGAACTCTGAATATTATGAATATGAAAATGAACTCAAAATTGGTTTTAATTACTTAAATTGAATTAAACGTATGGCCAAAGTTATTATAGAACTTGTGTTCATCACTGATTTTCCCCTGAATGCAAAAATCACACGTTTTCCAGAAGATATACTATATTTGTCACCTTTCCGAGAATACCAGCTACTTTTTTTAATTTTTTCCTAAATATATTTATTCTCCCTAGTTTTTTCCTTTACAGCATGTATGTTAGTTGTTGCATTGACTAGTTTCATCCGCAGACCACTTGTGACTTGTTTTATCGTTCAGTGATTCAGTTAAGATGATTTTAAGCTGGAAGTTAGTAGTGATGTGTTTCGTCTCAGATATATCTTGCAGGTGTCTGGCTCGACGAGCCCGGCATATAAATTCCTTGTCCAACCTGGTTCATGAAGGTGGTTGCAGTTGGAATGCTTTTCGGTAGTTGCAGGTAATAAAGCAACCCAGTTTTGAAGACATTGTTTTGATAACTCATATGATGCATAAGGTACCCACTTTTTTTTTTTCAATGTGAAACAGCTTCATAAGTTCATTCAGTTGGCATAGTAATCTTCATAGCAAATATACATTCACATACTATGAAAGTTCAGGATTTGTAATGTAAACATTGTGAAACAACTGTGTATACCTTTTGCATCATTCGCGTTACAAATATATCACTTAATGTCCTGCGACGACACCAACCCCTAAGCTCTGATCACCCAATACCATCCCCACATTACGAAAATCAGACATACCCTCCACTCCCCCCTCCCCATCCTGCACAGTGATCTTGACACCAGAGACATCTTTCGGGATAAACCGAGGGTCGTCTTCCGTCGCCCACCCCAACCTACAAAACATCTTGGTCTGAAACACTCCCACCCCTTCCACACCACTCCCCCCAGCTCACAGGTGCAACAAACCCAGAAGCAAGACCTGTCCCATACTTATCACCTCGCCCACCCTCCTGATCCCCACAGCGGCAGGTGAGTTCACCCTTCACCCTAAGGGTACCTGCCACTCATCCAACCTGGTTTACACCCTCATCTGCCAAATCTGTGGCAACTGCTACTTAGGCGAAACCTCCACCCCCTGAACCTAAGGATCAATAATCACCATTCCTCTACCCAAAACTCCGATTTCGCAGTTGCCATCCACACCAACAGCACCTTGAATAACTGTTTCCGTGTTGCCATCATCCATCTTTTACCCCCCCCCCCCTCACTCTGACACATCTTTCCCCAGGTGATGGGAAAGGGCCTATATAGGAGGCATGCACGCCACTATACCCCCCGGACTCAACCTAGCCAACCAGTAACCCTTTCCTCTCCTCCCCAAAACTACCCACCCACCTTACAGTAAACACTGGTTAAAGTACTTTTTGTTCTCTGTCAACTGTTTCTGGCAACACTGACCATAGAGACGCTACTACAGTGCCTTGAATAACGTAATGTGGAAAACTGCACGGTTCTGCGCTCTCTGGCTGGTTCCACTCGAAAATGATCTTCTAGAGGCGCTGGTGTTGGACCCGGTGCTTGGTATTCGTCTGCTTATAATGGAAGTAAATGGAGTTTTCACTTCAACGTCTGATTCTTTTACATGAAGCATTTCTATGAATGTGATGATTGCTATGATATTTGGTACAGTGGTCGCGAAGATATTAACGAACATTCTAGACAGTCGACCACATCCTGTTATCGTCATATTTTCGTTAATAATAAGGGAGAAAAAATACGCGTGGAATGCTCTTGGCAACTAAATTTTTGTGTATGAATTAGGTCCATTATTATTATCATCATCATCATTTGTTTTAAAGATATACACACTGAAGAATTTGTATTTTTGATATTTACTGTCTCTTTTTTTCCGCTTTAAACTAATCTCGGCGATGATGATAATGATGATTCCATGAAACGACAAGGGGAACCCCACAAAACTTTCTTAGTGCCATCGACATGAGTGTAAGGAAACTTTCAAACCAATGGGACAAGCGACACGGGATGTTTACACTGATGTGACTAGTGACACGGACACTTCCAGACTGTAAAATAGTATTCATTGCACATGAGGGTCCAAACAGCAAACGACACGTTCATATGGCGTATTCGCGTGCTACTTGTTATTTCGGTCGGAAAGCTCCTTAAAGGAAGGGTGCTCAGACTGAAGCGACGCGCTACAGGGAGAGTTCCCAACTAAGTGACAAGCGACATGGTGCCTTCAGTCTATTGGCAAGCGTTTGCTGCTAATTGTGCGAACAACAGATAGGCGACACGACAAACCGCACATTACAACAACAGATCTAGGCGACACGACAAACCGCACATTACAACAACAGATCTAGGCGACACGATAAGCCACACATGTCGCTCAAACGGCTATTTCCTCAATAGCTTGCAACATGTTGCCGTGGTTTGTTGTTCGCGCATGCGGGATGCAATGAGTGTCTTGCTTTAGGGAGATTGCGCACCAAAGCGACAAGGGGCATGCGACACTTATCGCTTGAAGATTTCACCAACCGAACGCTGGCCTGTGCTTCCCGTCATGCCGCTATGATGTGAAATGTTGCACTTGATTGGCTCGTTTCTAAGCAACATGTGTCGCTTCGGTATGAAAGTTGCCGTGGACCGAAGGCCCTATGTCGCTTTGGTGTGAAATCCTCGTATCGTTTGTTGCGTGTCGCTTTGGTGTAAAATCTCCTTGAGGAAACGGTGCAGTCAGAGCTTGTGTCCCTAACTTTCGAAAGGCTGCATTGATTACGGACTGCTCGCTTTTACGCGACACTTGTGGTTTGTTGCCTCGGTATGAAATATCTCTCAGGATACTATTTATATTCTAATAACATAGAAAAATAAAACTCTAGTACACAATCCAACACCTGACGTCCGGAATCACTTTGCGATGTTTCTTCTTGTGTTATGCATGCTATTTATTTATTTATTTATTTTTCTTTTCTTTCCAAATTAATGTCATTTCGTGACTGCAAATCACTCCACAAATATAACTTTTTCCATCAATTCGCTTACCGCCTTTCTAGACAAACAAATCTACACAATATATTCCAAAAACTAACTAAGCCGCATTACTTTCATAACAGAATTAGCACCTGGTTCGATCGCACTGGCATCTATGTTTGTCATCCGTCTGGGGAACTAGTTTCTTGGTTCATTTTCCACACTACGTTATTCAATGCACTGTAACGCTACGGTCAGTATTCTGTGCCTCTATTCTATGTGACCTCGATCTATCTATCTTCTACGTTGAAAATGCGACATATATCACGAAATATAGAACTATATCTCTTCGTGTGGTTTACTGTCTCCTTCATCAGTTGTATACAGGGTGTTACTAAAGTTTGTTTCCAATGCTTAGGAGGTGATTCTACAACTGAAAATAATCACAAAAGTTCATGTGATGAAATGCCGAAAATGGCACCCATTCGGAGTCATTGAAGTGGGTAAAAGTGGGAAAATTATGTTTACAAGGAAATATTGGCACAACGGCCAACCATATGACTGCGGCGAAGAGCGTTCCACAAAGAAATTCGGCATGCTCTATTCAAAAAAGGACATCGCAGATGTGTGAAGTTGATGCGCAAGGGATTCCCCAAAGGAAGTGAATGGGTCTGTCGAAGTCATGGGGGGTAGGGAAGGGTTTAGCGAGATGTGAAGAAAGTGAATATCCGTAGTGGACATCACCATTACGTAGAAAAACAAAGATGGTGGTGGTGCTGCGCTAGGTTGCATATGTGTCGACATGTTCACTGTGTGCAGAGTGGAGGTGCCGACAGAACCACATCACAGACGATGTTCAAACTGTCTGCCATTAACTTCCACGCAGAGATGACAATGCTGAATCAACGATTGTCTAGTGCGACCAAACAACCCCACGGTGTCTGCTATAGTCGCTGTGGCGACATTAATGCATGCAACGAGATCCTCGACTGACACGACAGGTGTTTCGTTTACGAGGCATTTCATCTCTCCCCACAGAAAAAAGTCCAGGGGAGTGATGTCCGGCGATCTTGCTGGCCACGGCACAGGCCCACCCCTACCAATACACCGATTGTGGAACAAGCCATTGAGGAAGTGACGCACATTTTGGTCGAAATGTGGTGGTGCACCATCGTGTTGGAACCATAGTCCTTGCCTCAGTGCCAAAGGCACATCCTCCAACAGTTCAGGCAAAGCATCATAAAGAAATGAATGATATGTACCACCAGACAGGCGAACAGGGAAAATGTACGGCCCAATCAAATGGTCATGCACTATCCCACACCTCACTTCAACTGCAAATCTGTGCTGATGTTGTGCCATGAGAATTGCATGTGGATTTGCAAAATCCCAAACGTAACTGTTTTTACTATTGAACATGCCTGTTTTGGTGAATATTGCTTCATTGGTCCACAACACCCTATTCACAAAATTCGGGATGGTTTCCATGTGATGCAAAAACCATTGGTAAAACACCACACATGGGTCAAAGTCCTGAGGTAAAAGGTCTTGTACCTTTTGGAGTTTGAAAGGGGACATTCCCTATTCAGATAGGATGTGCCACATGTTAACATGGGAGGTGGTGTGGGCACTGGCTATAGCGCACGTACTGGTGTCAGGACGATCAGGACACCGTAACTTCACATATCTGCCATGTGCTTTTTTGAATAGAGCATGCCGCATTTCTTTGTGGAACGCCCTTCGCCAGCAAGATTGCCGGACATCACTCCCCTGCACTTTTTTCTGTTGGGAGAGATGAAACGCCTCGTATACGAAACACCAGTCGTGTCAGCCGAGGATCTGGTTGCACGCATTAATGTCGCCGCAGCGACGATAGCAGACACCATGGGGTTGTTTGGTCGCACTAGACAATCGTTGATTCGGCGTTGTCATCTCTGCATGGAAGTTAAGGCGAGGAGATACAATTACGCACCAATTGTGCATTTATTTCAGTATCGCCTGAATGGGCACTGCTACTAAAAAAAACCCTGAGCGTATCCAAGAGTATGAATTTCTCTCCATGTTGCAAGTGCAAACATTTTGTTATGTTGATTATTAAGCTGGACACGATGTTTGAAAAATTTGGTGAATAAAAATTTTCGGAATCCCATGTATTCCTTATGGGGAATCAACTTCAACATCAAGTTACGGCTTATCAAATGGAAGTTTCGACTTTTCCGCTGGTGAAATTCATCTTGAAACTGCCCTCTTCCCGTTGACATCTCTTTCTATTCCATCTAATCATACTCCCATATGATCAATGCTTTTTTCCTTGCCTCCTGGCAGTGTTGCCAAACCTGATGGACATAAAAGAACTAAATTTCACCTTAAATGGAGTTAAAACTGACTCTCATGGAGCTAGATTTACGATGGCTGGATAAAGTGCCTTCTAGGGTAATGTTAGTTTTCAAAGGGGTGGGGCACTGCTATTATCGTTAACTCTAAATTGATGACAATTTATTCTTAGTTTTCAACATCTAGATCCGGTGGCATCGCCCATCTCAATAATCCACCGATGGTGGTATGAAATCGAAAGTAAAGAATTCCCTGACGACAATATTATGTCAATTTTACGTCTAGCATTGCGCTATAAAGAAGTAGCTGGGGAGATAAGAGGGAGTGGGGCGATGCAGCCAATATAACAATATCACGTCACGTGCAAATTGTAAAATTATGACGAAAGGTGGTCTATGTGGGTCGGAACCAGAGATGACATCATAGTGGGGCACGGGGGTGGGCGTCCCAGTTCACAACCGAACGAGTGCACGAAAGATTGATTGATTTAGTTTATTTTACTTCGCGTTTTGTGCCTCTTGGCTAATTTGTGAAGATGGGGATGAGTGGTGAAATTTATGAATGGACATTCGCAAACAACCAAGCGCGAACGGGATTCGAACCCGGGACCCTTGGCATCGCAGCTTGATGTGCTAACCACTCGGCCACAGGGTCCAGCTAGAGTGCACGAAGGAGCCAGATCTGGCTCCAAGAGAGCTAAGTTGGCACTCTGCCATGGACGGAAGGGCTTGGAAAGACTCCCGTGGAAATTGTATCGCATGCCCTTAATGGTAGACAGTTTGAACATTGTCTGTGATGTGGTTCCCTCGGCACCTCCAGTCTGCACAAAGTTAACATGTCGACACATGCAACCTAGCTCAACACCACCACCATCTTTGTTTTTCTACGTACTGGTGATGTCCACTATGGATATTCGCTTTCTTCTTAGTTGTCATACTCCACATATCACTTTCCGTGGATAACACATCTTGCTAAACCCTTCTGTACACCCACGACTTCACCAGACCCATTCGCTTCCTTTGGGGAATCCCTTGCGCATCAACTTCACACATCTGGCATGTCCTTTTTTGAATAGAGCATGCCGCATTTGTTTGTGGACCTTGTGTGACTTTCGCCATGGTCATATGGTTGGTCGTTGTGCCACTATTTCCTTGTAAACATAATTTCCCCACTTCAATAACTCCGAATGGGTGCCGTTTTCGGCATTTCGTCACATGAACTTTTGTGTTAATTTTCACTTGTAGAATCACCTCCTAAGCATTGGAAATGAAGTTTAGTAACACCCTGTATATACACTAGCGGCAGAAAGTTTACTCACCTATGAAATTTATTTTTTAAATGAAAATAAAATGCTATTAGTGGAAACCAACCATCATAGTGCATATACGCGTATTTGAACTTGTATTGGTATGTTACACACCAACCTACATATAACACTGTATAGAATACACCAATTTTTCACAAAAAGTTAAAAATGTTAAAAAAAAAAAAAAAAAAGGCATGAAAATGCATTTTCATCACACTGCCTGTTCATCAATGTGTCCTCCCTAACAGCTTTACGTATGCGTGGCATTGCTGTCAGTTTTTCTAATGTGTCTGTGTTCATACCTTCCCAGGCTTCCAGTAGACACTGCCACAGCTCCTCCACAGAGCTTGGGGTCCTTGCTTTTGCCTTCCTGTCAAGTTCCTCCCACAATAGCTCAATTGGTGACAAATCAGGTTATTGGGAAGGCCAGATCACTACTACTCGACCAAATAATGCAACCGCATGCAGACGATTTTTTACTGTTGTAACAGACACTGGTTGCTCTCTTGTTTTATTTATTTCTGCGCATATGTCCACTGCCGAACACCTTCTGTCACACTTACTGAGGATGACAATGTGGTTGTCCTCAACGATAGACGTCTTCCTTCGACACCCACAGCGTGACCAATCCTCATGACTGCCAGTTTCTTCTCTTCGTATAACTGGTCTATGGACACTGCATTCGGAAATGTTTAATTGTTTTGCTATTTGTTGATTTGACCATCCAATTTCCTTATATGGATTATTAGGCCTTGGCCCTAATTTCTTGGCTTATATTAGCCTTTTTCCCCATAGTTGATGGTAAATGCGAACTTGTTCCCACCTTTACGTCCAATTGGGCACTAATACTTCACAAGGTTCAAATACAAATAGTACGACAATAGCAGGTACTGTAGGTTAAAATTACGCACAATCACTTCTGGTATAAGTACCACTGACCCCACAATAACTGGTCAGTAGGCTGATGCAACCACTCACAATCAGTAATATCATTGCAACGATGAAGATTAACATAGAGAAAATGTATTAAAAGACAGTGAGAACTTGTTAAGAGCATACCGATAACAGAGGAAAAAGTTTATAGAAGAGGACTGCACACTGATATTACATAAACATCATTCGATAAATAGATTAAAATTTGCAATACATATCAAAACAGCTTTAAAAAATATCAATAGTGAAATTCCAGCATAGTAGTCCTGCTGTCACATTTTAAACTTTACTTTCAGTGAATTACAAATTTTTACAGGTGAGTCTAAACTTTCTGCCGCTAGTGTATATATATACAAATGATGAAGAAGACAATAAACACTTACCACACGAAAAGAAATAGGTTGATATTTCACGGGGTTTCTTTTCTGTTTACTGTCTCCATCATTTGTATTTATCCACCTTTCTGGCACTTTTTCTCATCCTATATACTGGTTACTGAGAAAAAGGGGCTGGCACCTAAATTATTTTTAGTTTTGTCTACCCCTACCAATGTTTAAGTCCAAGAATTGCAACAGTGCTGGTGCATTTGAAGAAAATTGATAAGAGTATCTAAAGATATTAATTTGGTGGTTACGCAGAGAGCGATAATCCATTCTAATCCACTCACAGTTAATTTTTCCATGTAGGTGATCAAAAAACTTTCAATTTTACAGTCTGTAAATTATCAAGTGTTTTGTCTTAGGTGAAACTATCGAGTGACTTTACCTTTACTGCACATTTTATATTTGTATTTATGTATTTTACAGGCACCATCGTAGAGTAGTTGTAGAATGGCTACAGAATCCTTCAAAAGAATTGCATCTGACAGAAATAATCCTTAATCAAGATGCCAAAAACTATCATGCATGGCAACATAGGCAGTGGGTTGTTCGCACATTCAAGTAAGAACATTACATATTTCCTGACCTAGATAGTTAAAGTAAGACAAAAAGTGTGCTTACCATGAGTTCTAATTATGGTAAACTTGCATTGCTCCATTGTTTAAAACATCAAGAAAATATGAAAATCTGTACTTACAATTTGAAGCTTCAAAAGTGTGTAGGAAGTCTGCACACTCATTGCATTCATCTAGATCAGGCCTGTACCCAGGATTTTTTTGAGGGGAGGGCCAGACCCATAGTCGAATTTTAAATAATTCTCTCATATTATACACATATATACACTATCTGGCCATTCGTCACCGGACACCTGGAACGAGTACTTTAAATCCGGTTTCAGGTGTCCGTCAGTATCGTGTGGGGCCACCTTTCGCAGCAAGTACAGCCGCAACCCTCTGAGGAAGACTGTCCACCAAATTGCGATAGGTTTCGACGGGAATCCTGCTCCATTCCTCTTGCAAAGCGGCGAACAACTCTTTAGTGTTTTTTGGGCAGTGTGGCCTGGCTCTCAACCGGCGCTCCAACTCGTCCCAAAGATGCTCAATCGGGTTGAGATCAGGACTTTGGCAGGCCAATCAAGTTTTTGCACACCCATATCCTCGAACCACGTGTTGATCACACCTGCCGTATGACATGGGGCATTGTCGTGCTGAAACAGATAAGGACCACTACCGAATTGTGCCCACAATGTCGGTAGCGCAGAATTGTCCAGGATCGTTTTGGTATGCATCTGCATTCATGTTTCCATGCACTAACACAAGAGGACCAAGACCATACCAGGAGAAGCACGACCACACCATGATGCCACCTGATGGGGTGTCCGGTGACGAATGTCCAGGTAGTGTGTGGGAGGGGGTGTATAAGAGAGTGTGGCTAGAGAAATTCGCTCATTTTGTTACGAAATGTTGAAGAACAGCATTTTCTAACCTATATGTATGCAACAACGTGACAAATATTTGCAGTTGACACTGACATTTGTTTCTGTCAGAGAGCGAAAAAAATTGTATGATAGGGGGTATCTACATGTATGCATAATGCAAACAATTCAAATAGCCTACAAAAAGCAACATATGTGTGTGGGATTGATAGATGAGGGTTCACACCCACTTTGCAAAGTCCCTCACTTTTCCAGGTATTTTACTTAACTGAGTAATGATTTAAAATACTAAAAAATAAGAGTTACACTTCAACTTTGTAAGTTAATCAAGTGAATCACGTGTGTTGAACATTTTTGAAAATAAATAAAAAAAAAAAGGTAAAAAAGGTAAAGTCTTCCCCTGTGCATAGCACCATGCCATGAAGGCGTATAGGGGGTGTGGGGGTAACGCCCCACACTTTCTTGATCCGGTCGTGAGTGGGGGTGATGTGATCAGCATCACGCCCCTGACTGCCTTTACCCCCCCAGGGTTTCCCCCAGGTACCCATGTTATTCGACGCTGGGTGGGCGCCGGGGCCGCTTCCACCGTTAGAAAAGTTCCCGAATTTGAACCGGCCGGGGATCGAGAAAGAACCTTTTTATAAGCAATATTACTTAAAAAGGAAGATTGTTGGGAAGATAAAACAAAACATATTTCCGGTTACAAATTCTGACTTTCAAGGTCTTGAAAGCTTTTTGAAAAATTATTGTTTCCAATGACCTCAGTCTTAGCTTTGTTTTCCTGACTCCTCCAGTTGTCCAGGACTTTGGAGTCAGTGCAAACCCTGTAAATAAATTATCTGAAGGAAACGGCTAAGTGACTTCACCCTGGCAGTGTGTGCTGGCATAATATTGTTTCTATAGTGAATTTTCGCTTGTAGAATCTTATATGACAGTAAAAATAAATACCAATGGCAACCAAGAAGCTATTAAATGGGGTTGCATACATGTGGGATAGAAAATGCTATTATCAATGGCTCGTAGCATCAATTTTTTTGGTCTTGATGTCCTCTGCACACTGTGAAAGTTGTCTGTTGTACGGTCACACCACAAATAACAATATATGTTAAAAGTACTTCAGACAAATATCTAGCAACTATTCTGCTGTGAAGTGGATTCTCCTATTTACATAATATTAATTAACCCTAAGCCATTGAGTGGCAGAATGGACATCAGTTGCAGAAAAGCTCTGATGTTGGAGAAAGAAAACAAAGTTTTTTTATCCTTCTGCTCAGTGGTGGTGAAAAGGGATCACAAACCTTGCAGTGCGGATGGAGAGCTAAATGCCCCTTATATGGTTGGTTTTGTGTTGCAGTCATTGAGGAGCATTTCTTCCATAATGTAAAGAGTATAGAAAATTCCCCTCTATTCTAATTATGTGAAACATTTGTGACCAAGCCGAGGCGAAAATGTTGGTATATGAATTAAAAGGAATGGATTATCCAGACTAAATCGGAACGTCTGATAGCCTAGCATCAATGGTTATAGAACTAAAATAGCACAATATTGCAGACTGCAGACTTGTGCAGCCTGCCTCTGTCCAGAAACAACCTATTCATTTGTGCAAGGACAAAATCGAAATTCATGCAAAATTTATAAAACCATCAACGTAATTTTTGTAGATTTTTATAAGTTCAAATTAAAAATTTTCATGGCTCGAGGGTGGCCATGGCCCCCCTCCCTTTGTTACAGGCCTGACCTAGATATTTCAGTTAATTAAAGATGTGAACGAATGTTTGCCTTTTAATATTGGATCACTAGAGAGACATGTTTATGGTGACTAAAAACTCAAGATTTCAGTATTTCGGGGTCCTGTGTTCGAATCTCAGCCTGGGGATTGGGTGTTCTTTGTGAGTATCATTTCATGATGTAAAAATAAACCAAATCAATGAAGATTTTGGTACATTTATGCAGTTGTTGGAGTTTTAAAAATTTATAGCTTAATAAATTAGAATATATTTTCATTTCAAATTTAGTTGCAGAAGTAGTTAATGCATGGGATTTATTCATAGCTCCCATGATAAATTAGGCTGTGTATTATGTATTTATAAATAAAATCTGAAGTTTATGTTCAAGATTTTATTTTGCATTTTGCCCTTCATATTGTATCATGTCATGACAATATATGAGAGAAAATGTACTTCACATCTTTCAAAAACATCAAAAATGAGCACTATAATGTGTAATGTTATATTCTTAGTTTTACTCAAAATCATAATGTGCATTGCATGTCCTTATGGATCTGTAGAATTATCAAGATACAAATTCAGAGAAACCTAACATCTCTTCCAAATAAACAACACTTTTTTCTCAGGTTTGCCTTTTGGTCTACATATTTGAGTCAACAGACTCATATACAAGTTACATAACTTGCAATATCTCAGACTGCAAAAATAAATTTTGCTGATTTTACTTTTATCATCTTAATTGTACAATGGGATGTAAAAGTTTTACCAGACAAGTTGTCCATCACTTGTCATCACATCAGTTATCCATCATAAACACAAAGGAATTCCCATATCCATGTTGGAGCTGGTTACGGATTACTGACAACTTAGTCTATGTAGTTATGCTCCAACTGGCACATTGTGTTGATGCTTGTGCAAAGTTTGGAGAATGATACGATTTGTCTACAGCAATTTACCTGTGTTGAAATCAATTAGACATGTAGCAGCTAAAGGATTGAAACAAGGAAATTCAGAGTCATCCGTTTTCTTTTTGGCACATTTCTGTAGTTTTGCATAATTTAGAAAAACATGTGTAACATGTCATGATGTAAAATCAAGATTTCTGGATTTGTTTGTGTTTTATATTTTCTCATTTTCATAACTTAATGACATTGAAAAGCAAACATGAATGAAATAAAAATTTTATTGTATTTAAAAGTTCCGATTTGGTTGTCAGTCGAAAATGTAATTTAAGGTTTTCCTTCTGTTTTTAGTTTATTCCCACAAGAGATGGAATTTGTGGAAAGACTTCTCATTGATGATATCCGTAACAACTCTGCATGGAATCAACGATATTTTGTTATCATGAACACCACAGGCTTTACTCCAGAAGTTGTGCAACGTGAAGTAGAATTTACATGTAATATGATTGAGAAGGTAACGAACAATGAGAGTGCCTGGAACTACCTTAGAGGGTGAGTGTGCATACTTTGAAACGTATATGTATTATATTTGGTATTCATTAGTTGTATTATATTTACTAATAATAACTGAATAATGCTGCAGTGAACGATGAGACTCGCTCAAGTACACAGACTCCTCTCAGGTACAGATGCGAACTTTAAAGAAAGGTCCCCCTCCTCTTAGTTGGAGTTGGAAGGTAGTTGGAAACACTTCATTACTCCTGTATTGTTATAAGAGAGTGAAGGGGAGGAAGGTCGTTGCAGACAGGGCCACTTGTACACCGAGGCACGTAGTCTGAGATGTAGGCTTTTGCAAGTAAACTTGTTTCTTGCTTGTTTTCTATTGGAGTGTTGTCAGACATTAACTGGGTAGTTTATGGAAGAATTGTGTTTGTCCCTGCCTCTGTTGTACGGGGATAGGGGGAGAGGGTGCGGGTCCCGACACCTATTTCTTATTTAAACGTATTTTTATTATTCCCCTCGATTAATTGCTGTCATGGGAATAATCTAGCTCATCAATGAAAATGAAGGAAGGATAAAAATATCAAAATCAAAATTCCAGGCATGAATAGCTTCCCTACTCTTGTCAGATTTTGCAGACTAACGAGGCTCTGGCATCTGAACGCACAACCGGTATAAAATGACCTGTGGAGCTTGTGTTATGTCCTGTCCATTCATGTTTGTGATATCCCTTTCCAATTTTATCCTACCACCTTAAATCCTCATCTCTGCCATTATCCAAAAGTGGCACAAAAGCGCAGTAAAGTAATAAAATAAATCAATCAATCAGTCATTTTTTTTATTGTTTCTTCCTTATTGAAAAACATTCATATATCCATAAGAATTATTTTTCATCATCATCGTGCACTTAATCAATCCTTAAATCTCACATTTAATTGATGCTCTGCGCTGTCAGTTCTTAGTGCCATCAATGATAATTATGTGAAAGCTTTTACATAGAAAAACACATGGTTAAAGAGTAAATTACAATTGTTTGTTCGAATTTTAAAATATAGCTCCGACGTGATGCAAACTGACTGCTCTTAATTCTGTGTCAAGGTACGAATTTCTCTTATACATTAAAAAGAGGGTGAAGGTCACATATTTCATTACCAAATATAAAATACAATATTTATAAAACACAGTAATTACTTTGTTGACATATCAGCCGTTGTGAGTAGCTATCTTAGGGTCGTAATTTCGAATTAATTATAGCGCATGCATGTGTTTTGTTTTTGTCCCACTATTCGTTTTACTAATTCACCACTTATCCTTGCCATCACGTTTATCCTAGAGGTAGAAAAATGAAAATACCAAAAACCCTGTTACCATGAAATTTACGAATAATGAATGATTAATGAAAATGTGCATGCACATTTATATTACTTTCAGTAACCGTTCAGTTATAAATTTTTGTGGGCACTGTGATTTTCGTGCAAAGGAATGTTTCCAGGATATCCGCCGGGTCTACGTTTACGTGAACGTTTCGAGTCTACCTTCAAATGCAGTGTATGTGTCCATGCTTATAGGAATTGTGATCCTTTCTTTTGAATTATAAATCCTTGTTTTATGTGTGTTTTATTACAATTAATTTAATTCAGTTGCATCTACAGATGCTATATGCTGGTGGTAGTACCTGTTGGTCTCAGTCACCAGATGAAGGAAGATAAAAAAGTCAGCGTAAAAAAATCCAGGGGAGAGGAATTGTTGTCAATATGGCAAGCCTTCAGTTCAGTCTGTCCTAGGAAAGGTTGTAGGTTGGGAGCGTTCCTTCCAGTGTTGCCAGTCGACAGGAGATGCAGGAGGGGAGGGGGTGCGTGTGTCACGTCTTTGTGACATATCATCAGGATCAGATTCTGATGATATGTCAGAGGGAATGTCAAGTTGTTCGTCTTCCCACTCGGAGTCCGTGTCCATTTCCTCAAGCTCATCTCGAAGTTCATCCGAACGGAGATCACTTGGAGAAGCCATGGTCGACTATAAGCCTTTTGGAAACACGCAGGCACTATTAGCACTAATGGTACTTGAACAGCTCGTTCCTACAAACGCACACACTCAAACTAATTGATGAGGTCGTATAACAAACTTTACACAAAAAAGGCCAACTGATGCATGCATGAAACCACCACCGCTGAGCTACAGGATGTTGCTAGAACGATAGCCAGGAAAGGAGTGCCAAATCTTCCCCTTTCTTGCATCTGCGGCACCTTTCTATTTTTAGACAATGCAGGTCACATTGCAGCAACTTGAAAAACATGTGCTTGGCAACAAAGGCCTGTTTTCATCTTGCTTTCGAACTTTTCTTTGTAATAGCGCAGTTTTCCTCAACCCCTCTTCCCCCCCCCCTGCCCCTTGTGGCACCACAGGGAAAATTCCTTGTGATCTTGGGTACCGAGAAACAAACTTTTCACCTGCCTAGTTTCCAGTGGTGGAATGAAAAGAATTGCTAACAAATCCCACCATTGTTTGTCGGAATTCTTTTTCCTTTGTGAGGAAGCCGAACAAAAAAAGCTGCCATTTTCCCACCTTTTTTGTTCGACACCAAGATGTGCAAAAGTCATATTTGTTTAATATGTGTGTTAACAATAATGTAAAAGAAGAAAATCGCAAATCCAGCCAAAATTACCGACATTATAACGTAAAAACTACGAGCAGGCTAGAGGATCTCGATCGAGACGCTCGGGATGCAAGGGGTTACTTGTAGGATCTTGATCGAGATGCTTGGGATGCAAAAGATTAAACCAGGAGGCGAAAAGGTAACGTAATATAACAGAAATAGATTAAATGGAGACAGACAATGAAAGTATACAGAGAAGAAATAGGGACAATATTAGAGAAAAGAAGAATCCCAGGAAAACTCATTCGAGTAATAAAATCTACATATAAAAGAGTAGAGGGAATAGTAAGATTGGATGGAAAGATGCCAGACACATTGAAGTTGGAGAAAGGAGTGAAACAGGGCGATAGTTTGAGCCCGCTACTCTTTATAGTATTTATGGATGAAGTTCTAAAGATATGCAAAAGAAGAACAGCAAGAACAAAAGTGGGTAATTGGAATATGAGACCGATACATTGCCAAGCATTAGTATATGCAGATGACATAATACTAATAGCAGATACAGATAAGAAGCTACAAGAGGCGGTTACAGAATGGGCAGAAGTGCTAAAGGCTAAAAGAATGACTGTAAATGCAAATAAGACCAAAGTGATGCAAATAGGAAGAACGAAAGAGGTAATAGAAAGAATACATATAATATGCAATGAAATAGAACTGGAGTAGACAGAAAGATACGAATACCTGGGAACAATCATAAACCAGACAGGAAGAATAGAAGAGGAAGTGATGAATAGAGTAAGGAAATCTAACAATGCATACTACCAACTAAGCTAGACCATTTTTGGAAAAAGGGAAATAAACACCAAAACTAAACTACAAGTGTATAAGTCAGTAGTGGAACCAATTCTACTATACGGAAGTGAAAGCTGGCCAGTAAGAGGAAAAGAAATTAGACAAATAACGACAGTTGAGATGAAATGCTTATGTAGAATAGTTGGTAAGACGAGAAGAGATTGAGTACGTACTGAAAGAATTAAATCCGAAGCCAATAGAAGAGAAACTGACACAAAGACAATTAAAATGGTTCGGACATGTGGTAAGAATGGACGAAGATAGACAAGTAAAACAATTTATGGAAGCTAGAACAGAGGGAAGGAGAACAAGAGGTAGACCCCAGAAGACATTCAAAAAAGGAATAGAGGAAATAGGGCAAAAGAAAGGAAAAGGAATAAGAGAATTGAAGAGGATGGCAAAAGAAGGGGAGAGATGGAAGGAGTGGATAGAGGCAACCCCAATGCTATGAGGCAAAAGGGGAAAGAGGAAGATGATGAAGATGAAAAAGAAGGACGTAATTGGCTATCTACATATCAGGGATATCTCATCTCCATTATCAGGATAAAGGGTAAAAACCTCACAACAAGCAGGAAACTAGGCAGGAACTGAGCTGACTTTGGGTGTCAGATGTAGTTGATGCTTACATCAAGGCATCAATGCAGGTTTTTTTTTTTTTTTTTTTTTGTGACCAGGATTGATTTGTATAATTCTCTGCATTTTTTCAAAAAAAGTTTGACTGTGGGGAACCAAGGGAAAATAAAATTGGCCAAAAATCTTGAAGATTTTTTTGTTAAATAGTAATAGTAATTGTTATACCTTGCTTTACATTTATTTTCAGCTTGAACTTAGTATTGGCAATTAGTTGCAAACGGTTGTCAGCTATGGAGTTTTCGGCTTCAATAACATTCTTCGAGAAACTAGTCAGTGCTTCATTTTCTTTATGTAGAGTATGTGTTCAGAGGTCTGATTTTTTTTATTGAATGCTTGGTCTGTTCATTACACTTCCTACATAAGCTGTTAAACTGTAGATTCCAGATTTCATCAAAGGGCCTTTATAATGTTTTTTTTTTTTTTAGAAGCTGAAGGTGGAAGTTTGATTTCTATTGCTGAGTGGGTAGTCAAATTTGTAACCATTTGGTTCAATGAGTTTAGATAGTTTTCTGGATACACCTTCTACCTAGGGCATGGGCATATGAGGTGTGTTAAAAAAAAGACCGAACTTTTGTAATAGCGTGCCTACGGTTGCAGATAGCGTGATCCGGCTACCGTTCGCACCTAGCAGCATACCTTGGTAATAGATCGCCTTTAACTGGGTTCCGATCTATGCGTTAGTTGTCGAGTAACAGCCAATTGAGTGAGGTTGTACTAGAATTGGAAGAGGTTGGGGAAAAAACTGCTTTGTTAGTTTCTGCAGCTTTTTTTGTTGAGCTTTTTTCAGCTTTTTTCACAAAAGAGAGTCAAATCAATGAAAATACTGGAGTTGCCAGTATTTTTCCTGTTCCATGGTTTTAATTTATCTCCCTACTGTAAAATAGACACTCATTTCTAAATATAAAATACAATTTACTATATGAAATTCGTAGCTAGACATAAACAGTGTTTTCAAGAAAGCTGGCTTTTTTGAATGGACGGTTCTTTCCGATTGTTATCTTCATATTTCAGTAGGCTTATGTAGTATAAACAGATTCACATCACTTGAGTAGTTTTGTATGTATTTTTAATAGTATGATATGATTTTCAATGTTTGAATTTTGTTATACGAACATGTACATGAAGCAAAAAGAAAATACTGCTCTACCTTTTGAAAATCTAGTATCAAATCTCTTTACATTAAATTTTGTGTTCAGAAAAATATATATTTGTATTCTGGCTTTCCAGTACATCATGTATAATTTGGTTAAATGGCTGCTAAACCTGGTCACGGAGTAACTAGTGATGTATTTTGCTGCTTGTTGCAGTGGTTCTCGACCTTTGTGACACCACAGCCCAGTAAATTTATTTGTTACATGTCGATCCCCTGATCCCAACAATTTCACTCATAAATACATTTCTGATCTTTAAAGTTTATATGGAAATTAATATGCAACCTTAATTAATATTAATATATCAAGTATGGCATAATCATAGTTCAATTATGTATAGACTTGCTGTCAAATATAAAATTAGATTTAAGAAATAGTCATCAACCACTGGGTGCAATGGATCGTTTACAACGTGGCTGTTGAAAAACACTGGCACTAAAACTGAAGTAGAAGCAAACAAGATGGCGCAAATTGCGAAAAATAATCTATTAAAGATATGTGGACTGGTCTCACAGTTTGAAATGAGATCCGAAGCACTCTGCCTCCACTGAGGATTGAACCTCTGACCCCTTCTTATTACAAGGCAACAGTATTACTTTATTCCACTCCAGGGGGTTATTCATGATTACAAAAGGAACCTTCTATCAAAAAGCCAGCCTTTTTCCGTCAACAGTACTTGCAATTTGTTCTCTTGTGATTTACAGGCTAAATTAGATCTGATGAAGTAGCTAACAATCTTGTTAAGTATAGGGAACATTCAGAACGAAGCAACACATGACAGTGGAGGGTGTCACATTGAAGTGACAAGGGCCCCTTCAGTCTAAGCAAACATCCTCCACGCATGCCCAAACAAGACCGAGGCTACATGATGCGTGCCAATGAAGGAGCTTTCAGACTGAAGTTACAGATGACAAGCGACACAGTCTCCTTCAGTATAAAGCAAAACATTCACTGTGCATGCAAGAATAACAGACTGAAGCGGCACAATACACACCATTGAGAAAACAGTATTGTCCTGCTACTCTTCAATTCGGCTAGCCTTGCTTTCTTTTACTTAAATGTTGCCCCCCCCCCCCTCCCTAATTGATTTCCATCCATTGCACCCCTTTACCCCGTAGTTGCTTTGAACATTCATCAGCTTGAAAATATAATATCTTTTAATAACGGCAATAAGATTTCTCTACACTAAATTTCTAGGTGAAAGTATAATACAGGGGAATGGACATCTTGAAGGGGGACAAAGATGGCCACACTTCCCCCTTATGCCTTATGAATGTCAATCTAAAAGTATATATTTCACACGTGTAATTTGATTTCAGTTACAGTAATTTACATTAATTAGTATAATGGGGATGCGGGAATGCAATAATTTCAAATTCAAGTGGTGTTTTTTTGAGGGAGTAACACTATTATTGGGGTAATATGCCCCATGAAAAATACCTTGATGGTCCCTCCATGGAAAAAATCTGCGGACGTCCATGATTGGGGGGGGGGGGGGGGGGGCAATTTTTTTTAGAATTTCCCGTTTAGAATACTGACATATTCACAGTACCCCTTTTGAGGTGCCCAACATAATCTTGCACTGCATGAAAACAATTTGGTTAGAACAAGTGAAGATGTTTCAAACTCCCCACAGGTTACACAATGAAGAAACTGAAGAGCTTGCTGAAATATTTCTCTTCTACTACAGGGAGGTTATTTCAGTAGTTTACCGTGAGAGCGACTGCCGCTCAGCGGCCCCTTCATGCAACGCTCCTTCTACAACGCTCCTTGTTTTTCAGGCTCCCAGAAATCTACAACAAACTTCCCCTGAATGTAGATATTTTCCTTCCAGAACGAAATTTTTGTATATTACTGACCAAGAACATGTAAATCTATACCATCTTGTTATTGTTTTTATCTTTCGTTATTTTTTGTTTCTACTTTATGTTGTTTCAGTGTAAAATGGCCAAATAAGACTGTATCTGAAACTCTGAGTAAATAAATAAATAAATATTACTTTTGTATGCTGAAATTTTCACATATTTGCATTTTGAACTGCATTTTTAATTTTATTTTCCATGCTTTCTCCAGAATTTTGCTGCATCATGAAGGAGGTTTGAGTCAAGATTCAATAGTGGCCGAGTTTTGTGAGAAGCTCTATGAATCAGGCAATCGATCACCATACTTACTTGCATTCCTTGTAGATGTCTGTGAAGAGCACATTGAAAAATCAGCTTCATCTGGCAATGAATACGTGCTACGAGCACTAAAGGTATTAACATTTTAAAGTTTCTTACCATAGTCCATGCAAAATGTGACAGTAAAATTTCCAGACTGGTGCTATGAAGACCCAAAGACAACTGAGAGAGTGGAAATATTTGTTTTTATTCTTGAAAGTGATTCCCCATGGCACGAATGGGCCTTATTCATCTTTGATGTAAAGCATCAAAACTTTTATGATAGTCCTCTTCTGGAATATTGTGTAGGAACTTTGTCACACTCTTCTGAATGTCCTTAACAGCCTCAAAGGCAGTTTTCAACTTGGATAACAACATGAAGTCAGCAGAGCCTAGATCTGGGGAATAAGGGGGATCAATAAACTCGGCAACCTCTTTTGTAGGCAAAATCTGCTTAAGGCGTAGGTGGAACTTTGGTCAATGCCAGAACATCTGTTTTCGAATTTTCCTCCTTTCGACAAAAGCTGATATTCCAAAATCTGAAAAATTACATTTGCTTAGAATTCCTTCCAGAGCATTCACATGAATCTTCACGTGATTTGCTTTTGTTATTTAGATGTTCTCAATAGTTTTGTGGCTACATTAGTCTATTAAATTATTGCTGGCCCCTGTGGTGGAGTGGTGCTACAACGCCAAAGGTCCCAGGTTCGAATCCTGGTCTGTGCATGGATGTTTGTGAGTGTCCATTCATCAATTTCATCATATCATCAGTCATCACTCATGCCCATCTTCGCAAATTAGTCAAAGTGGCACAAAAAGCGAAAAATAAAGTAAATCAATCTATTAAATTATTGATAATCTGTAGACAACGGTGAAACCAAATGAGATTCACGTGAATGCTCTAAATGGAATTCTTTCAACATGGGGTATTGTTGTGCAAACAACCTCCAGCTGCCCAGTTCCCTCTACTGAGGTATATCCTGTCAGTTTCATTTCAAAAGGGGAGTAACAACTTGCATGTAATACGTAGCATTGAATTAATCCTGCTAAATCTAGAAATGTGATTAACATTGTCTTCACCTTTAATTTTTGCAGGCAAACTATTTGTGTGTATATATATATATATATATATATATATATATATATATATATATATATATATATATATATATATATATATATATATATATATATATATATATATATATATATATATATATATATATATATATATATATATATATATATATATACATACAAATATATTTTATATATATATAAATCAAAGAAGGTAAAAGGAAACACTCATCGGACAGTAGAAAAATTCAAAATTTTCGCTAATTTCATAGCATCATCGGTGTGAGGAGAAAGAGACTTAAAAGGTTTGGGGAATCCTTTGAGCACTACTGCATATTCTGATATTTGGTCTCAGGGTCATATTGACAACACTGTAGACAGTTTTTAATGTCACATATGTTCCTGATGCAGTTTCCCGAGTTTTTAGAGCAGAACTTTATATTCATATGTTGTGTTCTAAACTTGCAATGAACAAAAACAAGTTGGATTACAAAAGCAACTATTATGTTGGACCAAACAATGCTACTGTTCAACTAATTATTTTACATACTCAGTGGGATATCTTAAATGATGAATACATATATAACCAATTTTATTGTCAGCCTCAAAACTTCACATAAACTTCAGTCTAACATATTGTAGATTGGTGCGTATTACTCAGTATTAAAGGAAATCAATACGTTAGATAGTATTAATAAATTTAACTACTTACGTGAGTGAGTATGGAGTCTTATTAGGACAACGTTTCGGAGGTCAAACTGCCTCCTTCATCAGGTCATCAATGTTTCTAGGCACAGAGCATTGTGGCTAGCATTTTCATGCATTTTGTGGAAAAACCTGCTTTAGAACAAACAGGGTGCACTTTAAAATATTATGGGAGGTACGTCGACGATATTTTAATAATCGGAAATGAAAAAGAGCTTGATATTGTTTTTGATGAATTATTAAAGCAGGATAAAAGGATTTGTTTTACAAGGGAAAACCTTGTCGACGGGAAGATCAAATTTCTAGACCTAAGCATCACTAAAACCGATACAGGAATAAAAACAGGGGTATTCCATAAACCTGTGCCTAGAAACATTCACGACCTGATGAAGGAGGCAGTTCGACCTCTGAAACGTTGTCCTAATAAGACTCCATACTCACTCACGTAAGTAGTTAAATTTATTAATACTATCTTAACGTATTGATTTCCGAAAACTTCAGTCTGGAAACTTTATGATCAAATCTTGTATTATTATTATTACTATTAACTGCTAGTGGGTGGCTGTAGGCTGTATGCACCTTGAAGAATGCTGTGCCACTTTACAGTAATTAACGTATTATCCTATTTCAGTTCTGTTTGTACGTATGTATATGTTTATGTGTGTTTGTACACAAGAAAGTATAACATACTCAAATGTCAATGCAATACAAGTATTGTTTGTCAAAGCCTCATTTTATTTTTTTGTTTTTTAAGAATTTTAAAGCACGGTCTTTATAAATTCACAGATTTTTTTAAAATTCATAGAGTGGGAACTATTTGTTATAAAGATTTGAAATCTCTCTCTCGTGAAGTTTTTTTATTTTGGATGGAATAACTAGGGCTTTCACAGGAAGCCATGTTGACATTCCATCATGTCAACTCAAGAAGTCCATTTTTGGGGAGCCCATGTACCTACAATCATGCTAAGTAATGTTCCCATAGTTTATCATAAAAAATATGTATTATTCAGTAGCAAAGAAATAACGTGACCATCTATTGCTACGTAGTTGAATGTTTCAAGCAATTGCTATGTAACGTAGTTACTTAAATTAACATACCACAAAAGGCACACTGTGGAGAAACTATTACTTTTGTGATTTTTTTTAAAAAAATCTACAATAATTATTTTTAAAAAACAAGATTTTCTGGAAAATGCTTTTTAAAAACTTTTTACTTACAATTTGGCACACACAGTCTATGTACTATATAGAAATATCCACTGGAGTCTAATGACCTTTTATTATGAAAATAACATGTGTGATTTTACTACTAACATGTGTTTTAGTATAAGTGATTGAATTTTATTTTCTAACTTTGTAATTCTTTTATTTCAATGTAAATTGGTCTTGTTAGTATGTTTTATCATGTAGTACACTTATTGAATATTTTTATTGTATATATTGTTTATATGTCATTTATACACTATGTTGCCATTCGTCACTGGACACCCCATACCAGTATGTTAATCCGGTCGCAGCACCACATCAGTATCGTGTAGGGCCACCTTTCACTGCAATGACGTCCGCAACCCTTCGAGGAAGACTTTTTACCAATTTGCGATATGTGTTGACGGGAATCTTGCCCCATTCCTCCTGCAAAGCGGCAAACAGCTCAGTGGTGGGCGGCATGGCCTGGCTCTCAAGCGGCACTCCAACTCGTCCCAAAGGTGTTCAATGGGGTTGATATCTGGACTTTGGGCTGGCCAATCAAGTTTTTTCACACCCATGTCCTCGAACCACGTGTTGATAATGCCTGCCGTATGACATGGAGCATTGTAGTGCTGAAACAGGAATGGGCCAATACCGAATTGTTCCTACAATGTTGGTAGCGCAGAATTGTCCAGAACGTTTTGGTATGTATCGGCATTCATGTTTCCCTGAACTAAAACAAGAGGACCAAGACCATACTACGAAAAGCAGGACCACACCAATATGTCACCTCCGCCGAATTTCACTGTGGGTACGATACAGTCCTGTAAACAGCGTTCACCGGGCATATGCTACACCCACACACGTCCATCGGACCGCCACATCTGGTAGCGCGATTCATCACTCAATAGGATGGATTTCCATTGTTCGAGAGTCCAATGGCGGCGTTCCTTGCACAAGTGTAACTGACGGGTCGCATTGCTGGCTGTGATGTGCGGCTTGTGAACTGCTGCGCTACCATGAAAACCAAGTGCGACTATCTCCCGGCGGACAGTACGATCACTTGCAGCACTACTGGAAGCCGATCGAAACTCCTGTGCCACCATCTGTAACGACGCCTTCCGGTTTGACTTCACCACACGTTTCAAGCATCGACAGTCACGATCTGTTAATATTTTCGGTTTACTGGGTCTGGGTCGGCATGTCATGACCGCCTCTCGCTTCCACTTCACTATAACATCACTCACTGTCGACCGGGGTATCTGAAATTTGTCTGAAATCTCACGGGTCGAATTCCCAAACCTGTGGGCTCCAATGATCATCCCTCTTTCCGCCTCACTCAGTTCGCGTCGTCTGTCCATATTGACTGCTGTAGCTGTTATGAGTGTATTCTCAACCGGCAACGCCTTTTATAGGTTGTATGACGTGTACAGACGATCCCGAGCACTTTTTGAGGGGTGTCCGGTGACGAATGGCAACATAGTGTATATTGTAATAAACTACTTTATAAGGCTTGTATGCTGTTTTTCAGCAGTATAATCCAATACTTAAATAAATAAATAAATTCAGTGAAACATGCAGGCTGGACCAGGACCCGATCCTTGGTCTCTGGCATACCATACCATTGCTCTATCACATGATTTTTCTATGTTAATGGTTTGCTTGTGTGGATTTGTCTTTGTCAGTCCTACGAGAATGAGATCTGTTGCATGTGAAACACCGATGACATCGAGGCTAATTGTATCTGTTCAGTTGGTTTGAGATAAAAAAATAGTAAAAACGTTCCCATACCTACTTGGTGTTGTAAATGACAACAAAAAGTCTACCAATGTTCTATCTGCGGGCACACACTGCAGCGAACCAGTCATGAAAAGTGATTTGATGGTGCTTATTTTCTCCCTGCATAGAGTTGTGTAAATCACATTATGATTTGGCACACACACACGAGATGTACTATGTAGACAGAGACACTTCCACATGGGTAAACCAGCAACAGTGAAAATCAGGTGAAACCAGGTCTGTCTTGATAACAGGGACCAAGGTTTCAGTCATGGTCAAGCGTGCATTATTTGTGAATATTTCTGCACATTTTGTATTCAATGACGTATCAGTACAGAGACAAAATAAAATTATTTTCTTCACCAAATAAATTACCATGCCAACTGTGGTCCTCATCTTGTGTGTGGATTATCAGTATGTCTTAAATCATGTTTGTAGATAATTATTACAATATATAGGTTCCAAATTTCTGCTCGATGCTTGCTCTAATACAAATAAAATTAACAGTTCTTTTAATGGAAATTCCTATTTATTTTTTTAGCTTTGTGAATCGTTAGCAGAACAGCATGATACCATTCGTCGAGAGTACTGGAAATACCTTAGTAGAAGTCTAGCCCAACAGAATTTCAAACTGAGCAATATTGATGGTAGTGGTGAAGCTCCACCATTGGTTGAAGAAGTGGTGAACACAGACATCAATTCAGAGCAGTAAGATAAATTTGAAGCTTACTTGTGCATAAAAGAGTCCACTGTAAGATACCTTTTGTATATTTTATGTAATAAAATTCATTATTATCTGTAACCTTAAAAGATGATTTTTCAAGGTTTTTTCCTTACGAAGAAAGTAAAAAATACTGTTTCCACCCAGCTCCTTTTTTCTTCTGAAATATTCACACTGCAGTCACCTCGCCATGTCACGAATATATTACCTCCTTCAGTTTGAAAATAATTGCAATATTTACATGATATTCCTCACTTAACCTGCCTCCAAATGTTGACATATTCTTGCCAGAACAGTTTCCGACAGATGTGAAGAATGTATGTAACTTACAAAAAAAATTTCTGTACTATCTTGTATTGTTTTTATTTGTTTTTTTGTGATCAATTTCATTTATTTTACTTTGCTTTTCTGCCAGTTTTGGTTAATCACTAAGGTGAGGATAAGTGATCATATGATGAAGGGGGACACACAAAGAACACCCATGCCCAGGCTGCAATTTGAACCTAAATATGCATCACCCAGTGTAAAAGTGCATGGCAGGCCCTGGCCCTCAGAGGACTGTTGGGCCATGGAGTTTAGTTATTAGGTGTGTTAATCGGAAGGTGTGATCACTAACGACCAGTGGCGTCTCCTGACCCTGAACTTCAGGCGTTGGCAAAGAAAAAATGTTAACCCCTCTCTCTCTCTCATTTCTGTGAACAAATATTACAAATTTTCTCCGAACATATTTGGTGTAAATTTAAAAATATTTAGAAAAACGTTAAATTTTTTTAAATGAAGTAAATTAATATATTTGAAGGGTAAGGAGAAGCAAGGACAGCCTAAGAACAGTTAAGCGAGAAAATTAATGTTCAATACTTCGCCATACAATTAATTTTTAAAGCAGGAGTTTGCAACCAGAGGGGTTGGTGGAACTCCCATCACCCCCTACAAAAAACACCCTGGACATAAGAATGGTCCGTTCATTGCAAAATCGCTAAAATGCTTATGCACATTCCCGGTTTTCCACCTTACACTTCATTTATCCTTCCAAAAAGTAAATTTTGAAAAATCAACTGATCATTACTTACAGTTACTTGAATTCCAGCTCTATTCTTCTTTCTTTAGAGAGAAATGCGCTGATCACCGCCTCATAAAATTTGGATTTATCCCCTTCTCGCAGCTTAGAAAGTAATTCTTTCTTGATGGAGATAAGACTTAAATTCGTCATCTGGTTCTGAGTTTGAGTAGAGCGGCAGAATATGTGGATCCTCTTCAGTGATGAGAACGATCTGTCGACAGATGACTTAGGGCAAGGAATTGTTGCGATCAACACTGCTAATTTATATATTTCCATAAACCCACCCACTAGATTCGTGTCCAGTAGATAATTTACAATCTCAATTGGTGTATTCTCTGATCCTTCAGTGCAAGCATACCAAACATAAAGTTCATTCTGTAGTTTGATTACATTAAACAGACTGCCATAAATTTCGTGCAATTTATGTACGAGATGGTGAGGGAAGTTTTTCTTTTATTGAAGTAGCCTCGTTTTGTGGGATTTAGTAAATCAAAATATTGCAATTTTTCAAATGATGTGAATCTAATTGTTATCTGGTTGCTGATATTATCAATGATTTCAAAGTAAAGCCTCCAGCAGTGGTCTTTCTGTGATTCGTTTTTCAGTCGCCTTCTTTTCATTTCAACAACCTCTTCCTCTTCTACTGCACCAGTTATAGAATTCCATACTGTTTTGAAATTCTCCCTTTCCTTTTGCAGCTGTTGTTGAAATTCAGTTATTTTATTACTGCAATACAAAATATCAACATTTTTAGACTTCAATATACTGAATAATACGTCTGAAAAGGCAAGCAAGTTGGATAAAGCCTTTATTAAAAATATATTTTTTTGAAATCCTTCAGGAAGCTAGAAAATCCTCTTGAAGTCATTGCAGTCAAATGATCAAAGTCTCCACTTTCACTAACATATTCAAAAAGCATAAGCAGTGCTTATCTGTTGTCATTGACTGTCCACACTAGCCTAGAGGTAAAATTCCAACTGGTAGGAGCTAATGATGGCAGCTTTCTGGACATGAAAGCAGAAAGTTCTCTTTGGAGAATGAGAGAAAAACATAGGCAGTGATAAAAACACAAAAGAACACCTTAAGCTCTTTGTTACAGTCTAACGATTGTTGCAGCACCTAGTTCATGACATGAACATAACAATGCGTAAAAGAAGCTTTCGGATACTTTTCCAAAACTTTGCTTTGAAGGCCATTCAAATGGCCACTCATCCGAAGATCCATCATATGTCTGGGCAATTAATTTATCCCCACACTTATATTTATCCATTATTTCAGTCATGTGACTAAAAAGAGCTCCTGCAGTTTAATTGGCACTCATGTCATGAAATCCAAGATATCTACCAATTATGGTGGCTAGACTGATGTATCATTTGGCTAAGGAACCTACTTCCAAAGTTTAATCCACTTACGGTGGCTAAACTAATGATGGAAAATATATGTAGCATTTGGTAAAGCCAACCCCTGTTTTAAATCCCCAAGTTTCCCAATTAGCAAAAGATTTGCATTTGTAAGATATTGCCGAGTCGCATCATAATGCCTTGCGGGCTGAATGAGGATGCTGCGTAAGGAAACGCAAGACTAGTCGGAATATCAATTAAGTCGAGGGTAGGCCACAGAGATAGATAGGCTAACTCTGTGTTAATGAAAGTACCAATGGTTAGACCATAGGTACGCCTTTTCTTGAATTAAGGAAATTGGTTGATTATGTAAATACACATATGGAAACTCTTTGTAAATATGTAAATAATAGCAACGTATAATAAATCCATATAATCCTACTAGAAATGTTATGATTTGCTGAATTAACTCAAAGAATTACAGTACTGTCCATTTTAACCCAAATATTTATTCACTTTCTGTACATGTGTAACGAACCAGGGACTAAAAAATATAAATGTTATGTGAAACAACCCTTTCGTAATTCCGGCTTTATTATAATCTGCTCGCTTGGCACCCAGTGTGACGTGGAAGGAGAGATTGAAAGGATAATACAAGGGAAGTAATCCAGAGGGCCGGAATTAAACCAGGGAGTGGGGGGCCGCATTATCACAGACACACAGAACAAAGATCTATATGCAGATGAAACTCATACTTAAAGTGAAATTATACCCATAGGAGTTGGCTACTTCTGTTTAGTTCTCTTCAAAATCTACCAGGCTTTTTGTTCGTACAGATGCGGTCTCATGTAACAATAACTCCAATGAGGTCCCGAAAGTCAACGATGCATCTGTGGGTAATCCTTCCACTTTCTTTGGTGTTTGCGAACATCTCTCTTTAGAGACTTCTCGCAGTCAAGAAGGCCATCGCCCATGAAAGTGGTGCACATGTCTCGGACATAAGTCTATATGACCCCTCGCCAGTGACGAAACAATTCAAAAACTTATATAATAAGTAAATTATCACCTACCAGTAGAAGTGGTAGATAAGTGGTTGTTAGTGTTACGGCTTCACGCTCTGATGGTATACATAGCATATTCTTAGAAATTGAAATACCTGGGATAATCCCCCTTTTCCTTTCCAACCGTAGACTTTCTTTGTTCCGATCTGGATTACTGGGTTTCAGCAGGCGTGTTTTGGCACAGGGAACGCACCAAGGGAATAATTTTCTAATTTCTTTGAACGACAGATGATGGCAGTTACTTTCTGGGAAGTGTAGTGATGGGTTTGGATTTTCTTCCACGCCGAGGGATAGAACTATGCATTTATTTGTTTTTAGAAATAATTTGCCGAAAGTATATGTATCGAAAGCAAAGTCGTCCGAATATCACTGTACTGAAGTCAATCGCCTGATATCTAGAAGTAAGAGACTGGTAAGTTTTCATTCTGTCCTTATTTGGATTACTAATTTTTATTATCTTTGTTAAAGGACAAAAAAGAGACGATATTGGTTTTACATTACAGCTTTACTGTTAGTTTTAGACATTGTGTCCGGGGCTGGTAAATCGCTAATTATTCTTGTGTTCACAAATGATTTAATGTTAGTTTGGGAAGAGTGGTCTCTTTATTTTAGAGCTGGTTGAAGAGGCATGATATCATTTTTCAACATGAGGGGGTTGGGGGGTGACGACACTATTATCTCGTTCTTAGCTGCTCTTAATAATTTTCTAATATTTGAAACATTTGATCGATTGTCACTGATCTAAAAAAAGACTTTAAAGTTGAGATGCATCGTTGCAACGGAGCATCATTTGGTGGGTAAATTTGTTCATCGCCCTTCGTCAGAAATTCATACATATAAAATGTAATAATAATAATTACACACACAAACATACATATATGTATATAATATAACCTTTTTTATTTTAAATTGAAATTATACAGGTATCGGTGAGAGTATTGGTATCAGTATTAGCTCAACCCTAGAAATTTCCCTTGTTACAGGGAAATCTAGGTCCAGTTGTAAGTAAAAAGAGAGATTTGATGGAAAAATATAGAAATTGTGAGGTTCTTGGACTTCTGTTTTTGTTTTATTTGCACGCTTGCATTCGTGTTTTATTTCTATTACATCTAATTAATTTATATGGGATGTATAATACAATAAATAAGAATTATTATGGTAAACTAGGTCAGATTTTCAGAATATTCCAGTGTTAAGCCCCTATCACACGGAACTAAATTTCTAGTAGGAATGCCCTAGTTGGCGCTGAACTGACTTTCTAGGTAGAAATCATGGCCGCCTGGCTGACTGCTTGACTGGTTTTGAGGAAAAGGACATGTTCTAATTGCTACTAGCTTTCCTCGACTGGATTCTGTTTAATAGCCAATCAGAGCAAAGTTTGGCCATGTGAAGATAATCTGTGAGTTTGCAAAGGACCGTTTTTTTTTTGTCTGTGGTTTCCGAGTGCTGGCTGTTTATGTTACGTTTCTCGATAAAAAAATAAAAAAAGTAAAGTGATGACGTGCAGTGCATTCGTGTTCAGTTCATTAATATTTAGGTATTTATGCAAAGCGATTAAATGTGTATGTGACAAATATGATTAGCTGAAAATGAAAATTATCATTATTACAAGTGTATTAATAAATGTTTTACTTCTTTTATTTGTGAATGAATCCTGCGAATCTGATGTATGAATAATGCAAACCCGAGTTAAAAAGCTTGTTCGGTACGCATTGATTACCATATTTTTTTTCCAGCCGATCTCTAGTTCATACTTTTCCTTTTTTAATAAAAGCACAAAGCAGTAATTCTCCTACAACATTCTTCAAATTTTCTCGTCCACCTTTAAGCCCGCTTTAGACGAAAGCATTTCCATTGACATTTTTGCTAGCATAAATGCTTCCAAAAATCTTATAACAGATAGTACTTTACAGTTTTACACCAAAGCATTTCATGGATCATTTCGGTTAGCTGTTCCAATTACAATGTATAATACATACAGCACGAAAGGCACGTCGATTTACACTGTCTATGGAGAGTGCATTGTGTTTACAATTGAAGAAGCTACAATATTCTTCCATACGTGTACAGTAAACGTTGTAATGTGTGTATTTTATCAGCGCCATTCTTCTCTACCTAACACCATTTAATACGAAGCGATATTCCTCTCGGTTGAATAGTTATCACATTGCGTAAACCATGAAGTTTGAAACGCCCTCCCTTGCCCAGGAAAACAAATGCTACCACTACCTAGATAGCGGCGGCAAAATCTCCCTTGGACAAGTGAAATAGCGTTACGGTCCAGGTTAAGTTCGTGTGTAGGAACCGGTGACCAACAGTGCATAGTGATTAGCCATATCGAATAGAAAACAAAAACATATATACTTTCAAATTACCACCTCTTTACCTGTAGCCGGGAAGCAGCTATCTGCATACCTGAAAATCACGGGTAGCGACATGTGTACGAAATGATATAGCCCAAAATTAACATGAAAATAAAAAGTATATTCTATTCATAACCAACAAAAATCAATTTACTACATCTCCCCCTCTCTCGCTCTCACTTTCATTCACACATTCAGTCAATACAGGGTCATCAACACAAAATGATACATGAAATGTACGGGTCTTATGACAACAAGCCCTGATTATTGCGTTCTCGATTAATATTACCTTAATTTTTGTCTAATCAGGTCATTTGTGATTCTTGCTCCAGTGCTACTCCAACTCATTAGCCAGCCCTTACTTAAGTTCACCTTTTAAAAAAAACTAGGTCGGTGCGGTGACAATACGTTATTTGTCCAGCATAAACAAAGGCGTCTCAACAGCAATTACACTCACGTGGGCGGACGTTTTCCTTTTACATGACCTCACGTGGTTCTAAACATAACAATAACCTCCGTTGAGTGACGCAAACATATACTCTCTAGCAGGCGGGACTTAAACACTTCGCCGCGACGAGCAATTCATATTACCAGGCAAATACTTTAACAAATAATCACATACGCGACCTGACGTAGCTAGCAGCGACACAGCGCTGACACACAAAAATGAACAAACCTCAAATAGACTAAACAATTAAGCGGGCGGCGCTTTACTCTAATAGTACGCACTTTAAACAAATACAAAAGGAGCACAAACAACAACGAATTTAAGATCATTAAAAATAAATCACAAGAAATAAGTAAAATTGACCTGAGACAAATAAATTACAAATGACAAGCGCAACGGGAGTTCGGTATGAAGTTCGAGTTGAGTGGGCGTTTTCAAAATGTTGACGAATTTCTAGGGCGTTCTCTAAATATCAATCGAGCCGGTACGTGTTGACATAGATGAATACATTACCAACTCTCAGGTTTCACGGTGCATCCTGGCGTCTTTATTGGCGATTGAAATCACTTAATAGTCACACGAAAGGTTTTCCTATTCTTCCTCGGTCGCGACGATGAAAATGCGAAGAGCGTTCGTACATCTGGTTCCTCGGCGTCTCTTCCTCTCGGGATCGGCGAACATCTCCGCGGTCAGGCGCGATTCGGACGTCGCATCTGGGCGGTCGTTCTTGGCTCGCCGGCGTCTTCTCCATCACCGTCGGACGATCTCACGCGTCGGGACGTCAACAGGGCAGCGTTCGACATCTCTCTCTCTCTCTCTCTCTCTCTCTGTGGCGGCTGGTAGACATCGTCAGCGCGTCGGGACATCAACAGGGCAGCGTTGGACATCTCTCTCTGTGGTGGCTGGTAGGCATCGGGCGGCGTAGCTCGTCGTTTCTTGGCATGGGTCGTGGTCTCGTCTGGCATCGGGCGAATCGAGGATGACGCCCTCATCTCTCTTCTTCTCTTAGCCCGCCATAATTTTCGATGTTCCTCGTTTCACAAAAACTATAAACGGCGTAAGGTTATCACGGAAACACAGTCTCGCTTCAACTTCCTTCAGCGGTTGAGGTAAGCGCACTCGTGTAGACTTACTGCCTATCCACACTGATGTTCGTGAAGCACAACAAAGTCCACTGTATACGGAGAGGTAACACGGAGGTGCTCTCGCTACAAGAATCGCGGCAAAACGGTATACGGAGAGGTAGCACGGAGGTGCTCTCGCTACAAGGATCGCGGTAAGACTGTATGTCGAAAAACCATGTCCTTCGTTTTATTTGGATTTCGAAAAAGGACGCTCGGCGCTCGTTGAAGGGACGCTTCCGGAGAGGCCATTCCACTTCGCTCTATTGTCTCCCAACCTGAACGGGTCGTGCTCGAAGTTTGGTTTCTACGGATTAAGCTTCCGCCTTGCTGTCGCCCATAGCTCAACTGCAATCAGTGCCCATAAACTGATCGATTACAACCAATTTGATCTGGCATCCGTAATTGTTGCTTGATCGCGACGAAACTCCACACATCCGTCCTTGCACACATGCTGCTGCGCTGATAAAAGTTTCACATAAATCTGACCGCTGGAAACCGAGATATTTAAATGGTTGTCATTACGGTCGAATTTCCTAAGCTTTAGACGCATAACGTGACCTTTCAGGTGCTCGCCCTTAAGACACGCGAACGTCTCCTTCCTCCCGTTGGATTGGTGCATCAAATATATATGTACATACAATTAAAGACACTCAACACCTTGATTAAGCACATTATTTCACCGCTATGGACATGAATAATAATAATAATAATGACGGTAAACCTTACTGTCACAAGTTCTACTCGCTAAATTACATAGCATGTGGGTTACTGATACACTTGGACCTCTTCTTTTATCCATTTATGTAATGGACTTGCATAAAAATCTCTCAGATGCTCAGTATCACCAATATGCTGATGATACTCCGATTTACATACACACAGGAGTAAAAGAATACTCAAGTACGATATCCCATCTACAAAAAGACCTCGATGCCGTTAGTAACTGGACACAATTTAACCTGTTAAAACTAAGTCGAAATTCATCATAATAGGATCCAAATTTATTGTGAAAAAGCTAAGCGAGAGCACAGATCATATGATACTTGCTAAATTGAATAACTACACATTAACTTTATAAAATAACATTAATGACCTAGGCTTTGTCCTGGATTCCCACATAGAATGGTCAGATCATATTTCCATGCAGATAAAGAAAGCCAACAAATCTCTTCGAGCCTTGTACCACTTAAAGAATATTGTAGGCACTGAGGTTAAGAAAAAATTGTGCGAAAGCCTAGTTGCTTTTAATGCAAGCAGCTCCATATCTAATAAACTACAAAAACTACAGAATGCATGCATGAGCTTCATCTACAAGCTCAAAAAAATGGACCACATTTCAAAATACTTACACCGTTTGAATTTGCTAATCAGGCCCGTAGCCAGGAATTCTTTGGGGGGGGGGGCGAAGTCAATCATAGAGGGGGCAATTTTTTAATATACGGTGTCGCATTGGCAGATATAGCAGGGTACACAGAGGCACTTGCCCCCTCCCCCAAAAGAGATAAGCAATATTTCGATAATGACCTTTCCAGATTGCCAAAGAATATAAAGTTTAACATAAATAGGCTAATACGGACTGTATCTACTTGATATTTACAGGTCGATAATTTTAATAGACGATTAATATGTACCAACAGCTTTGGACCTCTCTGCAGAACTGATTAAGGGAGCCCTTTATAAGTCATGCTTCATAATGATTCCCTCTAGTTTCCAGTATGCAAGATTTTTACGCACAAAGAATCTAACGAGAATCCAACAACACCAGTGTTGTGTTATGCAAGAAAAATCGAATTAATTAAATAATAATGGTTACATTATTATCTACACTTTGATGAATTGTGTAAACATTTGTCATTTTTTTTGTACTTGCTGCTAAAACATTAAAACATAGGCCTAGGCCCCTTAGTCCACCACGGATTCTATTTTCTTCAAAGGGGACAGGGACGTCGGAACCAGGGGGACAGGAAGGGAAAGCCACCCACTCATCAACGAGGGGGGAGCAATATGGTATTTTTGCCCCTCCCCCTTTCCCAGTCGAGCCCTAAGAAATGAGATTATATTTTTCTAACTTATTTTTGATTCTGAAGAAATTTTGAGAAAATATTTTTGCACTCGTTAAATGAACCTGGACTCTAGTTTCTGCTTGCTAACAGCAAGAACAGGAAGTACGTGACTTTCAGATTTCTAAGCAGATTACGAATGGCAGTTTGGTCTCTTCAAATAAAGTGGAACGTGAATTGTCTCCCCCTCCCCCTAGGAATTTGCTACTTCTGTTTCGAGTTCCACCAGGTTTTGTACAGGTGCGCTCGCGTGTAACAATACTCCGGGGAGTGGGGCAGAGGTCTGTGCACTCAGATAACTGCCTGCAGTTCCTAAATAGATACTGCCTGACACATTTCTGCGAAACAGGTGCCGTGGAGGAACCAAATATCCTTTGACGAATTCCTGTCCTCCCTCTCTCTGCATGCCTCGTGCCCGCAACCTCTTTGGCAGGAGAATAGGAAGGTTAAGGAAAAACAGATGCGCGTTTCGCACGCTTTGTCTGGAACTTTTCAGTTGAAGTTTGGTGTTAGGTTGGCCAGTTCCGGTCAGTTATCTATGGTGAATCGCCCCGGTGCATCGAAACAGTGCGTCCGTCGACCACCACGTCGTATCATTATTAATAGTCAAATTTTGATTACGAAAAGGTAGTTGCAGGGGAAGAGTCGAAGAACCAGAGGTCTTTTTTTCGACCACCACGTCGTATCATTATTAATAGTCAAATTTTGATTACGAAAAGGTAGTTGCAGGGGAAGAGTCGAAGAACCAGAGGTCTTTTTTTTGAGGTAAGCACTAAGCAGTAGAATAAAAATTTCCTTGATCATTTACATGAGAGGAAGCGATTGTAGTAAAACCGCCAAAATTAAAAACTTAACAACAAAGTTTTCGATTTTCGGGGAAACACACACATGATTCCTTCAATCATGATTATCATCATCGTATCCTAGCCATTGCGCAAACTTCAGTAACAAGTTCTACAGTGATCGCCTCTGTGTGAACGTAAGACATTTAAAACGGAATGTAAAAATGTCATCGCACGATGCTCTGCAACACATCGCACCAGCTGGAGGGAGGGGGTGTATTTCGGGCACTCGCCTGAGGTCCAGCACTTCAGTGTGTCCCACGCCAGATAAAAAATTGTGCCCAGTTTATTGCGGGTTTATATGATCTTGGCTTGGTGGTTCTATTAAACCAACTAATTGAGTACTAAAACTGGTAAACGTTGTAAGTGCCAAAAGCGAAAGTGTTGGGAAATCGCATCGTTCCGCACATCAGCCCGTAAGAACGTTCACACTAGTGACCTCTTTCAGTGCCGGATCTAGCCCCCCAGCAAAATATTACCAATGGCCCCCTCTACCAAACTACCTTCACACACACATACATTATGTGTGTGTGTGTGTGTATATATATATATATATATTATTACACATATATAATATATGTGTGTGTGTAATTCTTGACCCTTAACCCTATAAAAAGTAAAGGAGTTAGGCTGGGTACAATTGGTCATGTAGAAACAGGTCAGGCTTAGGGTAAACAACATTGGTGTGCACCAGTACAAAGAAAGACACTCAAACTGAGTGGTAGTCCCACATTATTGATTCTGCTCATTTCAGAGCAGAATCCTACGAAATTTCCCACCTGTTGTGTGCGAAGTTATGTCATATATTGAAAGTTATACATTGGATTGGACCCCTATAGGGCAGCCAGACGAGAACTGGAGGGACCTGGACCTCCCCCTGCCCCCCGGTTACGGCGCCCTTGGTGATGTGATATATATGTATATGACACTGTTTTCTAACACCAGGAAAATGATACTTGTTACAATCATGCAGTGGTAACTTTTTCCTGATTAAAGATAAGTTGAAGAAACCTCCACCACTGCATTTCTCGTGAAATTCTAGCCTGATTTGATTCTAGAATGACTGACACGTAGAACACCCCGAGGTGGGTGATCTAAGGTAGGAATTTTTCCGATTTTGTCCCCGCATAATGCGGCCCCAGGGCCCACAGCAGCCTGAAATCAAATGGTACCCGGTGGGAAGGTAATGGCGGCCGGAGTGTGGTGTTGATCACATCACTTCCAAGATATCAGACATGGAAAATATGTGGAGCCCTAGCTCGACATACCCTAAATGTGCCTTCATGGCACGGTGCTATATGTAGGGAACTTTACCTTTACCTGTATATATTGTATTCATTTCTGTCCCCCTGAGTAACTACGTTTATTTTTTTACATACGCGAACCCCAGGCCCGTAGCCAGGAATTCTTTGTAGGGGGGGCAAAGTCAATCCTAGAGGGGGCAAATTTTTAATATATTGTGTCGCATTGGCAGATATGGTAGGGTACACAGAGGCATTTGCCCCCCTCCCCCAAAAGCTATAAGTAACAGAAAAGGGATGGTATCTTGAAACTGCAACGAAAAAAAAAACCTTCGATCAACATCAAATAGCAATATTTCGATAATGACCTTTCAAGGTTGCCAAAGAATATACAGTTTAACATAAATAGGCTAATAGGGACTGTACCTACTTGATATTGTAATTGATTGATTTGGTGTTTTAAATCCACTTTATGCACACTAAGGCTAATTGGGACTGGACCTACAGTTTAAAGTGTGATCAGAACCATTATGTGCCTCCACCCTACTTGATATTTACAGGTCGATAATGTTAATTGATGACTAACAACAGCTTTGGGCCTCTCTGTAGAACTGATTAAGGGAGCCCTTTATAAATCATGCTTCATAATGATTCCCTCTAGTTTCCAGTATGCAAGATTTTTACGCACAAAGGAATCTATCGAGAATCTAACAGCACCATTGTGTTGTGTTGTACAAGCAAAATCGGATTAATAACATAATAATGGTTACATATTATATGCACTTTGATGAATTGTGGAAAAAATTGTAATACTTTTTTTGACCTTGCTAAAACATTAAAACATGGGTCCCTTAGTCCACCACGGACTCTATTTCCTTGAAAGGGGAGACTCTTGTATCACTACAGACAATGTTTGCCTACTGGTTACGTTAACCAGTTTGCAAAATTATTGTATGAATTGTATTATATTATAGTTGAAATACATGTTTCGACACCTGACAAAAAAATAGGAATCCCTTGATTGATCAATGACTTCTTGGATTACAGTGTCATCATTAATATTTGATATTAAGTTTCATAGAAAGAAATTCTTTTTAACAGGGCGCAAATAATTTTACGGGGGCTACCAGGGCCGACTCCCGCCGCCCCATATAGCTATGGCTCTGAACTTGGACTTTAAGAATAGGACAAATTGCGAGCGAAGCGAGCAAGAAAATTTTACGAAATATATTTTTATTTGTATAAAATTTTAAATCTAAGGGGGCAATTGCCCCTCTATGCCCCTTGCAAGTACCCTTGGACGTCTGGAAGAAAAATGCATGGAACACGTCCTCCCCGATGGCGCAGTGGTAGCGTCATCGCCTTGAAATCAAGGGTTCTCGGGTTCGATACCCGTTGGAGGCACAAAGTGGTTCGGATTCCGCTTTAAACTGTAGGTTCAGTCCCAATTAACCTTACTGTGCATAAAGTGGACTTAAAATACCAAATCAATCCAATCCAAGGAACACGTAAAAACTAATTCCATCATGAGTATCCAATTGTCCTGCTATTCTTCCGTGTCTTGTTTTTTTACTTCAACGTTTGCTTCCCCTACAATAAACTTCCATCCAAGGTCGGTAGGGGGAGATATGGCCCCTGCCACCTGTGGTTGCGGCACTGTCTGTGAGTGTCTCTTCATCAATTTCACGTCGTCATTCATAATTGCGATTAGCTAGAAGTGGCAGAAAAGCAACGCTAAGTAACAAGATTCAAATATCCACTCCCTCCCTCTACCACATGAATCACTATTATCAAAAGGTAGACTTGGGAAACAAAAATTTAAGCAGTTCCAAGTTCATAGCATCACATCCAAGAAAAAAACATCGGAACACATTCGGCACCATTAATACAAGACTACTCAAAATGTCACAACTGTTCTAGATACTGAAAATTGTGAAATCATTTCCCGAAGTTTGAATCTGGAAAGGAATTTGCCCCCCCCCCCCCAATCCTGATACCACATTACACAGAATCCCATACACCCTAATAAATCACAAAATTAATTAGTGTCTTTGTTATGTTGCTAGAGTAACACATGATATAATTTTAAACATTAGTGAGAATTTCAGGTAGGAATGTGTTCTGTATTTTTCACAGGGGGGGCAAAGGAGGCTCTCAGGGGGGGCAGTTGCCCCCCCTGCCCCCCCTCTAGCTACGGGCCTGGCGAACCCTCTACTGTGTCAATGGCTGAGGGCCCCCTTAAAGGCTTACTTGTGTCCGGGGGCCCCCGCACCGCGGGGTTTCGCGGCTTGTAGATCCGGCACTGCCCTCTTTACACGCCCTTTGAACTACTTAGAGGGCTACCAGCCACATTTCACGTTTACCACATTATAAAGCATGGCAAATTTCACAGTCTAACGTGGAAAACGGTGTTTGAATTATTGTGGCACTTACAGCGTTTACCAATTTTAGTCTTCAATTTCTTTTTTTCATAAATTCCTGGGTTTTTGACATACTTAAAAGTATCCAAAATTACTTAAATCATATTGTAAACAAGTACTAAATTAAAATCGTGTATTTAAATCAACTATAGTTCATATGCAATATTCGTTTAATTATAGTGTGAAGTCAGGAAGTGGAAATGTTATTTTATTATGAAAAAATATAAATTCGCCACAGCATAAAAATTCAATGAAATGTAAACCAAAAGGAATTATGATAGAGAATGTTATTGTATATGATTAAAATTTGCCACATTCATAGGTATAACAATAGTTTGATATTGAACACACAGAGTTTTGTAATTAAACATAATGAACATCGAACCATGAGAAGAAACACCAATTTACAAGCTCACATAATTCTTGGTTTTAACCTTCAACATGTTCTGCTTATTGCTCTTAGGTAGTAGCACGAGTTTGTGATTTTATAGAACACCTGTACTTTAGTCTAAGGAACAAAAATCTCTGATTTTTTCAGACTGCTGAAATATTTTGGTTGGTTTTGGTTGTATATTGTATGCCCCCACCTAGGGCTGGCCCTGGAAGGAGTTAAGATTTGCTTTAGCAGCCTTTCCAAGAACCATGTGGCTATTAGAGATTTTGAAAAAAGGAACATAGTTTTTAAAGAGAATTAAGACTATTTTCAATGGATTGTATCTATCATCCTTTAACTGTTTATTTGGAATAATTTAGTGACGGTTCCGAGAACAATTTAATATTACAAAAACTGGCTGTTTACCGTCGATAGCGTAGTGGTTAATGCAGCCGTCTTATCATTAAAGGGACAGGGTTCGATTCCTATGGAGAGGGAACATTTCACCGCTTCGGAACTGTATATACCCAGATCCAAATAATATGTAATGTTGACTACAATTGACAATATCTGTGACATTCTTGAAAATCCATGTCAGTTTCGAAAAGGTTTTTCTAACGTCACTTATTTATAAAATCAGATTAACCGCAACGGCGACTGAAAGCAGTAACTCTCTAAAAAAGGGGCGAGGAGGTAGGTGACGAGCGAGATTATTTTGTGGGTGGAGATCCCAATTTTATATAGCCTATATTCCTAAATATCACAAGCAAATTTCTCTTTTGCGAACGAAAGTTTATTAAACTACCAGGTTATGTACTACTGGAGTCTTCACTGTTGAAAAACCGACAATGAAACTGGAGAGAAATGCCCTTGTCTATTAATTATTAAAGGTGCAACATGAAAGTAAAATATAACTGAACAGCCTGGCATCTTTAATCACCCGAAACCATCGGCAGCAATTTAGAACGATTGTACCCATATGCAATGTGGTATTTAAGAAATTTCCAGTGGAAAGGGGGGGGGGGGGTTCTACTGACTGTCTAGGGACAGCATGAGATAATGACTTTATACCATATAACATCCCCCCCCCATGGATTAAATTTATCAAGCAGAAGGAGGTGACACAAATACCCAGAGGGGTAATCCCCCCATCCCCCCTACAAATACCACCCTGCCCATATGGAATCTTACAACCTGCCACTCATGGAAGCATATACAATACCTGCAAGGTAAAATGCTATTCACATGTCTGCCAGTTACATTATCCCCTCTTCTACATGGAATATCAATGCAAAATTGAAACCAGGCAATTTTTTAATTTTAGTTCTTGCGTTTATGATTCGCAAAAAAATATATAACAGTAATTCCACTTCAGATTTCTTGATTTTAAGTAGTGCCGATAAGAAACTTCCTTAAGTTCAAACAGTATAGCTCTCATGAATTTCGAGCTTAGAAAATGCATTCTTTTTATAAATGATTTGAACATTTAAATGCCTGTACACATAGCAAACTGCTTGTAAGGGACATGCTTTTAATGCCTGCAAGCAAGAGTTTGACTTCCCTTGCGCTTGGATCTGACATTTTGAAATCGGGGAGGGGAGGTTTCAGGTTCGAATCCTGGGTCATTCATGAGTGTGTTATTGTTGTTGTAGCGTTATCTACTTAATCTAATCATTATTCATTCTCAATATCGCGATTAACTCAAGAAATAAAAATGCGACAAAAATTGAATAAAAATTTAATTTCCCCCTGGATGTCGACCAGGCTAAATAAATAGGCTTTTGAGAGCTAGCTCCATTCTCACCAGGCCCGAAAACTTCATAACATTCCCACAACGATATCTCGAGATAATCAACATCATTCAGCAGCATAAGACTTCAAGACGTATTTTACGTAACACTTTTCTTTGTACCGGATGTACCTAAAATTTCTTTCTTTATTTTAATACGATAATCGGGAGTAATGCTACAGTATAAATTGGAATATTACAGTACTTCTCGCTTCTCACTGGCAAGTTCTTTCACCTGCTGTTGAACCAGGGACGATTTAATTACAAGGTGATATCTGCAGAGCGCCCAAAGGGAAGTTCAAAGGTAAAATGACTTCCTTGACTGCCCTACAAGGAAAAATTACGGCAAACTTTTCCCAAGAAGAATCTGGCGCCTGGTCCCACAGCCATTATAATCCTCTATGGGGTTATGTGTTGTCCTTACGTGTGCTGAATGTCCCTTTTACAGTTTCAGATTTTAGCAAAGATTTTGAGATTTTAAGAAAGTTTTATGGGTTTTAATCTTGGTAGGGAGTTCATCTCCGATTGCCTATGTACTCGTATGTATGTATGTATGTATGTATGTATGTGTGTACACACACGCACGCACACACGCACACGCACCCCCCCCCCACACACACATATATATATATATATATATATATATATATATATATATATATATATATATATATATAATATGTGTAGGAAAATAGATTGTAGAAATTGGTTGGTGGATTTAAGAACTTGCCCCCCCCCTCCACTCCGAAATAAGTTCCGACGTCCCTGATAGGGGAGACTCTGGAATCACTACAGACAATGTTTGCCTGGGTATGTTAACCATTTTGCAAAATAATGTGTAAATTATAGGTGAAATACATATGTTTGACACCTGACAAACAAATAGGAATCCCTTGATTGATCAATGACTTCCTGGATTACAGTGTCATCATTAATATTTCATATGAAGTTTCATAGAAAAAAATTGTTTAATAGGGCGCAAATAATTTTACGGGGCGCCATGGCATTCTCTTTAACATTTTTCTTACATATGGATCGTTTGGCTTCCATGGCCGACTCCCGCCGCCCCATAGCTATGGTTTGATTTGATTTAGTTTATTTTACTTCGCGTTTTGTGCCTCTTGGCTAATTTGCGAAGATGGGGATGAGTGATGAAATGATGAAATTGATGAATGGACATTCACAAACAACCAAGCCCGACCGGGATTCGAACCCGGGACCCTTTGCGTCGCAGCGCGATGTGCTAACCACTCGGCCACAGGGTCGGGCACCCATAGTTATGGCTCTGAACTTGGATTATAAGAATAGCAGACATTGCGAGCGAAACAAGAAAATTTTACGAAATGTACTTTTACTTGTATAAAATTTGTAATCGAGGAGGGGGGCAATTGCTCCTCTGTGCCCCTTGCAACTGCCCTTGGCCGTCTGGAAGAAAAATGCAAGGAACACGTGAAAACTAATTCCATCATGAGTATCCAATTGTCCTGCTATTCTTAGATTCTCCTAGTATTTGTTTCTTTACTTCAATGTTTGCTTCCCCTAGAATGGACTTCCCTCCAAGGTCAAGGGGGAGGACAATACTCTCTGTGGTTGCAGAACTGTTTATGAGTGTCTCTTCATCAATTTCACGTCATCACTCATTGTTGCGATTAGCTAGAAGTGGCAGAAAAGCAACGCTAAGTAACAAAAATCAAATATTCATTGCCTCTCTCTACCACGTGAATCACTATTACCAAAAGGTAGACTTGGGAAAGAAAAATTTAAGCGGTTCCAAGTAACACATCCAAGAAAAACATGCGGACACATTAGGCACCTTTAATACAAGACTACTCAAAATGTCACTACTGTTCTAGATACTGGAAATTGCGAAATCATTTCCCGAAGTCTGAATCTGGAAGGGAATTCCCCCCCACCAATCCTGATACGACATTATACGGAATCCCATACACCCTAATAAATCACAAAATCAATAAGTGTCTTTGTTATGATGCTAGAGTAACATATGATATATAATTGTAAAGAATAGTTAGAATTCCAGGTAGGAATGTGTTCCGTATTTTTCACCGGGGGGGGGGGAAGTAGGCTCTCAGCGGGGGGCAGTTGCCCTCCTCTAGCTACGGGCGGCTTAACACAAATAATTTTGCTAAATATCAGTTACTAACTTTAACACATAAATACTAAGCAGCAAACAACCTGGATATCTTTTTGAGAAATTGAATACAAATTCGAGCAGGCATCAACATGTAACGCGACGGAAAAATTTATTCTCAGTCCCAGTTCATAATACAAAAACCTACGGATTATCGTACACCGTATCTGCCACCAAAGAATGGAATTTCCTTCCAACCTCTCTAACATCCATCCAGTGTCATAAGCAGTTTAAAAAGAAACTAAAAAATCATCTACTAGCAAGACAGCTAAGCACATAATCACGAGCAACTTTTCTGTTATAAATATACATATCCATTGTAATAATTGGCAACTCTGTTCATATAACTTGTTATAACTATTCTAATTTTCATAATTTTTGTTCTGTCTTTTCAATTTATTATTATTATTATTATTATTATTATTATTGCTATTGCTGTTTCATTCATTGTTCCAGCTGACATTATACATATATATGTAAAGATGAAAGCGACGAACATTAGTTTATACATATAATCCTTTTTTCTTTCTTATTTTTATTCAATTTGTATTTTTGTATACAATGTTCATCCATCATACATGTAATCAGGATATGTTCATATATTCCATTTTATTCCATTTGTACTTTACTTTTACTTTACTTTGTATTAATCACCTAGACAAGGGTTTATTATAAGAGCGGCCCTCGAGGACAAAACACGTCCGCTATAATAAAGACGATTTTATTATTATTATTATTATTATTATTATTATAGTTTAATAGACTTCCCGGAAGTCTATTCACTTCCGTAATCACGAAACTATTGAAAATATCTAGACAACAGGGAAAGCTAACCACACGAAAATTCACGTGAATAATCTAGAAGGAAATTGGGAAAATATACTTTAATGAAACTGAAATTTTTTGGAAGGCCACGTCCCACCCGGTTCACCTCACAATGCACCTCTTCTCCCCCCATCAACCTGGTTTCCGCGTTCATTTACATGACCCATTGTAGGCGTTATGATGGTCCCACCGTGACTTACGGGAAACCCTGTAGTATGGGGGTTATTCCTAAGTAAACAAAAAATAATCGATCAGACAATTCGATTGGGAAAGAACTTCCGGTTTGGGCAATTTTCCAATGTAAACAAGTGGAATACAGATCGTCACCGAGCTTATTTTCTTATAGAAGATCGGATACAAAATGGATCACTTGAAATTTTTGAGTGATATAGAGAAACAAACGTACGTAGAAAAGATTTGCAATTTTCCGGATCCTTTGGATGAAGATTGACGGAAAAATAGTAGTCTTTTTCTTTTCCAAGACAATGTTGATCTTCTACCAACAGTTTCGTGTTAAGACTTCTGCAGGTTGAAATAAAGCTTACATAAATTATAAACATTGAAATACTTCAATTTTACAACAGTAAAATGTATAATTTTCGACATTGTGTAGTCAAACACAGCCCCTTTAATTTTATCATATGGCTTAGAGAGAGCGTCGTCAGAAATTTTTGTAGGGGGTAAAGGCCAGTAATAAAATTAGAATAGTAGAAATAATGATAATTATAATAATAATTACAACTGTTATAAATGTTATACAATAAATAATTCCTAAACTAATGAAATAAACAAATTTTATTCTAAATGTAAAAAAAAAAAGTGTAAAGTGTTCCCCTGTGCTTAGCACCACGCCATGAAGGCGTATAGGGGGTGGGGGTAACGCCCCACACTTTCTTGATCCGGTCGTGAGTGGGGATAAAATGTATTATTATTATTATTATTATTATTATTATTATTTATTTATTTATTAATGCTATTCGAGTGCACATCCAACACAACAGTTACTATACTGAAATGCACAGTTATTGTATTTTATTATTAACTTTTGCAAGTGTCGTTCAAGGAAAGACTTTATTTTACTAATGAAGTTTACATTGATTACATTAAATTATAAAATTATATTTTTTGGAATTCTGGATGATTATAAACAGTTTCAATTTTTAAATATAGTCAACACATGTGCGTTAGACAATTATGATTTTCGAAACACGTAAAATATTTTCATTTGAATTACTCCGGTGATGTAGTGTCGACTATAGAGCCTATTCCCTCGTGTTTGTGTCCAGTCTTTTCGCTTTACTGCCTGAATTCACTGATTTTTCCGTATCGGATCTGCCTGAAAACTATGTATACATACCCGAGAAAAATATTTGTTCCCAATCTCGTGTTGCAACCAAAAGCCACACAATGTTTGTCGCCTTTTCTTAAAACACTGCCTTTACACCTTTGAACCAGGGACGGCGCTACGAGAGGGTTAGGGGGGCTCAAGCCCCCCAAAACAAGTCTCAGTCCCCCTGTAGCCCCCCTAGATTTTTGTAGTACCGTGTATGCATTTCGACCGAAAACTTAAAATTTAGAAGTTTCCATTTTCCATTACAAAACTTCCATTGGAGCAAGTGTACAATGTCCATCTACATTTTCTGGTTGGGTTTGATCGCAAGGCAACTTTATTACGATGTGTTCTAAAATCAAGGGGGAGAGGGTGCAACTGCAGATATGTCTGGAAAACAGTGGCCACTGATCATTTGATACTAGTAATCGACCAATCATGCAAGCACGTAGCCAAAGGGAGGGCTCGGGGGCTGGAGCCCTCTCTCAAAATCCTACAAATATCTAATTTAAATAGTGTATAGTCGTAATTAATTTGACTTCCTTAGCAGGATTGAACATCCTTTACAATAAGTTGAAATATACTGAGAAATCATCTTCAGGGCTTCTACCTCCCCACTTTTTCGCCTTCAGATGTCAGCTTTCGATAAGGGATGAGGCCCTCCCAAAATAAAATTCTGTTTACGGGCCTGCAATCATATGAGTCGCCAAACTTGTCGAAATCTTCTGCCTGCCTGGTAGGTGGACGTATTCAGTGGTTGTGAGATTGTTATTTGATTGTTGGCACCAGTGGCGGCTGCTTAATACGTGCTACCGTGCTATAGCACGCTACTCAATTTACTAAAATGAAAAGAAAGAAAGGGGCACATTTCATAGATTGAAGAAGTTTAATAAAACACTGCAGTGAAATGAAAATTCTCACTTTAAGAAGCTCAAAAATTTGCAGCGCGCTATGTATTTTCCTCACGCTCTTAACCTACAACGAATACCGTGCTATTGGCTTCATAGCACGCTTTCGCCACCTCGCGGCGCGCCGGATCTGGCCGAATGCCCCTCGGTTCTACGGGGGAGGTAGGGTCGGAGCCAATCAGCTCGGGAAATTCGTCTGCTAGCGTGCTACACAGATCCACAGCACGGTAAGTGTTGTCATCTCAGTATAAGAAGAAAGTTTGCGGATAGCTTTACAGAAACACACAAATTCTTTTCGCGCTGTTCATGGTCATGCACGTGGCATATGGAGCAGTCATTGTAAAGGAGAGTTGTTCCAAGCAGTGGCGTACGAGAGGTTGGGGCTAGGAAATTGATGGGTGGCTACATCCCATCTCCAAATTTTGAGTTTCGGACGAAAGCAGCAAAGAACTCGGAAACAAAGAACCGTGTTAAATGCAAACACCCCTTAAAATAATCTCCGATTACCATTTTTGTCTTTGAATAACTTAAAATGAAGGCTTAAATCGGTGATTGCAAAATATTTTATAGTTTATTCCGGCCGTACGTAGAAAGCAGCTATGTGATACAGACCTTTACAATTCCAGACCCCCCGGGGGGAAAAAAAAACCTGCGTACGCTAGCAACTCCAAGTGAGTGTGTAAATGTGTATGTGTTTTTGGGGGGGGGATAATTGTAAGTGCAAGAAACAACATCTACCTGTAGCACGCATCTGTGAAAAGTCACGAGCCGCCGCTGGTTGGCACGTACAGCTAAATGTGTGCAATTAATTATTAACTTCCATAAATCATATCACTTTATTTCGGAATAGATCTAAGAGGTGTGACAAAAGAATTTTTATAAAGACGACGACAAAAAAATCTTAAGAAGCGTTATGCTTATTTTCTGTTTGTTAGTTTCTCATTGGAGTACCGACAATTGCATGAGTGTTAGCAATGCTTTCCCATTGGTTTCATTGTTATATCTATCCTTATCGCTGAAAATATTCGAGAGAAAGAAATACGATGTTAAAAAATCAAAAAAAGTGTACGAACTACGAATTCGTAAATGCTAAGAATTGGAAAGATTAAAATTGGGCTCCCAGCCCAAATAGTCTGTCGATAAAACTGCTGCTTTGATATCAAGGGGACCCGGGTTCGATTCCCGGTGGAGGTAATATTTCATTAAGTGGTTCAAATTCCACTAGAAACTGTAGCTCTCGTCCAGATTAGCCTCTGTGCATATAGTGGACCTTAATATAGATCTAATAAAGTAATCATTGCAATGCGGTGCGAAAATCATCAAGATTGGGCTATTTGATTGCTCGCAATCCTAGTCCTATATGTTAATTAATTATAATTTGTGATGTTAGAAAATAATTTCTGCAGTACCATCATGGTCAAATTTGATTCCGCGGCCGCAAAGTTCAATTTTGCAATTTTTTTTTGCAAAAAGTCGCGCAGTGACTCTCGCGAGAATTGTGAAAATTCCTTGCTTCGTCGCAGTGTGCCAACGTTATTGCAAACGTTCTTCCCGGTACTGATTTCACATCCCCTTGTGAACTCTCAAGTGATGCTGAGTCTACATCCACATCATTAAATAATGTTGAAGAAGTGCTTTGTGAATCACCTAGAAGTGATAAATGCGTTGGAATGTCTTTTAACTTACTTTTCAACGAAAACATAGACTCAGTGGAATTTAACAACATGTATTCTCGCGCTTCATCATCATCCTGGTCGAGTTCCATAGGTAAAGGTAATGTAAATTCTCCCGTGCATATAGCACCGTGCCATGAAGGCACACGTAGTGGTGTGGTGGGCCCCACACATTCTCGATCTCGGCCACTTTGCAGGTGATGTGATCAGCACCATGCTCCTGCAGTCTTTATCCCCCAGGATTGCTCTCAGGTACCCATTGCTATGAGGCTGGATGCGGAGACAAGGTTGGATAAATTCCAACCAATTCCGGGAATCGAACCCGGATATCCCACGAAGTTGTCAGACTAGACCAGCGCGGCTCCTTGAATGAGTTTCATATTTCGATTATTTCAATAAATTTAATATATTTGCTTGTTTTTATGGATTTTCTTCACACTTAAAATGTCTCACTTATCATATACAAATAACCGTTGACTAGACAATTATTTTGAAACAAAAGAAATGTAATTTTGTTCTATTTCTTTCATAAATAGCAGCTGCATTAGTAGTAATTAAACTAATTAATTAATTATAAAAAATATTAATTAATGTATTATTATTATTAATTAATTAAAGTGTAATAAAACAATGGTAATGTGAATTTGTAGAAAGTTTTCGAAATAACACCCCCCTTGATGAAATCCTGCGTACGCTACTGCATTTGACAAGCAAAATAAATGGTTTCTGCTGCTTCGCCGAAGCTATATCATGGGTCATTCGGACGGATCAAGTTCAAGCAATCACCTGTTACTCGGAACTCCGTTGTACTTCCCAGCAGTATGTTTCAGGCTTTTCGATCCACAACCATCCTTGAAGAAGACGATCGGGTGTTCCAATTGCTTTCGCTTACGGATGCAAAGAGTAAAGACTAGTTAGTTCGTGCTTTTTCCGCGAGATGGCTTGCCTCAGTTGAATCTTGAACGGGAAAGGGAAACCTGTCGCGCAAGAACATGTGTTGTGGTTAGTACGCGTGTGTCTCGGTAAAGTTCGTTTGCGTTTGTTGTGATTAGTTTGTTGATGTTGAGTCGTGATGTAATATGAGCTTCTTACTGTGAGAAATACGTGGTGTGACAGAAGAGTATTGACTTCGTTAGATCATGCTATACCTCTAGACTTGGAGAATTTAGATTTTTCTGAAACTTGAAACTTGCTAAATCAAGAGAGAAGGAAAAAGGTAAGTGATTCAACTCTATTCTTACACTTATAATTTATTGGTTTGTTAATGTTCGCGAATGATGCTTTTCCTGCTCTATTTTATGACAGTTTGTTTCCAGAAGTTCATTTAATTCAGAAAGGCTAGCGGGAATTGAGCCTGTAGTTTTATATCAAATCCTGTCATTTGTGCTCTGCAGAGAATCGAACTCAAAACGCATTGATTACATTACAAGACGAACATATTAACCACCAGCGTACCGCTTGTGGTGTGTACAGTTACGATGCCCGGAGGATGGGGAGAAGCTTCAACTCTTATTCAGATTGTCCATTCTCAAATAGACAAGAAAGGCTTTCCAAGAGACAGTTTTTGCATGTGACATTTTGCCACTCCCACGAAATGTTGTCATCTCCCTCCACATTTCCATTCACCTTTATTAGTGCCGTTACTGTTGTATTGTAGTGGTAGCTTTAAATAATCCACTGAAACGCTGTCAGGTGCCTTGTAATGCACATAGTAAATGTTATTGATTGTAAATTGTTAGCACAAGTTCGATTTGCAAGGCACAGTGGTTAACTTATTCCATCTAAGCACAAAGTGAACTTGTCATGGACGTCCAGAAAGAGGGAGGAGGGGTGGTATGCCCCTCCCTCTAGAACATTTCACACTCATAACTTCATGTTCATTGCGATCGCAGTAATTTATGTTAATTATTGTAAGAGCGCTACGGTAACATATCTTCAAACTGAAAGAGTATTAACTGAAGGCGCGAAAATATGCCTCGTTTGCCCCTCCACTGTAAGAAAATATCTTGCATGCTCCTTCCTGAAAAAATCCTCCGGACGTCCATTCACACTATGTTGTTGAAATTATGCAATTCATTTTGCAGTTTGTCGCTTCTAATTACATGGATCGGCGAATGCATCCGCCTTTTTGGCTCCCATTTCTTACGCCGACGTAGTCTCGACCAATTTTTACTGTGATTTGTAGGTGACGTCACTGGGGGTTTTCGGGAATGGAGGATCCAAGTTGATCATTTCTTATATATGCACAATATACGAAAATTGAAAATGTTTTGTTTGTTTGATTTAAGTTTACTTTTTGTTCGGATAGGCGAATCGGGAATGGACCTACCTACACTGGTCGTACAGTTTAAAGTGGGATCCGAATCACTGTGCAATGTGCCTCCACCCATTGGCGTACGAAGGGGGGGGAGCTGATGGGGCTACAGCAGCTCACCAAATTTGGAGAAAATCAAAATTTTTAAAGAAAGCAGTAAAGAACTCGGGAAACCAAAGTGGTAAATGAAAATCCCCTTAAAACAAACCCCGATCACCATATTTGTCTTTGAACAACTTTTAACCGCGGAGCTATCAGAAAGTTGGATTTTATTTACCTATATCGGCTGATACTTTTCCGGCATTTGCGGCGTGCGCCAAAATGCATCATGACACTTTCGCAGAGTCTAATTAATCATCCAGGTTATTATTTATTTATTTATTAAACACTACAGGCAAATGCCCAATTACAGTGCTTTGAGGTTAAGTTCTGAGTTAGGTTCATACATGTTGACAAAACAAAAGTAATAAAGAATTGGAAAGAGAAAACAAAGACAATGAGAATAGAAACTATAAAATGGAACAGAATAATCGTTACATAACAACAATATATAATACAAGGGTGGTATATCATAAAGTATACAACATACTTTGTTACAATGCTTTTATACAGGGTTCACATAATATGTTAGCTTTAGGTGTAAATAGATCAATGTCAGGGGTATTATTAGAGTTCAGTTAATATTGCACTAATATTGTGTGGAAAACTGTATTTTGTGATTACATAAGATGTATTTTAATGTTCTGTAATACTTGAATGTTTTAAAGCAAAAATCTAATAAATTGATGCACATAATTGGTATTTTGAACAACTTTTAATTATTACAATTTTCAAGTAACGGTATCGGTGAGAATCGGTAGGAGTATCGGCATCGGTGTTGCTATCTGCTCAAAGTGGTATCGACTCAACCAATTGAAGGGCTAGGGTGTAATACATGGTAAGTGACATTTTGGTCATTTTTGAGTTACGAAGTATAATGTGCCATCCTTCAATTTTCGAGTGAAATTGCCATGTCATACAATTTGCATTGGACTCAGTGAAACCTTCTGAAATTGGTAAACACAACACCATAACATTTTATCTACAGTATATAGCTTATAATAACCTTTATTCTTAATGAACTCAGAAATGACCAAAATGTAACTTAAGCAGGATTTTATTTCGAAGGGGGCTGAAATTGTAAAGGTGGATATTACATAGCTGTAATCTTGAGGGAAAGGGGAATACACAAAAATATTTCATAATTAATTGAAGGGCTCGGGTGTAAAACATGGTCACGTTTAGCCAAGAATGCAGAAAAGCGACGTAAAATAACAAAAATACGCAATGCACCCTGGAAACTGCTAATTTTAGAGGATAAAAATGCTCTGGCGACTTATGACCAGGAAATTGCATGAGCATTTTTTCATCGTATTTGCTCTTTTAAGTATTTATAAATAATAATAATCATTAGCCCTCAACGTCACGATTAATCTACGGATGTAAGAGAAATAGGCGTTAAGTAACTACAGATTTCAGCATATTACCGTCACTGGCGTACGCATATTTTTTTTTGCCAGAGGGGGCTAGAATAGTAAATGTGGATCTTACGAAGCTGCGTTACCATTTTAACCTTCTTTTTAAAATCTGTACAGACAAATATAGTAATTTTAGGGTAGGTTACCGTTTACCACTTTGGGTTTTCCGGTGTTTTTCCTTCTTTCAATTGATTTTTTTCTCAACATTTCGGAAAGGGCTGAATCCCCATGACCTCTCCCTGGGCACGCCAGTGGTTACAGTACGCACAAGGCAATGTATATAAATAGTCTATTATCTGGCATGCATAGCAAATTTCATATGATTGATTGACTTTTTGAATTAAGTTATTTTACTTCGCGTTTCTGTCACTTCTGGCTAATTGCAAAGATGAAGATGTATGGTGATAAGATGAAGTAGATGAGGGGACAATCACAAACACAAATGGACAGCACACAACACAGGCCACACGGAGGATTATACTGGTCGTGAGTCCAGGCGCCAGAACCTCACTAGTCTGCAAAATGCAGTCCAGGGTGTACTACGTGGAAGTGAGGTTGACATTTGGATGTCTTCACCAATGGTCGCCCCTTACACCCCAAATTTGATATAATTTCATCCAGTGATATTAAAACTAGACTCTGAGGCTACGAAATGACGTTTTTAAGTGGGTGACGTATTCAGCACTTCGAGCCCCATCGACAGTTTTTTCTGGCTTTCTAGGTAGGAAACTTAGGAAAGTTAAAATATTGCCAGCCAGTGGCGGCGATTGTGTCCCAAAAGTGGGGGGCAAAGACAGTATATTTCTCTTTGTAGATAAGATTTAGCATAGTGCGGGGGCAAAAGTGGCGAAAATTGGGGGGCAACTTCCCCCCTCGCCGCCACTGTTGCCAGCTAATCCAACCATCTTGTAAATAACAACTAGATCAACAGGTGGCGCTGAATCCACTGCATGTTTACTCAATGAACAATTGAACAACGTTAATGTAAGACACATACTACAAACTTCCGTAAGTTTTAAAATGGCAATGAATTGTCAAATTCCAACATCACATTTGTTGTTGGCAAATAAATGGTACGAGGCGAGAAATAAACCAGAAACCGAGGCATCGATAAAGAAAAATAAGAATTTTACTAAACGAAAATTACATGCGACATATTAGTGAGGTGTTGCTCGGTGATAAATTATACTGAACTGTAAAGTATGGTTGCATGCATACATTCAGGAGAAATGTAGTTTTGAAGGGTTTGTAGCGTAATGATAAAGTATCCAAAAATCTTACGAGTTATACAATTTTAATCGTTGAAATGAACAAAGTGGATGAATATCGACAAGTCACTTGTGCCAGAGATATCAAAGCCACTTGGAGATAAATTGAAAACGAGTAGAAGCAGTGGTTCAACAAGTGATAATGTTCGCAGAGCCATCATCTTGTAATTTCAGTTGTAAAATACAAGTACATCAGACATACGAAGACAAGTACGTACCGTTATTTTGAATGAAGGTCACTTCACATAAATATCTCGATACATTTAGGATCTGTACTGTCTTTTGAAGTCCAGATAAGATAAATGTTGAGTCTTATCCAATATTGTCATAAGCTTTATGCGTAAGATCTTACTGTAATTTTTAAATCCGTGGGTTCTGCATCGATTACAACTCGTTTTGGTTGTTACGTTACAAGAATACTAATTGACGGATTGGGTGAAGGCCGGACCAGCCGGACTAAAGACCGATAACCGTTGTTCCTGTTGCTATCGGACTCTTCTCTGCCGACCAACGAACACGGTGCTTGACACTTGTAATGTACTATAGTGACTCATCTCTGTTCTAACATGTACAGTATCATCCTCCTACGTAAGAAAAACGTTGCTCCGACGAGTTTCAGTGTGTTTGCTTGTGAAGATCTAATATGAAATCGAACACATGCAGGAACATGTTGGATCTTTGGTTTCGGCAACGTGGACGTAATCGATAAATACTGCTTTGTAGAATCAACTCAGAGGCCCACTTTGTTGTGAACGTAATATCCGTTGTTGGCTCAAACTGTCAAAGAACTTGCCTAATTAATGTCTGTTTATATAATCCCAGATTACACCTTGAGAGTCGTCTTATGCAACAGAACATTCATTAATTTCGAAGTAATATATAATGCTTATTGTAACAAAGCAAGGTGGATTGATTGAAATTAAGATTTAAAGCACTTTAAAGAAATAATTTATACAATAACGTACTTAAGGATTTTGTAAATATCAGAATCACTTGTGGTGAAAGTACATTAATCTCGTAATCATTTAATGGTGTTTATTAGGCTCTAAGAAAGTAAACAAAATGTATGTACTGCTGTGTTCAAGCTCATTTGAAAGGAAATGAAACTGTAAAAATACTTAAATTTATCTTGATTTAAAGTTCAATAATTTTATATAGGCAAGAATAGCAAATATTCTGTGTTGATAAATATGAAAAATACTAATCGTGTTAAACCGTAAATAGATTCATTATCATTAAACTGTAAATAAAAATGGCAGCTGATATTTTGCAAACTATCATTTAAAAATATTCTAAAATTCAGCTACAAAGATTATAAAAATATTTTTTAAGTTATAATTATAGAGTACATCCAGAATGTTTTATTTTCAGTGGAAAAAAGTAACTGAAATTATTATTGTTTCATTGACACACACAACAAACATTTCCGCAGTAGGTTCATGTACACAGTATCAGAAACATAAATGTATATTACAAATATTTTTTTATTTGCTTTAATCAAACTGTTCAAATATTTTACAGGGCCGTTTAAATTGAAAAAGCCTTTATATAAAAAATACATATCTATATGTATGGTGCCAGAAACCACACAAGCAATTTCTATCGTGTTTTTTTTTTAAAAAATCGATTTAAATAAAAACAATCAACAAAAATTATTTTTTAAATAGAAATCATGATTTTTATCTGCTCTGTAACAAACTAAAACTACTACTTCCTATAAGGGCCTATGAATAAGCCGAGCCGGTGGCCGAGTGCATTATGTGGCCGACTTTCGATTTCGTTACCGAAGTTTTCTGGTTCGAGTCCTGGCCTGAACATAGGTGTTGTTTGTGAGTGTTCATTCATCATAGATATCACTCATCGTCATCTTCGCAATTAGCCAAAAGTGGCAAGAAAGCTAAGTAAATAAATGAATTGATTTATTTCACTTTGCATTTGAACCAAATCAATCAATGAAATCATCACTCGTCCTCATCGTTGCGATTAGCCAAGAGTAGCAGAAAAGCGACATAAATTAACAAAAATGCAGATACCAATCCTATCTAAAAATGAAACTGGTTTGTAGTTCTTATTATAAAGCCGCTCCTGATGAAGTGCATTGTGTACAAATATTAGTTATTACAGCATGCATAAAATAACTGTAATAAAATATTTTAAGAGAACAACCCCGCCCCCTCCCTCTCCCATAGCTATGACTCTGCATGTGACAGAAGAAAAGAGGTTTTATTCGTCATAGCTCTGCTATAGGGTCTATATGTAACCGATAGTGAGCAATAGGAATAAAGAGGTGCCTTATGTGTGCGAATGGTTAGCACAGAGAGATAGGGCACCAGGGTTCGAATCCCAGCCTGGGCATGGGTTTCATCATATCATCACTCATCCTCATCTTTGCGATTAGTCTAAAGTGGAAGAAAAGTGACGCTAAATAACAATAATCAAATTCTAAGAGGGCGCACAGGAATTTTGCCCCTGTGTCAGTCCGGCCCTGCAATGCTCACTCTATACGTGAGCACAGCACGGCGTTCTCCCAGTCACGAAAATGCAGTTGGTAAACTCCCTCTCCCAGTGCAGAAAGTAACGGCTCTCCGTCGAGGAAGCCAGACTGGCCGAGACACAGTTCCACGAAGAAGCGCACGTCATGCGTGTTTACGTTGCTCGGAGTATTGCAGTACATGCAATTAGCAATAGATGGATACAAACAGGCTGGTCTGCAGGTCAGTGTTAGCATCACTGCCGTACTAATTGTGTAAGATGTATTCATGATGTTTATTTTTTTATTTTTTTTTTGGCAAAGAGTGCTGTATTTACTAGAAGCAGGTCACTCGTCTTTTGCCTTTTTTCCTTCGTGTTAAAATGTAGGTGTTCATAAACACCTTTACGTTGTTAAAAATAAGAATTCATTTGCCATAACACAAGGGCTGTGCCATACTCCCAGAGAAGTGAATCATGACTGGACCCACTGGCATACGGGACGGGCTGGAATTGTAAAGGTGGATAGTGCATAACTGCTTTCTATGGTGGCGGCATACACATTAAGATATTTCGTACATTAAAAACCTTCCACTATCAAAAATGGCATTCGGCGACCATTTTAAAGCGAGTTTGCATTTACCACTCTGGTTTTCCCAGAATTCTTCACTTCTTTTGTTTCAAAAAAGGGAGCTGTAGCCCCTATAGCCCCCACCCCCATTTGCGTGGCTGGACTTACAGTTTCAAGTGGGGTCCGAATCACTGTGCAATGTGCCTCCACCGGGGATCGAACTCGGGACTCACAGGCGGATCCAGATATTTTTTTTTCTTGGGGAAGAACAAATGTGTGTTGTGATGTGTGAGAGCGCGCTAATTGAGTTTAATTTACGTCGTTTTCCTGTAACATTTGTTTAATCACGACGAAGGGGGTGAATGCCGATAAGATGGAATGAATCAACGGACAATCACGAATGCGCACACGCACACGAGTCACCACCAGCCCCACAGAGGATTTTGCTGGCTGTGAATCTAGCCGCCAGAGCCTTGTTAGTCTGCTCAGGGCGAACAACATGGAAGAGAGGTTGGCAATTTGGTCATAGGCGTGCGCAAGGGCGGGGGGTGCCAGGGCACCCCCTAATGTTTCCTTAAAAAATAAAAGTGTTGAAACTACCATTAAAATAATGAAATTAATATTCGTGTTTTTTTTAAAAAAAAGTAAAGAATTTCGTTTCACTTTAGATGGCCACTCTTTCCTCCCAAAACAATGTGTATTATAGTAGAACCACGAGGAAAACAACCTGCGCAGACCCGCGACTCCTGTGCACCGTACCCCCGCGAGTAGGGGAGGGGGGAGAGTGGACCATGCTTCCTTATGGCCTGAGGTGGAGGGAAGAAGGGAAAGCTGCGCAGGGACTTTTCGTTTCAAGGTTTTTTCCTTGTGGTCGATCTATAGTATTGTTTACTATAATAATGAGTAATCACGTAGTAAAGAAGATGTTTTTAATTTTATAAATCTCACAGAGCTCCTATACAAATCGGATCGCACTTATCTCTATCCCGAGCACAGCCTCTATTGCTAATGCAACCTTCTTCAACTCACAAGGTTTATTTGGTTTTTTCTTCATTTATACATACCAAGAATATTTGCAGTAGGAATAGAAACCGTATCCACAAGAAAAAGAAGAGTTGGCTGTTCTGTACCAAAATTGATTTTCAAATGTTTACTTTCATTATTTATATAATATATATATTGTCGCAATGACAGGAAAACCTGTTCTAAAGTGATAGCGAATACTCACAGGCTACAATCTTAATATTTCAATTTCATATAGCCTAACTACTAATACTTTCTGTGAAATAGGAACATGAATTTACGTCAATTAGGCTAACATTGTCAGGATAAGCAATTCAAAGTCCCCTTAACCCTAGAACACTACCGTGTTCCAATATTACAGTATAACTACCGCTACGTAAAATTTACGTGCATGAAGAAATCTATTTTTAAAGCAACCTCTACATCATGAAAACAAATTTCTATTCATTGTGAACATTATCTTGTTTATTTTTCCTTATATTGGAATTTTAATCTTAATTTTAAAATGTGTAAACATGGTTTTATTAAACATAGAATATTTTAAGAGAAGGTCTTGCTTGACAAGCCCGTTCGTACATTAAGAATGAAGGCGAAAAGTTCGAGCAATGAAAAGCAAACAATAATAATATTCATAACACTGTAAATAAGGAACAAATGTATTTTTAAAGTCTTACAAGATAATAGTGCATGCTTCTAAACTTTTGTTTTCAAAATCTAAGTATCCAAATCGAATTTACAAATGTCAAAATTACGTGGAAGATATTTCACGTTTTACACTGCTACGTAAAATTGACGTACAGTGCACAACATAACAAACCAAATCATGACTATCAGCGCTAGCACTCTCCTTACCACAGTGCTGCCTTATGTCTAACAGACAACTTGAGGCACTGCTAGGCAGAATGGTGAGTGGGTGCGAGGTGGGAGGTAGGGGAGGGATTTGAGCGCAAAGCATACGTAAATTTTACGTACGGTAGCGTTCCACAAATTGGCTTCCCACAGGAGGAGTACGTAGTTGTCATCCTCCTTTTCTTGTAATTGTAGAAACTGCAATACTTTCGGTTCTCTTGTGACGTGGCTGCTACTGTACTTGTCTCTTCCTTCCCCAGTAAGGGGATGACGCTTGTTGTAGATTAAATAATGTTGGTCGAGCACTTGTTATGCCTTCTTCAAAATTGACTTTCTTAATTCCTGTGACAGTCCCGGATTTATTAGCCTTTGCTCCTGCCAGATCTTGGTCAAGTTCTCATGGAGGTGAAGCATGAACTGAATTCATGAGAATGGTCTCTTTTCTGAGTTGCCCTGATCGTTGTAGAAGTTGTGGGTGTGAATAATGTATCCATTAATCGCTGCGATGTTGATCATATTATAGAAAAATGAGATATTATAGAAAAAATTCACGCAAATCTTACGTGAATACAAATGGCGTTATTACTACATGCACGTCAAAATTACGTGTAAGATTTTTCTTCTGTTACTATCGCTACGTATTATTGACGTACAGAGTCCTACATAACGCACAAACTAAAGACGTTCACTGCTTCCGCCCTCCTTACCACAGTGCTGCTACGCACCTGACAGAATGCCCGAGGAATACCATAGGTGGAGGGGTAGGTGGATGCGATGTGGGAGGTAGGGGAGGGAATTGAGCGCGAAGCATACGTAAATTTTACGTACGGTAGTGTTCTAGGGTTAAGACACCCCTAATAAATTGTCTATGCACGCCTATGAATTAGGTACCTTCAGCGAAGGTGACCCCTCCCATACATCCTGTATGCACATTCGTGCGTGTGGAGACGTGAATCCTAGAAAAAGGGGGATTTTTATGTGCTGTGTGTATGCATTCACATGACAAATTCACGGTTTATTCATCCCGAGATCTGGATTTAACCATCCATGCTTTCTGTGTGTTTTTGATTATTTTTTAGTAAAGTGTATTTGAAGTTAAAACTAATTGCTTATCTTCGTTCTTTTAACCAAAATTCTCCCTCCCCCTAGAGATTTTTGGTTGAGGAATTATTTATGACAAGATTGTTGTTATAGGTCTTTCCTACTCTTACGGCGGGCGCTCTATATGCTGGCAAGGGAAGTGGGGAGAGGGGAATACGCAGCAGACCAACCAGACAACATCGGTGGCGCCGAGAGTTACGACGTCGAGAGGAGGAAGTACTACGTGCACCTCATTATACAGGCTGCTACGTTTCTTATCACGCTATAGATTGGTCGCTTCCCCGTTCCCCACTTCCTTTGCCAGCATATAGAGCGCTCGCCGCAAGACTGGAAAAGAGCTATAGTGGGGGAAATCCCCCCCCCCCCCCCGTACGTCGAAGATTTCGTACCCTGCTCTTAAATCACAAGGCGACAGCGTTATCACGACCCCATCGAAGAGACCCTTGAATGTTGTCATATGGAATTAAATATTTTCTCCGCAATAAACTACCTTAACAGGGCTAAGCTCGTCTCCTTGGTCAAATCCGGCAACGCGAAGAGCGGCGCAGCAACTCTTCAACCTGCCTTTCTGCTACAGGTTATCGCACCCTGCCTTTGAAGTTTTCGTTCGTCTTCATCTCGGAGCAGGACGTGAGAGGAGGTTTGGTCGGTCGGTGGATTCTTATGCATGCTCATGGTCGAGGAAGGAGGAAGGACCTCTCTTCTTCTTCTTCCTCCTCCTCCTTTGCCCCATCCGGCGAAGGCTTCGCTTGATCATAATCTGGAGGTGGTGGGCAGAACCTTGCACGGACACTCAAATGAATGTACGCGTTCAATCTGAAGCCTTGGTCATTTTTTTTTATTTTTTTTAAAATTTAAAGCTCGGTTCTGGCTGGCCTGTCGTGTTCATGGGGGAGGAGAGGGTGTTCTCGTGAAAATATTTTAAAATGTAGTGCTGGTTAGGAAAGGTATCGAGAGACAAGACTGGGCAGTCCCGGTCTCGTCTTGAGTTGTGGATGTCTGTCTCGTTCTAGGTCTCGGGCCTATCCGACGGCATAGTTGTAACGTCGCCTGTAATCAAGGGGTCCCGGGTTCGATTCCCTGTGGAGACACATGGCACAGTGGTTCGGATCCCACTTTAAACTGTAGGTCCAGTCCAAATTAGCCTATCTGTGCATAAATTGGACTTAAACATCAAATCAATCAATCGTTAGGTCTCATCTCGCGTCTCAAAATATATGCATATTTCTGATTTGGTTAATTTTACTTTTTATGTCAATTTTGGCTAATCGCGGCGATGATAATGACTGATAATGAAATTTATGAAGGGACACTCACAAAGAACATCCATGCCCAGGCCGGAATTCGAATCTGGGACCCCTGGGGTCGTAACGCGCTATTCTAATCAATCCTCCTCGGAGGTCGGCAAAACTCCGTGGCGCAACAGCCTACTCAGAGCCAAGGCCTGTCAAGCGGTCTTTCGTTTGATGACACGTGGTCAGAGCATCAACTCCCATCCCCGCAGTTTTATCCCTTTCCAAACTGAGGTTTCTTTTCAAGCACCTCCCCAATTGTGATCACGAAGCTGGGTCAACACCGAAATTTTATGGGCTCCCACCAGGAATCAAACCCGGATCCGCTCACACCAGAGACGGGAGCGCTAACCATTTGGCTATGTGGGAGCCCACATATACATTTCCTCCATGATTTTTTTTCTGCTTGACGCCTCACTTCGACGCTACAAGCCCTTGAAGAACTTATTTTTTTCTTAAATATATGCAACCGTGCTCTACAGGTCCACAATTGCCACTGTCAGACGATGTATTTAATATAAAAACAATACATTGCTTCTCTGCAAATAATCAGGTTAATATCCCCTTGAATGACTCTCACGGTAAAGTAATTTTGGTGTTCCAGTACCATACATTCCAGTTTACAAAGAGGAAATAATTTGTTTGGAATATACGTACGTATATAGGGGAGACCGGGGCTAGTTGTTACATAGAGTTTTCGGTGACTTCCGCTAGGGGTAGCACTTCCTTATTCATAGAGGACGTGACTTATTCGACAAAGACGTCCTGGTTGTAGTTTGGTGCCAGTGGTGACATGTCAGTGGACGTTACGAGTGTTTTTTCACTTTTTTGGTTTGAAAGTGATTATTGAGGGTTGCGTTCCAGTTGTGATTTTTACATGAAGAAGTGAAGGTAAGTTTCCGTTATTTTTTATGTTTGAATCAATAATTATTAACGTTGATTTCACGCAGTTACAGATCACTTTCTTGTCTTCATCCGGACAGGACTACATTGGAAGTAATTGCGTCGCGCGGGGCTAGTTGTTACATCGTGTACGGGGCATGTTGTTACATTGTAAACTAAACAAGAAGGTAAGGAAAGTACAGCATGAAAGGAATTCATACAGTGAAGATGAAGACTGTTTGTGTATTATTTGCTTTCATCCGTTTTCCGAAAGTAAAAAGGGGGAAGATTGTGTACAGTAGCTACAGAAATTGAAATCTCATTTTTAAAATTTTATGTTTGTTTCTTCAATTCGCAAAAAGTTGCAAGGGAAAAGTAACAAGTGGATAAAATGTTTGTAGACGTTATATACTTTTGCCTCTCTCTTAATCTTTATTTTTATATGTATGTCTTTACTGCATAAAACTTTGTTGTAACAACGTGCTCCGATACTGTAACAACTTGCCCGAGATCCAAAAATGTAACGTTTATGCCCCGATACTGTAACAACTTGCCCGAGTTCCAAAAATGTAACGTTTACAAGTTCATAATGTAAAGCTATTCCATTGGAAGAAAATATATTCATTGACCAAAGGTGTGATGGTTTAATTCTGAAAATTTGATTATTGCATGTGCAGCATGAAGCTCATAAAAAATTCCGAAGTTAAAATTGTAACAACTAGCCCCGGTCTCCCCTACGTTTAAGAAAGGAGTTTATTCAAACCAAGCATTTGTTAAAATGATTGTTCACCAGAGCCAAATTCTTTTAGTAATCGCGCACATTTGCTTAGTGTTACCAATAAATTTAGTCAAAGTTACCACATTTAGTAAGGGCTACCAAATTTATCAAGCAAATCCAAGACAGATATTTTTGATTCGAGACGAGCCCGAGCCACTGGCAGATCCTGTGAAGAATTCTGGAAAGCGGTGAGAGTCCTTTTGGAGTTCATCCTCTGAGTAAGGGACAACGAGCTTCTTTCAAGAAAGATCTTGGTGCAGTCGGTATACTGTAGATGGACCCGGTCCATTTTGAACATTCCCAGCACAATGCAACAAAGAGTATTTGTGCAGTGCACTTCTGCGAACAATTTATGTAACTTCCGGTGAGGACACGTCTCGGTTTTCGATGAATGAATGGATTTCAATCGAGACTACGTTCATGGAGTATGAATGTAGCCTCCATCCAGTGTTGCCACAATCTAAGAGTGCAATTCCCCTTTTTCTGGTGCAAAATTTCCCTTTCTTTAATTCCCTTCATCTAAAAAAATTGCTATCAATAATTTTGTGACATCGGCTATCATTATCGCGAGTTAACCCATAAAGAGCATCAATTCACAGTAATATTTGGAGTGATTGAATGCATGAAAAAATAACAGAAAATGAAGATCTTCGATATCAAATTCTACACCTTAGGAAGATATACAAAATTTGAAAAGAAGAATTGATGATAACAGTTACCGCTAGACTTATAAGTGGTTGTATTATTGTAATTTTTAAAAGTTCGATAATTGGAATGTTCTTAAACTAAATTTAAATTATTATGGTTTTTGGTTTTACATGTTTAAAGAAAATTTCACATTTGAAAAATCTTAAATCTAATATATGAAGCTGATATGGTGTGCAAGGGGTGACTCTTTTACAAAGTAAACTGCATTTTGCAGACTACAAGGCTCTGGCGTCTGGAGTCACAGCCAGTGTAATGCTCCGTGCGACTTATATTGTGTCCTGTGCATGTGTTTTTGATTGTCTTTCGTTAATTTCATATTATCACCATCCATCCTCATCTTAGTGATTAGCCAAAAGTGGCAGAAGAGCGATGCAAAATGAAGCAAATCAATAAGTCAGTTATGAGTTGATGTCTTAAAATTTTCCTACAATTTTGATATTTTTCTTTTTCCCTTTTGACTTATAATTTTACCCGAATTTTCCTTCATTTGGCAACACTGCTTCCACTCCCAGAACATAAGCGTGTGGTGAAGGCAGTTCAGTGTAGAAACCTCTCGACACCACGTGCGTGTATAGAAGCAAGCCACCTGCAAAGCTACTCATCAATACTCAGAGCCTAGTTTCTGCCCGTTGACCACTCCCGCCCGGGTCTCGATAACTGAACCACATTCCTCAAAGAAACATGTCCTCCTACTCTTCTCTCCATCTCGCCATATGTGCTCGCTACTCTCCGGCCACAAATTTCAAGGGTTGCCATAAACAAATCGTTTCCTGTGTGCACCTGTCTTCATCTCCAGTTTGAGTCCACTGAACTTTTCTTTTGTTCTTGGTGTGCATCGGAACGTCACTTTTTGAAAGTGAGTCAACTTAAAGTTACTCATTTTTAAGAGTAAACTTAGTTGCACTGAAGATCGAAGTTACCAAAGTCCATTTTATGCTTAGATAGGCCAATCGGAGGGAACCGAACCACTAGGTACCTCGACCGGGTATCGAACTTTGGCCCAGTTGATTACAAGGCGACAGCGTTACCAGCACATCATATCCGGTGGAGACACATAGTGAGGGTTGCACTTTAAAAACTGTAGGTCCAGTTCCGATTAGCTTATATGTGCATAAAGATTCAAACAAAAACTCAACTCAGCCAGTACACCATCGAGGAGACCCCACAGTTGCAAGAATATTGCAGCTAAAGTTACCCATTTGAAGAGAAACTTGCAGCCGATTTTGAAAAGTAACTCGGTTGTAGGTAAAGTTACACCTTTTGAAGAGTTATTCAGTAATTAAAAATCTTAGTACCACAATTACAGTTAAATCAGTACTCATTTTGAAGAGTATATCATTAGAGTTATTGGTACCAATTTTGAAGAGCAACATGTAATTAGTTACACTTTTTGAAGAGTAACTGAGCTACCACTGGCGACGTTAAGTAGGGTCAGCAGGATGGGCAAAGCCTTCTTCCCGACCCCACTCCCAAATATCTTGGCTATTAACATTTAATATCCTCCGTATTACCATGGGTAATATTCTGCTATTAACTTTCGACCTTCTTACAATTTTTGTGTACCGCCCCCTTCAAATCTCCGGAGAAATACACCTGACCTATTGAACACTTGTTTGTTCTGTCATATATTTCTTGTAAGGAATCGTCTTTCTCCCATCGTGACGATGACGTCGCTTTTATGGTATCCATGGACCCACGACCTCCTCACAGAAGATCTCGGTTTCGAGTCTGAAGATGAACAAAATACACGAGCAGAAGCAAGACACTCAAAGTTTTTGACAATGGCGGAGGAAAGGTCTCTCTTCGGAAAATCAAAGGAGGGATGTTTTTTTTTTTTTGTTTTTTTTTCAAACAATGTTTAGAAGATTTGTTGTTAGCTTTGGTTGTCTGGGGGCTGGGCATTTTTGCTTTATTTTAGACATTACCCCTCGAGAAACGTTTGGGTATACTTCTGAGGACAGGCACGTAGCCAGAGGAGAGCTAGGGGCTGACCCCCCCCCCCCGAAATCCTACAAATGTTCGTTGGAAATAGTGCATAGTGCTAATTAATTTTATTTCCTTAGCTGGATTAAACATCTTGTATATTAAGTTGTAAGTTGTCATCTTTATGGCTTCTATCCCCCCTCACTCATTCGCCTTTAGATGACGGCTGCTTATAAGGGACGAGCCCCCCAAATAAAATTGTAGCTACGAGTCTGCCTGAGGACTACGCTAGGCTCCAAACGTAATAGAAGAAGTAGGAATAAATGACACAGAAAGAGAGAGACCGACCTAGAATAAGACTCTCTTCAAAGGGAAAAGAAAGTAGAATATCTAGGTAGAAGGAGGGCGAAACAGGATATACTGCAGGAAGCAGGAGATATCGCTGATCGTGACAACAACTGAGTAAAAGTGTAACAATCAATTAAAATTTAATTTAAAGCCGACACCTGGTAAAATATTCTAACTAATGTTGCATGTTCAAATTCTTTGGCGTAATATTTCATGTTTGTTCAGGTACATCCAGTGATTAACTTTCTTCATAATACCAATCAATTAGTGTATTCAACAGGTACAATACTTGCAAAATTAACTTCAGTTAGATATTGTTATTATTTCTGAAAATGTCAAAGTATGTATTTTATTGGAGCTGCATTGGTCTAGTCGGTAGGGCGTCTTGACTACCACGCAGGAGACCTGTGGTTCACTCAGCCTCATATAAATGAATACCTGGGACCAACACTGGGGAACAAAGACTGCCGAAGCGTGGTGCGGAGCACATCACCTAAAAAAATTTGGGTGCTCTACCTCCACATCTTTCCTGTGTGTGCCTGGAAAACTTTACCTATCGTTACATGTCTTTTATTATTTTAGAAAATCCTTATTTCCTTTTGCAGAAAGTATCAATTACATTGTTGACCCTTATAAAGGGATAAAATATAAAATGAATTAATACCTTTTGTGCGCAGGGGTGCCCACAGGAGGGTTTCATGACTGCGTCATGGGAATTTTGGGGGGGACAAATTGTATACCAATTCTATATATCTTCACACAATAAGGGTGGGGGGGATCGTATCGTTTGATTGACTTGTTATTGATTTTTAGTTTTGGTTATTATGTTTACGTTTAGTTATTCTACCTACCTGTGGGTGATCGCGGCGAAAGGGTTGAAATGAAACACCACCTCTTATGCCTTTAGAATCGGTTTGGATGGAAAGGGGGGGCTGGTTTTCGCATTAATACAAGGTTAGTCGAGCAGACAAACTGTGCAGAATAAAGTTGACACTAACAATGGCAGTGAGCCTAAAGTATCTAAAGTAAACATATATTGCTTAAATATATCTGTATTATACAGTGACGCAACCACAGGGGGGGTCATTGCCTCCCCCAACCTTCGACGGAACTCAATTCTAGGGGGCAATGGGGGACAAACATTGACGACCAAGGGCACCTGCAGGGGGCACACAGGAGCAATTACCCCTTCGATTTCGAATTTTATGCAAATAAAAATTCGTTTCGTAAAATTTTCTTGCTTGCTTCGCTCGCATTATCTGCTTTTCTCGTTTTCGTCATGTTCAGAGCTATAGCTAGGGGCGGCGGGAGTCGGCCATGGACGCCGAATGATCTAAATGAAATAAAAAGTTGTAAAAGAAAGAATGTCATGGAGTCCAGTGAAATTATTTGAGCCCTATTAAATCAATATTCTTTTAAATTGCAAAAATTAGATCTAAAAATTTATTTCAATAATATGTGTTGTACTGTATATTTGTATTGAATAAGCTTTGAATATCTATACAATTTAGTGTTAGCTTGTTGCATATGTATTTTCTTATTTTATGTTGCTCCATGTTGCATACGTGTAAAACATATGCTGTACATGAATGTTTATGTATCTTCGGAATGCATTTATCACTCATTTTCTGCCATTCAAAAATACAGTCTGTGGCTTGATTTCCATTATTAGCTAATGTGAAATTGACGGTGTTGAAAAAATATTTCAAATTGTTTGTTACAAACAAATGCATTAGCACTGACTTCTACCATCTTCTTGCGTAATTTATGAGGATAATAACGTCTTTGATACTACTACTGGTAGTAGTAGTAGTAATAATAATAAGAAAGCCATTATTATTATTATTATTATTATTATTATTACTAATGGTACGTTTATCCTGGTACTTGCCCCTCCCCCCAAGACAAAAGTTCGTTGTTATATTTTTCCGCAAATTTTGACTGACAAAAATAATTTGAGTAATTAATTCGGCATAAATGGACGGGGGGCAAATGTTCTACCTTTTTGTGGGGAGTGCGTCATGGGCCTTGGTGGGGATGGGCACCCCTGTTTGTGCGAACATATTTCTAAGAAAAGGTGGGGAGGCAAACAAAATATCTTTCATTACCCGGCTCAAGCTCATTTTGTGAACATAAATATGACCCAAAATATGATTTACCCCATGCTTTAGACCAGATCTCGACAAACCGTTGACCCGTAGCTATCGGGAGCATAAAGTATGTAGCTTAGATCAAATGTTTAAGTGCATCATCGAGAAAGATGCATCAAAAACACATCAATTGATGAATCCGATTACAGCTCGACATTGAAAGAAAAGCTCACTTTCATCATATTTTATGCGCTTTGGCGTTATCTTTACAAACGGTACAAAAATACATCGAACTGTAAACCGGATTCTTGGCAAAGGCACCAATCGATGCGTTTCTGTGTGTGGCTCACCATGTGTTTGTACATATATCCGGATAATATCTCAATGACTAGTTTCTCTGTTTTAGTCTTGAGGTTTTGTCTTTAGTCTACTTTATGCACAGAAAGGCTCCGAACCACTATGTGCCTCCACCGGGTATCGAACCCGGGACCCCTTGATTACAAGGCGACGACTACCACTGCGCCATATCTCTGTTTTAGTCAAAATATGAGCCAAAGGTTAAGCGCCATAGTGTTCACAAAAGCTAGAAACGTGTTTAAATTAATTTAAGAATGGCAGTAATGACGTGACATGCCATAACATTCGGGGCTCTGTTAATAACCAATGACGTAACGACTCATATCGATTGTCTTTGCGTGTTGCAGAAGGATACAGAAACCACTTGCGGCCATCGTTCTACGCTTTTGTTCCAAGCGCCAGTACTTTGAGAAAAGCATATTAAGTTATGTGGCAGGCTTAAGGCCTTAATTATAAAGTTGGAGAATCGAGGTGTATCATTACAGCTTTTTATGACGTGGTTTATCTGGGCTTCGATCGTGTTGTGCTGCCTCGAGTGAAGAGGGGAGGAATGGGATGGCGAGAGAAAAATATGAAAAAATCGAAAACGGTTCTGATGCATTAAATGGATTTTCTTCTTCTCTCTTTTATCACCAGTTGTCCGTTAACCTGAAGTGGCCATCCTGAAATTCATTCGATGAAACTGCATCGTGCGTCGTACCTTGTTGAGTGAATGTGTATTCACTTTTTCCAACGACTCACTTAACTTACCCAATAGACAATGGGTAGGCTATATATCGCAACATTAACGACGAGCCGCCCGCCCGTTTCCCACTTCTTCTTTTTTTTTTTTTTTTTTAGAAAAATATATGTACTAGCATTATTATTACTGATGCATAGTATATTGCTAAGATGATAATATCAACGCGGTAAGATTTGCAGGTTTGATTTAAATAAAACAACAATTTAATGCATAACTCAAAATCATATATCTTTACATAACTCCATACTTGGTAATGAATCAACAAAACAATTGAATATGACTTGCAAATCATAATCTATCATGTACAACTTCTCCCTCCTTTCAAGTGACAGGTCTAGTCTGTCAGGTGGTTTTCTTAGTCTGAAGATCGGCGTGGACTGTTTTAAGGCTCTCCTCACACCAGGGGTGTCCGCAGGGAAGTTATGGCGCAGGCTGCGCCATCGAGATTGGGGGGGGGGGGATTTTTTACCTTCAAATAATATAAAATTCATTCAACATTTATATATTTTTCCAAAATATATGTAAAGATTTTACACCTTAAATGCACCATATTTAATCCTATTAGATAAGAAAAATAAGTGTTTAAGGGTATTATCGAAGGGAGGGGGGTGGGAGAAATATCCAACTCCAAAATATTAGGCCTTATTTATTCTGGGTTCTGGGAGGGGGATTCTGAATTAAACGTTGAGGGAAGAGTATCCAACTCTAGGTCTTAGATTGTGGCGGGTATTTTACTTAGAGGGGGATTGAGCATTAAATTGTGGGGTATCCAATTCTTGTGTATTACTATTGTCTTAGACTGTTGCTAAATTCTTGCGTGGAGACTGAGAATTAATGTTTTGGAGGAGGCAATATCCACTCTTCAATATCAACAGTAAGTCTAAAATTGGCTTGGAAATGGTGGTGGTAGAATTGAGTATTAAATTTCAAGGGGGGGGGGTATAGGAATCTTTTGATAAAGTGTTAAATCTTAGGTTGTCAAGGGAATTTTTTTTGTAGTGGAGAGAGTGAGTTCGAACATTAAATTTTGGAGACTGTATTTAGCAACGTTTCGCCCCCGAACGTGCCGAAAGATAAACTGGAAAAGACTAATTATCTCGGGATCATAAGAAAGTATTTACACCCCATTAAATTAATATTCTTGAAAGCCTGCAAAGAAATGGATATAAAAATTGTCTTGCTCGCTTCGCTCGAAATCATGTGTTGCAAGAGCGCGTGTTTGTTTGGCGCTTTACTGAGATGGATGTGAAGTTTTATACTATAGGTGCATTACAAGACATAAGATATTCTCGATATTCATTAATAACATCACTTAATGCTTAGGGTTGGTATACTATTTAATTTAAAGCAGGTGCATCATTTGGAACAAAAATATATCGAATCCGCATTTCTAACTTCTTGTCACAGGAAAATTTTACTTTAACAAGTTAAATTTGTACTGAAGATAAAATCCACGTAATTATTGTTATAGGTTACTAATATAAATATATTTACCCCAAGAAAACGGGGTGGGGTGAGTTCTTTGAAAGAGGAACCGTATTATATTATCTCCCTGAGCTTTACTTTGTGGGGCTTACTATATGGTTTGAGTTCGCGAATAATATAATTTGGGGGGACGCATGACAGATTTTTTTGGGGGGGGGGGATTGCGCCATTGGCCTTGGGAGGATGGGCACCCCTGCCTAACACGCTCTCTCATAGGGAACCATCGGAGATCCAAAATCTATTTTCTGCATTGTCAGTACCCAACAGCTCTTCGTAATTCCAAATCCATCTTCTTCAATTACTGTACAGATATTCTGTATTTTATTTATTTAAATTAGATTTAACTGCTGAGAAACAGGAGTAATATACAAGATAAAGACATAAGGTACATTTAAAATTACACGACACACGCATTGAAAATAACTATGTACTGAAAATACACTTAAATGCACATTTATTTTGTGCATTGATTACCATCCTTCCTACAGACACTGTGTTATGCCAAGAGAATATGTAAATATATTGTTTGTACAATTGGTAGTAGAAATAATATTGAACTCTTATTGTAACCCCACATATCTATATAATAGGCGTGGATGATTGTTAGTGTCCATTCATCAATTTCATCATATCATCACTCATCCCCATCTTCGCAAATTAGCCAAAAGTGGCACAAGAAGCGAAGTAAAATAAAGCAAATCAATCAAAACAAGTTTATTTCTGGGAAAGTTGACAAATTGAACTTCAAAAGTATAACTTGCACAAGAGTTCACAGAAATGTCTAAATATGTAATTTAGCGAATCAGTGTTAATGAAAATTGATTTCCTTTCATAGGTTATCTGTATCGATTAATTCAGCAAAGTAGATGCATGGTCGATTTAAAAGAAGGCTGCTGCTATAAATTGAGAGCTCGTAATCTGATATTGTTCGCTATAAATTACAGAACAGATGAGCTACGTAAATATTTATTTTGCCTCAACTGGGACAAACTTTCATTGAAATGAACATATCTCAAAATAATAGGAGCTGCTGCTTCATAGTTTGTTTCCATGTCAATGTATAAAGATTCTGCATGTGAACTATATAATTCTAATAACCTTCATGTGAACCACTTCTCACTCGGCAGATGTCCACACAGTAATCAAACTCTTCCCTAGTATTCCCAGAATAGCCCCGTCTAGTTCGCTGCATTTTATTACTCTCTCTGTACTCACTTGTCTAGTTGGTTACGCTGTGCAACACCGACTCGTCTACTTAGTTGATTTGAAGTCAACTGGTGTATTTAGTGTCTGCGCCGTTTGCACTCAAATGCACGATTAGGCGATTGGGGAGCAGTTGCTGTTAATATTATAGCCCTGGAATCAAGGAGTCCCTGATTTGATTCACAGTGGAGGCACATTTCTGTTATTCATATCCCACTTTATGTCGAGTTTCTGTTATCTTAACTGTGCACAAATGGAATTTAAACTATGCCAAATATTTGACTTTGCTGTGTATGCTGTTATAATCAATTTCTCAGTGTTGGCTTTGTTGCTGCAAGTTTTCTAAGCACTGCACTTTACAATGATTTGTAAACAGGACAAGACTGGGCTTTGGTTGAAATCAGAAAGCAGGTTTACGGCTTTTTCTTGAGAACTGTTCAGTTGATAGGAATGGTACCATTTCTCAAGGGTATCTCATGTTATCTTATCCTGTATGACAATGACCTGCGGTGTTGTGTTTGCGGGGCACAGAGGAGTTGGTAATCTTCGTTCGGTACACTCTAACAACAGTGTTTATGCATCGCTCCTTCGCCGTGTCAATAACCAGTTTCCAGCCTTATCCCCTTTGTGAATGGGAAATTAACCGAATGCAGGTTTTTCCTGTACGTGGCGACGAAGTGAGGATTGTTCCTTGTAACTCTTCAATGTCAAGGTTTTCAGTTGCGCCTCGGCGAACGCGAGAAAGTTGTTTTGTGGAGTCAACATCCAAGAAAAGTCATCCCAGGGTCTACCACTCTCACATGTGGCAGTTCTGGGAACAAGGAGCACTTGAGCCTTTGTATCAATTATCATGTTTCTATGTATATATTTATCTCGAAGATGTGTCTCCAAAAACTGACAGAACTTACTTGTATATCAATCTAGGTGGAGCTGTGGGTATTGTACAGGGTGATCAAAAAGAAACCCAACCTTATGGGGAAATGTAGTTGATCATTATGTATTTTCATACCAGTTGCTCCCCGGAGACAATGACAAACGTAAAGCTTACTGTCAGTGGTTTATGACATCTGTAACGCCAGAAGGGGGAGAACTGGGCGATTGGTATTGGTCTGACGAAGCGTGGTTTCACCTTGATGGGTACGTAAATGCCTAAAATTCTCGAATTTGTTCCACGGAAAACCCTCATCAGCTGAATGAGACGCCTCTCTACTCACAGAAACTTGGTGTCTGTTATTCAATATCACGCAGTGACATCTTCAGAACATTCTTTTACGGCACAGTGAACAGTGACCGATACATTCAGATGGTGCGAGAGTTTATTGGCACTGTACAGGTTCACAGGTTACAGCATACGTGGTTTCAACAGGATAGTGCTACAGCCCTTACCGCCAACAACATAATGGCGTATTTGGTACACTGTTTTCATGGACAAGTAATTTCTCAGGGGTTGTTTCCAGCTCGGTCTCCAGATTTATCACCTCCCGACTTTTTCTTGTGAGGTTACCTCAAGGTAACTTACACATACTTTTAAAAATCAGTAACTGTCTCTGAATAACTATTTAAAACGAGTTACTCAGTTACTTTTTGTACCAACTAAGTGTAACTCAGTTACTTTTATAAAGTAACTTTCAAAACACTGAATATACAGCAATGTATCAATACACAAAAGTAGACAAAATTTTGGTAATATCTTATTTTCCAACCATGGACGTTTCCGTATGTATCCGATCACTTTACGATTCTGGTTCATAAACATGTATATATGATTTTGCAGTCTACGCCACGTTATTAGGGGAACATGGGCGGCGTCCTGAGAGTTCCCACAGTCCTGCTGGAGGGATTCCCTGCCTGAGCAGGAACTAAAGAGTGGTCTTCTCAGGGAACTGGAGTGGAACGGGATGCAGAGAACCAAGGAGGACTTCTCGGAAAATGAAGCCATCCCACCCAGGAGTCTGGAGCAAGGGGGAAGGGAGTGTTTTTGCTCATTCCGGTTCGTGACAAGGAAGAAACTCCGCCCAGTGCTTTATTAGCTGATTTCTTTGTGCTGCGACCCTGAACGGTGGATCTTTGTTAGGTCGGTAGCTTAGTCATCCGGATCTATCCGAAAACGGGGCCTCTTCGATTCAGCCATTGTTTGCGCCACCAGATTTGTCTTACTACTTTTTCCATTCTAGTAATGTGTGATAAACTGGAGAAGAATTGAGCGGCACGAATTTGGGAGCAAGACAAGTAAGGTTCTATCGTCCTGCGCTGCTCTTATCCGTAAATCACAGTTCGTTTTATCAGCTTAATCAGAGCTTTGTTTTATCGCCTCTGGAATGCATTCATTACATGCAACAGTCAGGTGAAAAAGTTTAATCGAAAGGTCCGGCGGCCCGAGGCGCTGAAATTGCCCGTTCTTGCTTTGGTGAAGCCAGATACTGTGCTGAAAACTATGAATGTTTTTTTTATTTTTTTAAATAGTAAAAACCAAATAAATTGGCAATTTTTATTTACTACATGACCGATCTAGAGGATCTGGAACTTGTATCTGAAAGATTGTACCACCGTAAAGTGCAGTTGCAAACATTAACGATGTAAATTTCGGGAGATTTTTAACATAACGTACAGTGAGATTCACAAGTATCGCTCAGCAAATTGTCCACAGCTATTTTCATTGATTTTTCTCTTGTATCCTAGGTGCTTTTAAGAAATTTATTTTTATATATGCTGATACAGAGGTTGTCAGCAGCTTGTTTCGTGTTATGTTTTAAATTATTTAAGCTCTCATTTTATATAAAAAAGTGAGTGAATATGATGATGGACAATTTGCTCGGTATTACTTATGGAACCCGCTGTACCCAACCCCTTTCCGAGTATTTCATCGAATTATGATTCGCTCTTCATCGCAAGTCGGGTGTGCTGTCTGGCGTCCGATTTCACCAATAATGCACCGTAATTTTACGGGCGGTCTCTGTGGCGGAGTGATGAACGCTATGACAGCGGTCTATAACCTTTCGTTCCCCATATATCTCCCTTAGTATATTTTGTTTTTGTGCAACCCCAGGGTTTAACTAAATATTTGATTTCCTAAAGTTGCTTATCATGGGCCGTTTCTTGCAATTATAAAATTTATTACAATATAAAATATTAGAAATAGTAAAAACGTGACGTAAAATAACTAAAATGGGATAGAAATGGAATGGACATATTTTCCCTATGCATTAAAACTCATTCGGTACCATAATTATGCATTAAGTTATTTGCAGAATTACAGAACTACAGCAATTTGCTGATTAATATAGTTTCTTTCATTCATCTAAAAATATATGGACACTCGAATGCGGATATTTGTCACCAGTGGCGAGCCCAGGAATTTGTAGCTGGTGCATTTTCTTTTATTTCATTCCTATATTTTGCTATATTTTCCAACATTTCTCAAACTATCCATTTTCAATAGGTTTCATTTTGAAGAGTCTCGTAGAGTGAAATATGTAATTAATGCTAGGTGCATTGTCCATTGTCATGTTCAACGAACCATTTGATATCCCATTCATGCACCAGCAGCAGTAGAGTGAGATGCATAAGTATTACCAAGCAAATTGTCCATTACCATGTTAATTCACTTTGTTTTACGCAATGAGAGCGCCAATGAAAGAAAACGCCAAACCACGGGCTGATAAGTTGTGTACCGGCATACGTAAAAAAAATATTCGTTATGTAAACAGTAGGATGCAAGAGAAAATTTGAGGAAAATAGTCATTGGCAACTTGGCAAACATTCCACGTACAATTGGATGTAAGGGGCTTATGAATGAAAATAAGTAATGGACAATTTGTGTGGTAATGTTTATGCAACCAACTGTGTAAATGCTGAAGATAATTTCAGTTCACATAGCATAAGTTAGACACTAAACCAGCAACATTCAAAAAATATTCATCTGGTAACATTTACTATAACATTACCAAAGATTTTCGACTCTAACGAGCCTTTCAGTTGATGATAACAGTCAAAACACGAAACATATTTCTGCGTTTCGGTTCGAATACTTCTCCCCCTTCCTTCAACCGACAAATGCTTGAGAATTAATATGGAAACTGCCCAGAGCAACTTCCCTTGAACCTGTACTTTGGTCCCTACCTAATGTATCTCGTCGAAAGATCTCTTCCTTATCTTGTAGATTTCCTGCGTTTTGTGTCCCGTTCTAATCAAGGGTTTCACGATGCCTGTGGTAACTAATTGGAGAACACCAGTCTTCGAATTTCGAAGCTTGGTTTAAAATTGTTTTTACCTTCCTCAGTATTATTAGTTCATCTCACAACCCTAACACGGGTGTATTGGTTCGCTTTGGTTAAAGTTTGGAAGTGAATCAATATACTCAGTCACAGTTGGCTTTTGCCCTTGCACCGTTTTAATCAGTATTTCAAAGCTGTTGAAACACAGTCACCAAGCAGTTGTGCCAGTTTTCGTTGAGTATAATTGTCTGAATTGTCGTAAGTATAATTATTTTCATGCTTAATAATATTGTAAAAGTGTTGAGGTGTAAAGTATAGTAGTAATAAAGGAGCTTCACATACTCAGGAGCGATGTAGCTGAATATTCGTTTTGGTGTTAATATGAAACTTGAAGTTGCAGTGCGGGGAAAATTGCGTTGTTATGACGTAACATTTCTAAAATGTATATTCCTTTTTGACAGACAAGTCAGGTAATGGTAAAAATAGAGGCAAGGTTGCATTTCAGGAATTTCGACGTTTCTTTTAAGTCCGTAACAACAACAGCAATTTTGTCCTCATCTTACCACATTAACACAATGTGTTATGACAATTGCATTTAATTTTTCTAGTGCATCATTCGTGTTTTTAAGGACAGATGTTGTCAGCAGCTTGTCTGGAGTTTTGTTTCAGTTCTTGAAGCTCTCATTACGTAAAACAAAGACAATAAACATGGCGATGAGCAATTTGCTTGGTAATATTTATGCATCCCCTCTACATACATCCCTCATATGCTTCTGCACATGGATTTGGGAATCTGCGCTAATAATCAGGCTGAACACACGTGGGGGGAAGTGTATGTCAATCTTGCACACAGATATCCATTCACCTTGACATTTTTAGGAAGTTCATGAGTAAGTCTAATATTGTCAGTCCACATCATTTTATGTTGTTTATACTGTTTCTAGACTCGAGAGGAGACAAAGAGATAGGCTTACCATATTTTTTTGGGTCCAACCCAGGACATATTCGCGATCAGCTCGTATCTTCTGAATTTCAGGTTTCTTTTTACAAAAGTAAATAAAAAAATAAATTGAAATTACTTAAAAGCCTTAACAGTTTATTGGAACATTAAACTATTTTCAAATGTTTAATTGAATAATACATTTTCTGACACTTCATCGAAATGAATTCCCTCCTATATGCTGAAATATCTTACAAGTGGAACAAGTTTTACTTCACTTCTGTTTGAACTATCCATCGATACTGTAACATAATTAATGTTTTCTAAAGAAAACATTATCGAAAATAAATGGCGAAATAACATGAACTATTATTGCCTCGGTTATGGTTCTAGCAGATGAAAATTTTGGGTCATATAACTTTTTAACCAGTTTAGAAGTGCAGTCTGATGTGTTGAAACTGAGTTCGTGTCTAGCAGTGTGGTATGAAAATGTAGCTTCTTTAGCAGCACACTCCAGACCACTGTTACTCCCATCTCTGGCTTTAAAAAAATCTCTTATGTTTGCTGAAGCAGTAGCATTAATAGCACTCCTATGTTTAACTATTTTCACGTGGTCTTCAAAATCACTTCTTCCTTTATGTGCAAGAGAAAATACTCCATTACAGAGTGTACATTGCACACGTTCAGTGTCACTGTCGTTACACAGTTTCAAGAATTTGTATTGCTGCTGCAGGTTAACGTTAATTACACACTTTCTTTTGCCCATTGCCAAATGCAAAGCCCTTGTAAATAGTTATCATTATCAAAAACCTGTAGACGAGTTACTTCACACGCTTGCAAGACCACCAAGACGCTCACGGAAGTATGGAAACGGAAGCGCTCGGAAGTCGATATCTCCAAGAAAGCAAATGTATAATCGATCCTTATAATCTATCGATCCTTGCCGGTCATAAATTCTGGTCGTGAATATTCTATACCAGTAGCTATTTTCATGTTCAGATTCTCAAAACCCCGGACATTTTGCAAATCCCGGACAGCACTAAAAAACCAGGACTGTCCTTGCTAATCCCGGACGTATGGTAAGCCTACAAAGAGAATTGTCCTTCGAAACAGATATGAGAACGAGACAAGCATTTACAACAGCGAGAACAAGATCCCCTTACACACGATATCACTTCCCCCCATAGTTCATTGTTTCACATCACGCAAAGAAATGAGCTATGTTGTCCCTATAAATCCAACATAGTGATAATTCGGTACACAAATCTTCCATTCTTTGTTAGTTTTCTTTGCTCTCTTCTGGAATCGTAAAGATATGAGCAAAACGATTCGGAATAATAAAAAGAAACAAAAAAGGAGCCGATTGATTCATAGCATCGAGTGCACTTGTCTATGACGAATGCCTCGTTAAAGGGCCAGTCATGTTTTCCTTTCTGTCATTTCGAAATGATGGATAACCTAACTTATACAATGCCTTCGTCATTTTCCTATTGGAGCACAGTAATCCAGTCTTCTTTTAAGTGTAAAATCCCTCCACTGGGATATCGTTGTAGACCGAAGCTAGTGGAAGAAGCACTCATTTCCTTCTGTTCCTCCTGTTATTATGTATGATTTATTGGCACTTTTCATCTGTACACCTGATCTGGAAATCACAAGAACAGGGCATAAGGGCCTACCACGCAGAAGCATAACCAGTCCTCTGATTATCGAAGTGAGCGCCCTCTCGTTCCGTTTCCTTTTAATGACGCAGAGGAACGATGGGGTTTTAGCGTGTGTTACTTGCAAAACTTGACGAAGAACCTGTTTTGACTGCAGATTTTAAGTCTCTTGACCCTTGGGTCAGCAGGTGGTTTTGTTTCGAGCTCGGTAGGGTTCGCATGACGTGTTACGACGAGAACCTTTTGTTTCAGGCGATAAGTTCAGAGTGCACAAACACAACAGTTCTACTAACACGAAGTTTCCTTTCTGCTGTGTGACGCACTAAAGAACACACAGAGAGAGAAACCGAACTTGTAGCCCCGGAACTGAACACGGCTTCAGAATTTCCATAGATTTCTTTCCCAGGTGGACTCTGCTTCAGGGCTATTTACTTCACTCTTTCCTTTCTCCCTCCGCTTCTCTATCTCTTTTCTTTAGTTCGCTCTTATTTCCTCTAATATTTTTCCTCCTTCGTTCTCAGTGCGTCTGTCCGCTTCTCAATCGTCCTCTATCTGTTTCTCTCTCGTTATTCTTATTTCTCTTTCTTTGTCCTTCTGTGTGTGAAAAGTAAAAAAAAAAAAAAAACCTCACGTAGGTTGTTCGAGTTGGCAGGAGAATTGACTAAATTATTTCACAGTGGGCTAGAGCCACGCTCTCGTGGCGAAGCCCCTGGACGTAGTGATTATTCAGACAGCAGCGACATGCAACACGGAGGTTTCTCACTGAAGCGACACGATGCACACCATTGTGAAAATTGCTCAGTCCGACCGACACATGCAGCTTGTCGTGTTGCTTCGGTTCGAAAGGGTACATTGAGCGAAAAGTTGCAGTTTACACGGTGTTATTTGAAGGGGGATGAGGGAGAATTTTTCCTCTTCGGATTCTGCGTCCCCCCCTTTTTTTTTTGCTAATTTTTGGACAGGGGTCAGTACCCCTTCCCTTTGGACCATTATGTTACTTTCTTTCTACAATTTTATAATGGAAAATTTTAAATTTCTTAAAATTTCTCATTCTTGCATTGTAGTAACAGTAAAAGTAACATAACTTTTTTAATGTAACGGTAAGGTACTGAGTTACTTTTCAAAATGAGTAACTGTAATGGAGTTACTTTCGGGCAAAATATCCACAACGGAGTTATTTTTAGATAAATTAGCTGTGACGGAGTTACTCTTGGACTTACTTTTTTTTAGAAAAGGAACCTACCAAAAACTCCTTACAGGGTAATGTTTCCAGCACATTACAGCAGGTGGATGGAGCATCCAGTATATTGCTATTGGAGGTCGGATTTGACGTCGAAGTAGCACAGGATTTTTTTAACACCCTGCTGTTGAAATGAGTGCGGAAGCTCGCGGACGAGACTGGAAAGAAAAGGTCTCGCACCAGGGAGTTTTCGATTTCAAGCTGCAGGGTGGTTCGACTTTTATTTCGTAACCTGCGTGAGAATCCATGCTGTGCGTCTTTCGTCAGGTTCCCTCAGCGCACGTGATCACCGCAGATGGCCTTTCTTGTCCCGTTGAGGAGGAACATTAGCACCGCAGGGACTGCTTCGTGCGATTGATTTCGTACAATGTCTCGTGGAAAAGTACGAAATTACAGCAGGGTTGCCAACAGTGCTGTTGATTTTGCAGGTCTCTTTTTTTCACTTTGTGCAGTAACAGTTACTTTTTTGGGTAACAGCAAATTTAGCGAGTTACTTTTTGACACGGGCGCCAACTTTTGAAAAACATTGGATGGACTCAAACACTTGAGTTTTAAGTTTTTTTAATGTGCTATTTACTGATTTCAATAAGCAATCCAAAATAAATACTTTAACAAATATAATAAGTTAATAATAATATATTATATTAACAACAATACCACGGTAAATTATTGGGTACGCTCCAGCCCAGACCCAGCGGCCCATAAACGTTGGCACCACTGTCTTTTTAAATTAGTACCTGTACCACAGTCACTTCTTTTAGCTATATCTATCAACGAAATTTTATTATGTTCTCGAATTCAGAAGAAACTCTGAATATAGTTTAAAGGTATTATTTAAATCTGAGCAATTTTATACTTATATCTAAATAAAATTAATAACATATCGAAGTATATATCAGTCGACAGCAGGAGCCATCAAAACAACAAGTAAATAACAATCAGGTTTCTCACTGACCTGGAAATTGAAAAATCTGAAAACGTCATGGAAAGTCACGGAATTCTGAAAGTACATCGAAAACACTTAGATTCCCAACTCGGGAAAATCAATTGTTTTTGTACTTAACCAGGAATTGGGAATAAGAATAAATTCCACCTTTTCAACTTGGACCATCTTCTTACAGAGAGATATTCTGTATAAAAATGTTTTTATAGTTTATTTTTTGATAATTGAAGGGCTCGGGTGTAAAACATGGTAAGTGACATTCAAGTAATTTTTGAGTTACAAAATAAAATGTGCCATCCTTCAATTTTAGAGTGAAATTGCCATGTCATACAATTTGCATTGGACTCGGTGAAGCCTTCTGAAATTGGTAAACACAACACGATTACAATTTATCTACAGTTATAGCGTCTAATAACCTTTTTTACTTAATGAACTCAGAAATGATCAAAATGTCACTTACCATGTTTTACACCCGAGCCCTTCAATTTATACTGTAGAATGTTGAATAAAGTTTAACACTTGAAACTTGGCTATTAGAATGTTAAAGTATCACATAGTTTGGAAACTTATTTTTGAATTGTCTGGAAAACTTGCGTTTGTTTTGAGTGAATTCTAATAATGTAAATATGAACTCCCACGTCATCAAGTATCATAATACTTTATAATTATTGTTATTATACTTGTTGCATGTGCATATAAATGCTCTATTAAGATGTATTCTCATTCAAGAAAATTAAATTTTATGGTAAAAGTTAAGAATGAAAAGAGGACAGTGTTGTCTCGGATATGGGAAAGAAAGAAGATGAATGGTGTTTCTAATTCAGTTCATATTAATTTTTATTTTCTTTCCATTTTAGGATGATTTGCAGATGGTGCTAAGGGCGGGAGTGTGTACACTATGTTCCTAAGAGCATGAGGTAAGTGAGAAAAGTTTGCTTCTGATTTTGTTTTTATTAGTATGTTTACATGTCTTTACTTCGACACTGGAGATGTATGTACAGTCACCGGCAGTAAAAACGGGACACCTAATGTAGATCTTGAAATACTCGCTTTCCTGCATGGCGTTATGTGTGTTGCCTAACTCTACGGCGTAAGCTGAACTTACCATTGAAGGTTTGCTATTCGCCGTAGAGTTAGGCAGGATAAATTAAGAGTATAGGAAAATAAGAAAGGAAGGTTGTTCCATTCTATTACTACTAATCTGTTGCGTATGAACTCAAGTAAACTCCGTACCAGCTAACTGTAGACCAGGCGAACGAGAACAAGTCTCTGCGCAAGTAGTGACGCGAGACGGCTGCACCAGTGAACAGTGAGAGAAACGGGATTGTGTAATGGGCGACGGGAGTTACCCGATTTCCTCCTTCGCTCTGTAAGTGTTGCAAACTTTTGAAAAAGATAATACCTAAGACACATGGCAAACGGACCGTATTTTTGCTTCCAAGTCCGTACGATTGGTTTAAGAATTTCTTACGTAAATAGCGATATAACTTCAAGAGCAAATTTTGACAAGTCGTGCATTTAGCGTACGGACTAAGGTCTGGACCTTACGTCCGTACATGCCATGAAATTTCCGTACATGTACGGTCAGGTTGCCAACGCTGCGCTTTCACCACTCAATTTTCCTCTTCCTCCTCTGTCGATATGCGCGGCCCTGCTCTACAGTTAGCTGGGACAGGGTATAGTTGATCAGTCTACTAGTAGTAGTTTAGAAATGCCCTGTTATCTTTCAAAGGGATGACACAGCATCAATGTCTTTTTTTAGTTTTTTTTAGAGTGAGCCATTCTGGAGAGTTTAATAACAGCCTGTGCTATTTACGATGTGTGTGAATTGTGTATGCCATAGGTAGCCTCAACGGGTTGGTTATTGTGTGATAAGTGTGGTACTAAGGCAGATTAGGGGTGGCACCTAGACGAGACACATCTAATTCTCATCTCATTCGTAAACGAAAATTGCGTTACTGTGCAGCTTATTTTCAACTAGCTACTGTTTACCAAGCTGATATAAATAAATAGATATCAATATATTTTGTATATTCTAATTGCAAAGATAACCCGTTAGAGCAACTAACGTACCTCTGCAGCGTAGTTGCATTTATTCATGACAAAATGCCGTTTTTCGAGGGTTCGAAGCGTCGAAACGATGTGTCAAACAGAATAAACGTTATTAAGGATAGTTTGTTTCCCGTAATGACCTTTGTACCATAGACAATGTATTACCTTTGCCTGTGTACTCCGTGCATCTTTGTGCAGTGACTTGCTCTATATATACGCATGTAGCTTGGATCTAAAAGGGAGCGGGCATGTCATATTGTCATATTTTGACGACAATGAAATGCAGTGAAATTAAACTCCTCAGGGTGCTAATTTTGTTATGCCGAAAGTCCAAGTTTAGTGGGAAATATGTAATTAACTAATATCCAATGTTAACTATTGTCCATTCAATATGGAGCTTTTGGCACAAGATAATTTATCACACAGGGGAGTCGAATTCCTCTGCAGTCTCATTGTCGTCAAACTATGGCATGCCCGCGCGCTCCCTCTTAGATATACATCTCGAGGTAACAAAGGAATTATGTTAATACGAAAACAGTTTAAATATTAATGTGGATGGACTGACAAATTAACTCCGAATCAGTTGCAACCGAGAAACAGGAAGTACACGGAAATTTTGCGAATATCAAATTTCTCAACAAGAAAGGCACGATCTCACCACCGAAAATTCAAGGTTCTAGTCATCGCGTTCCCCTGTGTCAGTTCATGAGTTTTCATCTAATCATCATTCATCTTTGTCATAGGGATTTGCCAATAGTGGCAGAAAAGCGGCACATGGTAGGAAGAATGCAAGAAAGGCACAAATTTTTGTGGAATCAGGACAAGTCTTCAATAAAGTTTGGTGATAGGTTTGTTTCGAGAAAATTAACTTGTGGGCCCATCAAGGGGGCATCCCAGGATGCTTGGGAGCATCAGTACAGCCAAGTATGGTTAACACACACACACACACACACACACACATACACTTGAATTAAAAAGCGCCACACGTTTGCGCATTAACTGACAACCACAGAAAAATTCTCGTGGGAAAGATACGGAGCGAAGTGCCTGCCCAATCACGTTTTTTGCACATACGCATCAGATATGAGGGAAAATTTCCAACACCAAAATTGGCCGAGACGAGAGAGAGAGAGGTTCGCTTACAAAAGCCAGGAAACGCTCGAGTGATCGTGGAAACAGGCATTTTAGGATAACTAAGGTGATCATCTGCGATTCCCCTTTCTCACTGGACCTTGAATTTCCCCTTGCCTTGCCTTGTTGGGCAACAGTTGGCGTGAGAGAGTGTACCTCTTTTCCTGCGGCTCATAGCTTCGCTAGAAATGCATAGCTCTGACCAATCAAGTACCCAGAAGTTTATTCTGTGGAAAACGGGAAGGTGAGTCTGAACCTTCTTCTTCATATTCCCTGTATTAAAGGTTCGCAAGATTTTCTTACATTGCTTAACATTAAAGTAGGAAATAATATGTTCATTTCTTATAAAGCGAACAAAATTCCGTACTTAGTTGAATTTTTACATGAACAGCATTTTGTTTCTAATCGATTTATTCACTTGTAAAGCTGATTGATTGAAATAATTTCTCTTGGTGCAACACTTGTGTTTTGCACCCGTCACATTATACGCGATCCAGCTCCTTATCGTGACTAAAATCTCCGTACCTAGTTAAAAGTTGAGGCTGTGAAGAGGCACTCAGCACATGTAAGGACAAAACACAGGACAGCACACAGCCTACAGAGGATTATACTGGTCGTAGGTCCAGACGCCAGACCCTCGTTCGCCTGCAATATACAGTTATCGGTGTGCACTACGTGTAGTGAGGTTGACTTTTGGGTTCCTTACCAAAAGGTCAAAATCTGCCATTCAGGCAGCTTTGCAGTTTGAATACACTCCTCACAAAAAGTTTGGAAATTTGTTATAATAGGCACAACAATTTAGGAATATTATTAGCAATAGGCGATAGGCACGATGACATATGTCGGCGAAAAGACGAGAACGTCAACCAGACAGATACCATCAGGCCCGTACCCAGGATTTTTTGAGGGGGGGAGCAAACCAGAAACCGTGGTGATTATACAAGGGTCGTTCAAGGTTGACCGGGATTTTCGTACGTAAAAAATCGATGAATAGCCGGATCATGATGAAACGTGCGGGTGACGTAATGTATTCCTTCGCGAGTAACTAGCGCCCGGCATGACGTATTTCGCGCATGCGCAGCAGTTGCATCGAACATGGCGGCAAGCAGTGCCTGTGGAGCAGCGGTGTGTAATCAAATTTCTCGTGAAGGAGAAAGCTGAGATTTTCAGACGATTGCAAGCACAGTATGGTGAACAAACGATGTCGCGGACAAGAGTGTACGAATGGTGTGAACAGTTTCGCGAAGGACGGGAGCTGGTGACAAATGAAGCGCATGGACACATTCGCCCGACTGCAGTCACACCAGTGAATATCGCACGTGTTGAGCAAATGATTCTTGAGAACCGGCGAGTAACAGTGCGGGATATTGCTGCCGAGGTGAATATCAGTGTCGGGAGTGTTGAGACAATCATTCACGACCACTTACGCTTCCGCAAAATCTGTGCAAGGTGGGTTCCCCGCCACCTGACATTCGATCAGAAGTGGACACGCAGGACGGTCTGTGAACAGCTTCTGAATCGGTTTCGAGCAGAAGGTGATGAATTGTTGCAATCCATCATCACGTGTGATGAAACATAGTTGCACAATTCAACCCCAGAGACCAAAAGACGCAGCATGGAGTGGCGGCATAAAGGTTCCCCGCCCCCCAAGAAAAGCAAAACGCAGCCGTCCGCTGGAAAGATCATGGCAAGTGTCTTCTGGGACATGAAGGACGTTATCCATGTGGATTTTCTGGACAAAGGGAGCACGATTAATGCCCAGTATTACTCCACATTGTTGAGTGGTGCTGTACGAAAGTCCATTCGCAAGAAAATACCTGGGATGTTGTCTGGAAATGTCATTCTTCTCCATGACAATGCCCGCCCTCACACGGCCAATGTGACAACAGCAACTCTGGCCGACATGCGCACGGAGAATACTTTGAAAAACTGACATAGTTTGGTGTTTCTTCTGCTACCTATTTCCTCTGCAGAAATAAAAGTCCCGGTCAACCTTGAACGACCCTTGTATATACGTATATAATATATATAGATAGATAGTTGTCATGTGATAATTATTAAATTATTAATTAATAATATTGATTAATCAATTTATTTTTATATATTTATATTTGGAAACATAAATAAACAAATTAATTTGCTACATAAACTAGCAAATTAATTCCTTTAAGAACTGGTTGAAAATGTCAAGAAATTAAAAGATAAGTGAAATGTTTTTAATAAGTGTTAGATTTTTATTTTATTATTGCTCCTTATTATTAATGGTAATTAAATTTTCATACTTTTATTGTGTTATGTTTCTATAATGGTGTAAATCTATTGATGGTCCCTGAAAGAAAACATTTCCTTCTCAGAGTTGAAGGTAGAGATTTCAGCGCCCAGGACGAGAATAGATTTTCGCACCCTCTGAACCGAATTTGCATTGTCCCCCTCCTCTCTAGATGTAACTGGCATACTTAGACATTGAATACATTTTATGTTCACCCAATGGCAAAAGAAACAGTAGGCAAATTGTCCATCACCATTCTCATTCGGTCTGAATTACACAATGTGATGACAATGAATTGAAATAATGACGTCAATAAGCCGAGAACAGTGCCTGAAGAAGGAAAGAAAGAAAGAAAGAAAGAAGGAAAGAAACCCTTCTTCGAACCAACATAGTTTCATTCCATAAAACAACACAGGATGTAGAATAAAAAAGTAATGAAAATAGCAGTGGATAATTTGCCCACCATTATCTTTGGGGTTGACTGTACCTACACTTTTCCGTTGAATCCGACGAAAAGAAAACTTGGCGTTCAAGAAATGTGGCTAATAAAAGGGTAGTCGGTTCGGTTGTACATTCCATATCATCTTCATTGAAGCAGTGTGTGTTATTGTTCAAATCTGCAAACTTGATTGTAAATTAAAGATTAGTAGGTGGAGGGACAAAAAATGAGATACTTTAAGAAGGCATTAGTTTCCTATTAAATTAACATGTAAGTGCTATGTTTTATTCCCGACGAAAGTAGGTGAGAAATGGAGGAGTAATAACAGGTCGGTCTAATTTCTATATTCCAGGGGCCTAGGGTGATAATGACAACACCTTCGCAGCCAAGGCTCCATTTCTTACTAGTCCAATTTGATATAATTTGAAAATCTTATCTATGAATGTAGAAGTACGTTTTTACCCCATGCTGTTACCAGCCTTAAAGAGAAAAGAGAGAGGGAACAAGAGATGTAAGCAACATTCACACACAGGCTGACATTATTCTTTGTTATTCCTTCTTTGTATGTGTTTATGATATTATTCTTAGTATAGAATGTTTGCTTATCTGTGTTGTTATAACACAAACTCTTACCCTCGGAAAATTTTGATGGGGGAACATTTTAATAGAACAAGATCTTTGGGGGAAAGGTGGGAGATCCCTTTTCCGCCATGTGAATTCGTACCCTGAATGTGACCACCAACGCTAAGGAATGATCCTTATAATGAAGAACATGAATTAACCAAAAAGGGACATTTCCCCATCAAGTCTGCAGTTCGAAAAAAGTCAGAACAGGGAGTAAAAATGGTGAATTGTCCCGACCAAAGTGGTACGTTTGGTACCTTCGCATAAATAGTTATAAAACTAAAATTACTAAATATAGTAGACTGCAGACTTCTGGAGTCTGCCTCTCTCCAGAAACAACACATTCATTTATGATAGAAGAAAATAGAAACTCTTGCAAAATCATAAAACTCGTTCGTGTTATTTTTGTAGGTTTTTATAGGTTTACATTAAAATATTTCATGGCTCGAGGGAAGGGGGCATGACCCCCTTGGTCCCTCCTTTGGTACGGGTCTGGATACCATGTGTTGTTGCATTCCAAGGCCGTGTCTATCACCTATTGTCTAACCAAAATGTGTTTTTAGAGTATTCTCATGTTCATTTTCTAGATTGTATTAATTTTAAATATTCTGTGCAACTGGTTTTTACCAACTTTGTATTATTTACATAATATGTAGAGGAAAGTGAGAGAATTGTGAGCATCCATAACTGAGCATACAATTGAAATAAACGAATTTAGAAGGCGATTATACCAATTTCCCCTGTCCCCACTGGCATCACCACTATATACTCCTTAGATAAAGTGATATCTTTTGTTGGGTACTTTGTTCAAGTCGTATCTGTATGTGAAGCGGCAGCGTAAGATTAGAAAGACACATAAAGACGATAATCGTTCAATCTAAGTACAGACTCACTGCTGAAATAAGTTATTTAGTAAAAATATTTTTTAAATTGAAAAAAACAAAAAAAAAACAAGAAAAACAGAGCTTTTAATAAGAATGTGGAATGTGAACGCATCTCAACAAAACATTGCTCCACGGTAATTTCGACCACGTAATGCCCCGAAATTTTAAGTCAAGAGTTTGTTTCGCACAAAGATTGGGGAGCAGGTTTGTGTACGCCCTTGGTTTTTCCAAGTTAAGATTAACTGCATTGGTTTGTAACTTTCATTCCTACCCAAGATATATTTTTTTTGTGTAGGAACTGTTGTTCCTTTTATACTGTTTAGGTTTGCGATCATTCTATTCATTGATATGCGGTTAGTTTTATATTATTTGAAAGAGTCTTGATTACTTTGGATGCACTTTTGGCATTATGCATTTATTATTTATTATTGTTGAATGCTATGATTTTTACTACGCAACTTTTGAGGTATGTTCAATTTTGTTATACAATTCCTACAAATAGCCCTGAGTTTGTAGGGAACAGCGGGAAGAGGGCGCTTTCAAACTTGCAGATATCTGCTAGAACTCATCTGTGTGCTACTAAAATCTTAAACGCCTAATTCGGTGAAAACTGTATGGATATACGTTCGTGACGTAACTTCTCGTCAACGAATATTCACTCAGTTACATTCAGCGGCGGCACCAGGATATATCATCTAGGGGTGCTGAGGGGGTGCTGAATGAAATTCAGGGGGCGCGATGTTGAAAATATATACATAAAAAAACATCAAACATGCATGCAAGGGTGCCTGCAGGATGTTTCTCCGGGGCGGGGTGGAGGGGCAGAGTAAGATTTTGCTATTTGTAAATAATATAACGCGTACAAAAGTACGAAGTCATGTAGTCCCCAAGCACCCCTTCGCGCCCCCTGGCGCCGCCACTGCTTACATTGATTGACGAACCTGGATATAGACATGTCGGATACTTCTCTCGTAGCAAATTTTCGCGTTTTAGAAATGATGAGTGAAACGTTGCCCTCCGGTTGAATTTTTAAAATCTCTCTGACTGTTGGTTGCTTCAAGGTAATCCAGATGGCGGGCGTTATAAGCTGCATATGGGCCGTGGGAATCGTGTTCAAGCCCAGAGCAAGGTCTTATTTAATAACCGTTACAGGTGTTTAACCCGCAACGTTCACTCACGCGACCAGCAGCCAAGGTTGCCAACCCACGTTTCGAATAAAATCCCTTTCTTATCGGCAAATTAAGTTTTTCACTCTAAAGCCAGCGGGAATTCTTCGCTATTTTACCGCTGGTGTCATGGATAGGGTAACGATAGTTTGTCACGTATCCGAGTCTATCACAGATATATCTAGTAAGTGGACGTCACTGATCCGGCCTGTGCTAAAATTCGTGATCCAGTACGGTATTAATCAAAGCATTGTTCTCCGGGCCTGCAAGGGAACAATAAATCTGAAAATTCCCCACGTTAACCGTTGATTACTCACAGGCCTTGTGCAGGAAACAGCCTATGAGCGATAGTATTGCAGTCACACCCTTCCTATCCTGAGATTCAAGCGTGATCTTTCTTCACAGAGCCGTAGCTAAGGAGGGGGCGGTGAAACAGAGAGAAAAATGTTGGAAAGAAAAACTAGGCGGCTTATCGGAAGGGAATAAAGGTGACCGAAGCTGGTAGAGCATGATACTGATTACATCACCTCCACTCTGGGAGATCGAGAATATGTTGGCTCTTATATAACATAGGCCCCCACTACATAATGTACTATATAATTTAATACTTCGGTGATACGTACAGAAGTTACTCAGCATTTGGCAATAACCCTCTTTGATATGAAAAGAAACATTTCTTTGCATTCATTGTAGACACAAGACGTCTGAATTCCAGACCACAATTCTTTTGAAGAGAACTTGCGTGTTAAAGGTAATTACTTAACCACAAGCTTTGGAACAAAATTGCAGCTTTCACACGGAAAACCTAACTAACAGCAACTGAGGACACAGAAGAGCAGAACAGGATAAGAAAATCGCCTTTAGCAACCATATTCTTCACTCCACTGAACGCTAATTTCTAATTCATGAGCCAATCGAAAGATAATAAGAAATGGACGAGAGAACAAACGTAAAGAAAAATATCCATACTTTGTCCGATATTGTAAATCATGCACCTTTGCATCGCTGTGCATTTCGTTATCTCTACTCTATTTGATTCGTTACAATTAAATTGTAAATAGACTTCCAATTGTTAATATTTCAGTGCAAATTGTACCGTATACAATTTGCATAAGCATTTACCAAGTCAAACTAATAAGTTGATTGGACTTTTTTGTGTCAAAGCGGTTCTTCAGTGACTTATTCAGAAGTTTTATCATATTGGTGAAACGGATCGACAGTTGGCAGCGGCTGCGCCAGGATTAATCATCTAGGGTTGCGGAATGAAATTAAGGGGGTGCGATGTTGAAAATAAAGAAAACATGAAACATGCATGCATGTTTTAGACACTAAATCAAATACCAGTCGACTTTTAGTAGGCTTCTATGATAATGTCAATGAAACTGAAAAATACCAGCGACTTGCTTCACTTTTGCTTGATTTTAGCACAACAACTACATGCTTGAAATTTTGAAAGGAATATATGCACGACAGCATGATTTTTTCCAGAGAGAGGCAAGCGAAGTATTTTTCAAATGTTGCTCTCTCTAATAAAAACACTCCTTCAGTTTAAAGTTACTATGTTCCTGCAACGCTCTTGCAATAATTAACATAAATTATTGTGAAATTAAATTAAATGTGTGAAATATATAATTTTAGATTAACATCCACTTTTCAGAAGAGGATGTGCCCCCCTTGTCCCCTTCTGGGCGTCCATGATGACATCTGTATTACTTTTTACGCTCCAAGATAGTGGTCATAGAATATAAACATTCAAACACACGTTATAGTCTTATTGAACTATGTAGAGAAATACAAAATAAAATGTTCCTTTTTTTGGGGGCCTCCCCTATTGCGCAGTGGTAGCGTCGTTGCCTTGTAATCAAGGGGTCCCGGGTTCGATACCCGGTGGAGGCACATAGTGGTTTGGATCCCACTTTAAACTGTAGGTCCAGTCCCGATTAGCCTTACTGTGCATAAAGTGGACTTAAAACACCAACTCAATCAATCAATCAATCAAAATGTTCCTTTCCTTTAAACACACATTTTTTGAACCTTTGCAGTACATTCTATCATTGTAAAAGTTTCGGTTGAACATAGGTTTTGAAAAAGGGGTGTTCGCAACACCCCCCCCCCCGGCGCCACCCCTGACTGTTGGTTCAGTCTGGGAACTTTGAAACATTGTGCATGACTTTACGGGGACTGTGTTCTTCTTGTCGTATGCTGCTGGTATGGACAGAAGCTTCCTTCGCCTTTGATACAGTAAGAAACATTTATATTTCTGAGCTTTGGAACTGAGTACACAGGAAAAGCAAGGGATAAGCAAATTATGCCCTTTCAACAGACTGCATATTACTGTACTCAAACCATCTACGAAAACTGGGAATATTATGTAAATCATTCATTAGTTCATTGTCCTCTGCCCAATTGATAGATTCCTCACCGCAGCCTTCAGGCTTTCTACAATTTTGTGCCTAATGCTTCATAGCAGAGTAGAATCTTTTTAATGTAATAGCCACCAGCTGATACTTTCTTCCTCTCCCCGTTAACCATTCCTTCCAGTGCATCTTAAACCAGGCAGTGAAGGCGAAGGGCGCTCGCAGGATTTTTTCTCAAGGGTATTATTACTACTACTACTACTATTAATAATATTATTATTGCTATTATTGTTTTTATTTTTGTAATTATTATTATTACATTACTTTTACTACTATTACTACTACTTATGTTTTTTAATTACATACATTTGTAATTTCCATATTCTGTATATCTATTTACAATTTGCATAACTGTATACTTAACATCAATTCATGTAGGATAAATATCTGTTCTTTATAGTTAGATAATCAGTGTAAAATAGACTGTAAGCTGAAATGTAACCCTATTTCAAATAATAATAATAATAACCTAATAATAATAGTTGCTGTAACTTACGGCCTGTAAGTCACAGAAAACAGTACTTTCTTGTTATAAAATACATCTACAATTTCACCATTCGAATTATATTAACTCTTTCCAGAAATCTCAGAGGCAGTTACTTCTTGACCAGACCTTCCAAACAATTTCACTGCTCACTTCCAGCATTGCTTCTTTTTTCACCAACTCTTTCCAGCCCGTTTTCATTTCTTACTTAGTCTGTCCAATTTCCATGCTCCGTTCTTTGCCATGACCACATTTCGAAAACTTCCAGCAGCTTTTCCCTCACTTTTATGTAGCGCCCACGTTTCTTGTGTACAGAATGCTACATCCGGAAAAAAGTAAAAATATTAGTCTCTTATTGTTGATTGATTGATTTGGTTTATTTTACTTCGCTCTTGTGCCACTTCTGGCGAACTTGCGAAGATGGGGATGGGTGATGATATGATGAAATTGATGAATGGACACTCACAAACATCCATACCCAGGCCGGGATTCGAACCCGAGACCCCTGGTGTCGTAGCGCGATATGCTAACCACTCCGCCACGGGGGTAGGCAGTCTCTTATTGTAAATAGCATGTCGATGAGCCATGGGCTTCCCCTATGGCGCAGTGTAGCGTCGTCGCCTTGTAATCGAGGGGTCCCGGGTTCGAGTTCGATACCCGATGGAGGCACATAGTGGTTCGGATCCCACTTTAAACTTTAGGTTCAGTCCAGATTAGCCTTTCTGCGCATAAAGTGGGCTTAAAACATCAAATCAATCAATCAATCGATGACCCATGTTGACATAGCCATACCAAATTTTTAAAGATATCCCTGTTCACAAACTTATTCTATCTCTCTCGGTCTCTCTATTGTCAGCAATGATGCGGTCATGGATTATATCTATTATTTTTAGGCTGTACTGATTTAGTGATGCTTTGATTCCCATCTAGAAAGTCGTGTGAATTTATTTCTCCTCATGTCGCATCTTATCTTCATGCGGATATATTGACATCCTCACCGATGTAAGAATGTTGCAATGAAGAAATTAATACATTCAATGGTGTGCACATGAATTTCGTAAGAAGATATATAATGCTAAAGCTGGGCCAATGGTCCTCAAGAACTCTCTTCTGAGCACGCCACTGCTTGTTTGTACTTCCGAACACACATATTTCGTTTCGAAATCGATCAAATCAGGTGTGATCGTATCGAATACCAAATGGGAAATTTTTATGTGGTTCACAAGAGCTTCTGAGGTCACCTACGTTTCAGCTTGGCATTATCTCCGTAACTAATTCCCAGCGATTGCAAAACAAGGTTGATTGTGAAGCACAAATCCACTGAAGATTTTCCACAGGTGGTGGTTTTTTAACGCTTTTTTTATGCGTCGAAATAACTTTGTACTGTTAACAGTGTCTTCTTTTTCCACCTTCTTATTCATTGCTCTATTCTTCTTGGGATAGGAGTGGAAGATTGGAACAAGATAGAAGAGAAGTAATCTAACAGAGTCTCTCGGCTGAGATGTTGATGTTCAAGTTACCAAACATGGATGAGGTCCTGTTAAAAAGAAAAGAAGAGAAAAACGAACAGGACAATCTTCTTAACTGTTATCTCCTGCAGCACAGGCAAAAGATTCTGCATATTAAAGCGGTGCTTCTTTTGACATGAAGGAAGCTTCAAAGCCACGGCGGCGTTCATAAACAGTCTGCTTCTACCTTACCAAAAAGGAAGAAGAGAACTCCTTGGAATTACTCTTGTCGAACCTGTTCGGATGGGCTAATTGGCCCCAATTGCAACTTTATCAACAGACACACGTGTGTCCGTTAACATGTGTTCTCCCGGAATGATTCTTTTGGATGCACACATTTCTCCGGGGCTAACAGTCAAAGGGTGATAGTGTATGATTACGCATCACACAATCCGTTGCAACTCGTCATAAGTCATTTTTTTACGGGCGAGTATTTCGTAACTTTATACCGTATATGTTATCTCCAAAATTCAACCACGCCTTGCTTTCAGCTCGATGAATTTCTTTTTTCCAGCAGATACATGTCAGTTATCATGTCTTTATAATCCAACCTTTTGCTACGTGACAAACCTCCATGTCTAACAAGAGTTTAATTCTATGTACATGCATATACATGTACATACCCTGATGTATGATGATCAAGAAAGAGAGGTGTATGTGATGAGGTGCAAGGATTTATATATATAGGAGTATTTGGCCAATTCTTACTTGGTTTACCGGAGGAAAATCATGGAAAACCAACGTGAGAACTAGAGAGAATTGAACAAGTGAATATCTTCCTGTGGGACTATGTATATGCTTTATAAACAGTAACATAACCTCCAGTCAGAAATCAAAGTGCAGTGGAGAAAGAAGGCTTTAGCAGAAGAAGTGTGTTTCGTGGAACAGACAAGTAAAGAGGAGACTAATGAAGTGCTTTATGACGCACACACATGGAGACTACAAAGAAGTAAGGAAAAACAGCAAGCAGCTTCAGAAATGTGGTTATGGCGAAGCATTGACCGTGTGAAATGACAAAGCAAGAAGTGAAACTGGAATGGAAAGAGTTGGTGAAAAAAGGCAATCCTGAAAGAGATGAAGAAATGAAAGAAGTGGAGTAGGACATTAGCTAAGAATGAACTATCTAATAAACAATGAACTAGAAGGAATGGTGAATGGAGAAAGTGCCTGGATGAAAGAATCATCTCAGAAGTAAGTGGCTTTCAAGGTGCACGAGAGGATAGGTCGCTGTGAAAAACCTGACCACTGGTCACAGAACATTGTTTGGACATGTGACGAGAATGACGACAAATATGAGTGTTAATTGGAAGAACGTAGAATGAAAATCTGAAATTAAGATTTAGATTAGAGGGGGAGGGGAAGAGACAGATTTACACTAATTGCGGAGAGACAGCAAACGAGAAATGTGAAAATAAGATAAACGTTTTGGAGTTAGGTATAGTATGTTGTTTGCTATTTGTGTAATATCGACCACTATTGACACCCCAAGAAAAACTTCAAGACTGCAATTCTTAATACTTATTTGTAGTACAATTTTTGTTATATAAATTCATTTTCATTGTCAGGATGACGCTAGGGGTGTAAGGGGTGACCTTCCACATAGTACACCCAAATGTCAACCTCACTTCCACGTTAGTACACCCTGGACTGAAGACTAACGAGGTTCTGGCGACTGACCCAATGGGCAGTATAATTTTGTTTGTATTGTCCTGTTCTTTTGTCCTTATGTGTGCTGAGTGCCCCTTTACAGCCTCAGCTTTTAACGAAAGTCAGAAGATTTTAATATTTTATGATTTTAGTTCTGCAACGTTCGAGTTGTTATTTGTAACGATAAGGGGCTGGACCCCGTATAATGTAACGGGTGCAAAATAGCCTTAGTGCTGACGCACCCAAAATTTAAATTCAAACTCAGACTCAGGATGACGCTATTCGGTCACTTTTTTGTTTAATCACCTTCGAGCATAACTTCGGTTTCATTTTTATTCAGAATGGGGCTAAGCCACCACAAAATTAATTTCATTTTTTTTTTTACTATTGAATGCAATTGACTTCAGAAGTAAGTTTTATGTCTTTCGTGGCAGACTCCATTATAGAGAACACCATTAACTGATATTGAAAGTTTATGCTAAGGAACGAAAAAGAAAACAGTGAACCAGTTTACGGTCTGCTATGACAAGTTTCTTTTGATGTGATGTGGCATTTCCTGTTAGAAGCAAGTATCTTGAGAAGTTTTGTTGGTGCCAAGCAGTCTACAAGTCGAAGTCGAAGTTGAAGGCATAGAGATTCCATACAACATGATGCAGTTGAATAACTATTATCAGTATTGTTGTTGAGGGAGGGATTACTATGGATTTGTGTCATCATAACCAATCTAACTCATAAAAATTATGTTATGTTATGTTTGTGCCACTTTCTTAAGCATAAGCGCTCATAGTAAAATCACAACGTACTTAACAGACATGACTACCGGGGTGAAAAAAACACCTTTGTGGCCGACAAAACAAATTTTCTGACTCGCATGTGGATAATATCAAGACGAGATAAGGCTTGGCACATCCTCGTCTCGTGAATGAGCAATCCTGTCTCGGTCTCGTCTCCAATCTCGAACAATTTTGATATAAAGAACAGGTAAAACTTATACGTATAAAGTTTTTGTAAAGTACGGGTAAAACTTACAGAAGAACTTAGAACTTACTCTCCGATGGCGTAGTGATAGACATTGTCGCCTTGTAATCAAGGGGTTCCGAATTCGATACCTGTTGGTGGCACACCTATTTTTGAACTGTAGGTGCAGTCCCGATCGCATAAAGTGGACTGTACAAAACGTACTTCCCCCAAAGGATGAACAAGTGATTCTTCTCCTACGAATACCACCACCCTTTTAACATGGGTGTCCTTACAGGAATTGGCAACTTCGAAGGGACGTGTGGCGGCCACACGCCTCTTCATACCTCGCTAAGATTGTGAAGAATATAATATCAGATTATATTGTGAAATGTTACATTCGAATCTGCTAGTCTCGAAAGAGATGAGACTGTCAATAAGTCTCAACCTTATGCCGAATTTACAGACAACAGAGCTAGCTCATTCTCGCACTATCGTACTTAGACTCGGATGCTCTCTTTGTACTGTATCTCTGGTTGCCGGTCCTACAGATGTTGTTAGATCATGAATTAAGGATTGAAGGTCTCTTAGTGTGGCCAATGTATCATGGCTGCTTTCATTAATCTTTACATTAATTTCAACAAAATAATTCGGCTTGCATCATCCGCGCCTACTGTCATTTCAAAAACAAGTAGATAGAATGTTATTGTAATTGTTTCCGTCATTTATTTAATGGGAAAAGAAATCAGTAATGCCTCCGGGGGTCAGCGAGAAGCTCCCACTCTGTTCCGTGGCCAATTCTTGGAAATGCGCAGCCAATGACCGCCTCGGAATAAAAAAGCAGATCACGCCGGCAGAATGAATTATTCATTTCAGCCATTAACAAGAAAAGCTTAACTTCGAAATGTTGTCACCTTTGCTAAGTAGCTCTTGCAATGCGATATTGATGCTCTAATGTTTCTTATACGTCTATTTTATTAGCATTTAAAACTATTTAGTTGTAATTAAGTATTTGAATCACGTTTATGTAAGTGAATAAAATACTGCCACACTTCATGTGTAACAGTTTCTTTGTTTTTTATTAGAACGAAAATTTAACAAAAATACAGGAATTCACTGTCTAGACATTTTTTTTAGTGTGAAATTAGACATTTTTAAATCGTTACTACATCATATTTCTCTGTCTCAAATGTTCTTTTTTTCTCGTTTGTTTTAGACAAAAGAGTAGAGTGAAGAGGTTTTAACTCCACCGAACAAACCCTGCACTTGTATGTGTAGAAAAAGTTAATTTGTTAAATTTCCATTTAATTTTCTGTCTTACGAAAATGTATTTTCTTTAGAAATTTCAGAAGGTAAAGGGGGACTAAATAATTGTTCTTCACGATGAAGTGAAAAGATCAGAAAATGTAAAACTCGTATCGTGAGGTTAGTGGACACGACCTTATAGACATGACCTATCCTAACCAATGAGGATGTTGACGCTTCAAGGACAATCAAAAACGGAATGTATATGTTTGCTAACCGCACGTGCTACCCATTCCTTTGCGTATGGAGATACCAGTGTTACTGCGATGCGTGAAGGCAAAGAATATATTAGTAACTATTCAGATTATAACGATCTATGAAGTTTTTATTCACACAAATGAAAAAGAAAAGAAACTCGTCTGTAGCGTATTTAACTGGAGATTATGTTTCTACAAGCCACACAACACATTTCATCTTTCCAGCGACAGCATCTATAGTAGCGATAATCCATTCTTTCAGTTGAAATTCTGGTCCAAGATGTAAGAATCTGGCTGACGAAAGTTTTCTAAAGAAAAATAACTCTTCAAAATACAACTGGTTACGGTTACTCCTAACTTGTTACATCCAAAGACTTTAGAGGTGTAAGAGGTGAACCTCCTTACAAGATACCGTGGACTACATTTTGTAGACTAACAAGGCTCTGGCGTCTGCGCTCACAGTCAGTATAATCCTCTGTAGGTTTGTCTTGCGTTCTCACAAATGTGTGTTTGTGATTGTCCCTTCATCCATTTAATCTTATCAGCATTCGCCAATATTATCTATACCCACCATTTGTACTATGTGAAACAAAACATCACTAGCCGGACCCTGTGGCCGAGTGGTTAGCACATCGCGCTGCGACGCCAAGGGTACCGGGTTCTTCTAATCCCGTTCGGGCTTGGTTGTTTGTGAATGTCCATTCATCAATTTAATCATTTCATCACTCATTCCCATCTTCGCAAATTAGCCAAGAGGCACAAAACGCGAAATAAAATAAACTAGATCAATCAATCAATCAAAACATCACTAATAAAGATAGTACATGATTGATCGAAAAAAACCTGAATTGATTAGGTGGTATATCAGCATTTGCTGAACCTCGTCCAAGAATGAAGACTATTGAATTGAATTGATTGATTTGGTTTATTTTACTTTGCTTTTCTGCCACTTTCGACTAATCGCGTATATAGGGATGAGTGACAATATGATGAAATTTATGAACAAACACACAAAGAACGCCCTTGCCCAGGTCGGGATTCGAACTCGGGACCGAAGTTCTGAGGATATGGAATTTTGGTTTATTCAACGGTACCAGGACAACAAGTGCTTACCTGAAAGTAAGCCGGTAGAGGCGGGCTTATCACCACTCATCCTCGTCGTCGTGATTATCCCAAAATGGCAGAAAGGCGAAGCAAAATAATCAAATGACTCAATAACAACAAAAAGTTATCCGAAGACTGTAAAGGTGGACATTGTTTTGCAGTTTTCATGCACCCTTCTTCGCATCTTAAACGCCCAATAGTTTGCACATAAAGGCTCGGGCCGAAGTGATCACCTGTTTCCATCTCGGCGAGTGAAGTGTGGTTCCCCGTCACCGCTGTAGCATTTGGAGCGAGACCCGCCTTTCCCTTCCTCCTCGCTCTGGTTTGGGGAATCGTGCTGTTCCTCGGGGGAGTCTCTCGTTCGGTTAGCACGAGCCTCGGAATCACGTTCTGGCGCCTTAGGCAACGGACGCCGCCCTTTTCCTACTTTTACTAACAGCAAATCTGCTCTTCACCTGTCACCTCACCGATGGATATTCATGACGTCGTTGGACGAAGGAAGAGCACGCGTATCCATTTCCATCAGATCTGCCGGGAAAGTTGACTTTTTCCCCCCTATGCTTGCTCGTTAGAAAGGTTAAGTTCATATTTATGACTTCATCATGGGTGAAAACTCGTGCCTTGCGGTATGTTGCGAATTTATTTTCTGTTTCGGCGAGCGCGGAGATGGATGGGCAGATCACCTGTTCATCTTGGGGGAGGGAGAACCTGAATGTGATTCCCACTCGTAGGAAGAAACTGTCAGCACTTCATCAAGGGCGAATTTGAGGGGGGCGTGGGGGCGATCGCCCCTTGAGATACCTAAGTTTTTAAATAGCTTGATAATGTACAATCACCGGCAATAAAATGGGACACCTAGGTCCTGAAAAGCTCGCTTTTATGCAAGGCGCCATGCATGTTGCCTACCTAAGGCGAAAAGTTGATTTTAATAGCAACTTTCAATGCAAACTTCTACCAGCGCCGTAGAGTTAGGCAACACACATAACGCCTTGCAGGGAAGCGAACATTTCAGGACCTATGTGTCCCGTTCCTATTGCCGGCGATTGTAGATAGTTTTTACCTCAGTGCAAGCAGCATCAAGAAAATGTAAACTTATGCTTAATTACTTGATTGAGTAATTCATTAGCTTGAATGTGGTTTGTTGAGTACAAATTAGTTTTGGATCTGTGCGGAATAATAAAGAAAGTTTCCTTCGGGGAATGTTGTGGAATATTTATTTTGTTTGTTTCTTTCTGTTTAGATTATTTTACGTCATTTTATTGCCTCACAGAAGGATTTGGACGTTATGTTTGATGAAGAACTTTCATTTCCTGAGCATGTCTCCAGAGTTCCATGCGTATACTGGGTTTACTCTATCGTTTTACCGAAATAAACAATGTCTATGTTCATCACAGTCTATAAATATTTTATTTCCCCTAAAATACGGCGCTTGACCGATAAGGTGTTTGACGTACGTGCGATAAGTTAGACCCTTGGTAATGCAAGACTGGAAATTGGAAACTCCTGCCATTTGGGTAGGCAGGAGAGTTGGCTAGAGATTACCTTTTCGGAAGTGTTAACCTCCCTTCCACGTAGTATACCCTGGACTCATCAGTATAATCCTCTCTGGGGGCTTGTCTTTTGTACTGTCCATATGTTTAAGCGATTGTCGTTTCGTCAATATCACCTTATACCACCGATACTTATTTTTTTCTGGCGGTACGCAACGGTACGCCGTACCGGCACCTTTTCATAGGCGATTGTTTCTGAACATAATACTACAATATTTTGAGTAGTTCTCTTGATAAACGCAATAACAAACCAACTTTGAGAGTACCGTGACAGTCCCAGGAAAAGGTCCTGCTTACCACCATTGATCTCTTTCTTCGCAAGTAGCCAAAAAGTAACAGAAAAGCGAAAAAAAAATATCATATGAGAAGATGGATTAATGCTATTTCGCGATGGGTTGTGTACCATCATTTCATTGAGGAGCAGCACCAGTGCTGTTCGCTGCAGCAGCTAGTTTGCCCTGCATTTTCTCCGCTGTCGTTTATAGGTTACCTTCATGATTACAGATAATCGGAGCGGCGAAGAATCCGCACAGAAGATGAAGGACGTGAGGCGATTACGTGCGGGATGGAAACAAAAAACGCCGCCGAAAAGCATGTGGTAGGTAAGCAGATCCTTTAACGACGCATTCCCATCCCGTTGGTCGCCTCGAGAGAGCCAGGTGGATGTGCACGCGGGGAACCGGTACGGAGGGTCTTCTTGGGGTGACGGTGAGGAGCGAGTGGGTTGGCGCGGTGTTCTGGCAAATTTAATTGAAACGAGGGAACAGAGGGAGAAGTTAAAACACAGAGGCATAGTCAGGAATTGACATATGTTGTTGATATCAACTTGACTACCAGTTGTAACAACACCAATAATAATACTATAATTCATAATTTTCATTCATTCATTTTTCTCTGCCTTAATAGCAGGTTTTCCATTGCAGTCTCTAGGCTTTACGATATTTGCGCCTTACGCTTCATGCCAACGTAGGATCCACTTAATTTAGAAACCCTCCGTGATGGGGTGGTTAGCACAGTCCGCTACGACGCCAGGGGTCCCAGGTAAGAATGCTTGCCTTGGTATGGGTGCTCTTTGTGAGTGTCCCTTCATGGCTTTTATCATAGCATCATTCATCCTCGAGCCTCCCAGATGGCGCAATGGTAGTAATGTCAAGGGTTCCCTGGTTCGATACCCGGTGGCGGTTCATAATGGTTCGGACCCCACTTTAAACTGTAGGTTCAGTCCCGATTAGCCTTACTGTGCATGAAGTGGGCTTAAAATATCAATCAATCAATCAATCATCCTCATCTTCTAGAAGTAAAACAAACCAAATCGATCATCTGATACCTTCTTCTTCCCCGATCCTTTTCCCATCGTTCAAACAGTCCCAGCCAGTTTCTTTTTCGTTTCTTGATCACTTCCGGCGTTGTTCTCCTTTAACAAACTCTTTCCAACTCAGTTTTATTTCTTACTTTGTCCATTTCACGCGCTCTGTTCTTCGCCACAATCGCATTTATGCCTCCCTTATAGCCCCTAACAAATTCTCAATCTCGACTATAGTGGAGGTAATGTGATCAGCATCACCCTCCGACCGCTTTTCACAGCAAGATTTGAATTGAATTATTTTACTTCGCTTTTCTGCCACTCTTGGGTAATATGATGAATTTGATGATGGTAAACTCACAAAGAACATTTATGTTCAGATCGGGCTTCGAACACGGAACCCCTGACGCCGTAGCGCGCTATGATAACCACTCAGGCACGAAGGTCTGCTTCACCGGTCATACATCCCAGTTGTCTGGCCTGAAAATGTGATTCTTTTATAGTAAATATCGTAAACAGACAGTCTCAAGCTACGTGCAATAAAGAATGTCTTTTAAAAAAATATGACCTTTGTAAATTTTTAAAAGCTAGTTCCAATAGTTCTTCTCCAAAGAAAATAAATGCACAATTCACATATTTGCATGTAAGCAGAGAAGGAAAGGATAATAATGACGGGTGGTGGATTCTACATTATTTGAGGGCCTTTTTCTCATTCTCTCCCCACCCTAAAAGAAAAACTCATGCCCGCCTGAAGACATTAAATTGTGAGTACGTGCCGTAAGTGCTAAACGCCTCTCCCTGCTGTTCGATTATTCCGTGAGGAGTAACATTAGAGCGTTGTTGGCAACACTGATGACAACAGCCCCCCACGGGGAGGTCAGCGGTGGCCCCTGGCGGATGCGGTAAACTTCTGAAGGAGGACATTTGAGCATTGAAGGTATTGATGATACACCTTCATCAGTTGTTCTCTCGTCTCTTCCTGATTGAAGCGGTACACGGAAGACCGAGCATCTAACCCATCCGAGATTGAAACAAGTTGTATGCAAGTGCTTTCAAAAATGGTTGTTTGGATAACTGAAAATTAGTTTTTTAAAAATAGTCATTACGTAAAATCAGATTATCTTTTAATGATCGTTTTTCAATGTTTCGGTTTTATGAATGTTTACAGATTTCAGTTTTCCAAAAATGGCTTCACTGCAAACGAAAAATAGTTATCAATAATTTTATCAGCAATGTTAGACACCCACTTAGTTGCAGTCTAGTGAAAAGCCAAAAATTGACTCATATCTGGAGAAAAATGAAAGGGAAACTGACATTTGATATGATTTTAGAGCCCCTTTGAAATATCAGCTAAATCTTTAGATATGAACAACACAGCTTTGATGTTTCATTTTGCACAAAGAAAATTAAGGAAACTATACATTTTTGGAAAGGTATGTAATTTATTTCAATATTTATTGGGGATATTTAACAATATTATTATAAAAGATGGTAGCCAAATCTCTTTCAGTTAATACGTTTCAATTTTGCTTTTATCTATAATTTGTGAAATTCTCGAAAAATGCACAAAGAAAGTTATGTACGGTTGAAGCAGCAGATATCAGACGTCTATTGTTTCCCTCAGAGAATGTTTGCTTGGTTGCTGTTTGTTTAAGTACACTTTATGCTCAGAGACACCAATCAAGATTGGATTTACAGTTTAAAGTAGATCTGATCAACTTCACTTTGTGACCAGATAGGCATAGTTGGAACCGGACTTATAGCTTAAAGCGCGGTACGAACCATGTGCAATGGAAGATTTTTCTCATACTTCATAAACCATATGTTATTTGAATAGTTCAATACAATTTCACCTTTTTTTCTTACACAGCAAAGAATATGACTAATTTCAAAATTTCTTACAATTTACAACCTAATTATTCCTGATTTATTAACAGTTTTTTTAGATTACTTTTTAACTTTTTCATCCACTTTTCTACTTTTACAAATATATTATTTGGTAGATGGATGAATATTTAAATTACCTTCTGGTCGCGCCCTTCTTGAACTAGAGTCAGCCTGGTGAAGTATGTTTCCTCCACTAGGGATCAATGTCGGATCTTCTTCATTACAAGGCGACAGTAAAGAAAATTAATCAAGTATCAGGCCCTCCTCTATCTTTATTGGCACATCCTATGGAATTTCCTGGTCCAAGTGCTGTATTCTGCAAATTGTCTCATTTTTTATTTGTGTTTTATTGTGTATTGTATAATTTCAACTTCTCCACAGACCGGATTCGATACTCGTTGTAGCTACTGGTTCAAATCTCACTTTGAACTGTAGGTTCAATTCCGATGAGCAACTGGGAGGAAGCGTGAAGCGTGTTCTTTGTGAGTGTCGCTTCATCAGTTTCAACTAATTATCACCCATCCTCATCGTCACGATTGACAGAAATGCGACGTAAAATAACAAAAATGTAATTACAATGCAACAAAATCTTCTCTTTCAGTCATTGAATCAAACGAAGAGGTCACCTAGATAATTTGTATTGAGTTTAGTATTGGTACTTTACAACTTGAGAGAAGTGACAATACTTGACACTAACGAACGGTCACTCGTCTGCGCATGGATACATTTTCCCGTTTAGGTGGTGTCTTTTCGACCGCAAACGCGACATATTAGCGAGTTATGCCCAGTGAGCTATTTGTGGTTCCGCATTCCGCCACCTACGTCGGTGAGTATATTGTAATAGAACTCACACTTAAAAAGCTTTATGCGTCTCAAGCCGGCCCACCAGAAAGTACTGGACACATATTTCCAATCCGTAAATATGATATAAACCACCGTGTTCGTCCCAGCATGGGGCCAAATTGAAAAAGTTAGGAGGCACTCCTCAGAATGAGTTAAAGAAGAAAAAAATGGACGCCGCAACAAGAAAGAGAAGATAAAGACTAACCTTTTAAAAAGCACGAGTGAACAAAATGGATTACGACGAATGGGGGAAGAGTGAATTCCCAGAGAAAGAAAAGGTTACGGCTTAACTTTGACAACAACAGGTTTAACGGATGATAAATACATATGGCCACTTCAGGCAGAACTCTTTTCTTTCCCACTGTACATCGGCAGACACTTTAGTCTCCTCGGCAGCGATTGTTCCGTATCACATATTTTCCTTTAATGTTGTCCCATACATTTTTTACGCCCCACGGGACGCTAATGCACGATTCGGCAATCACCTTCGTCTGAAAGGGGAACCACAGAAAGCAGTGTCTAGGAAGATGCCTAACAGAGTTGTCGCCTCAAAGGCGGCAGTGTTTCAAACCCCTTTCGCGTGCATTTATTAGTGGTCAGGCTTTTATGTAGCATTAGCTCATGCAGTCGGAAGGAGAGGTGGTTTTGAAAGGGCCATAGAATTTCAGCCCCGTAGCTAAGATATTTTGGCGGCCTAAGCAGGATTGTGAGTGGCGCCCACCACTACCAATCACAGACATTTCATGTGCGTCATTTGATATTTTCTTCTTATGCCGTGGTTTGTGATATTTACATCCTACAAATTAAAAAAAAAAAAGTTTAGCGTATTAAGAACATTTCAGTTATGTCGTAGTGTCTGGACATATTCTAAAACGTACTATTACTGCTACTTTGGGGAACAGAAAATTCCAGAAGTGTGTTACCTGAATATAAGCCTACAAGTAGAAGAAGAAAAATTAAAGTACATAATACACCGTGCCGTATGTTCTCAGTAGAGAAAATATGTAATTTAACATTATTAAACTCTGCTTGAAAAAAAATAACAGTTATAAACTATGTGTTACACATTATTCTAAGTAAAATTTACAAAATACGTAATTATAAAACCCGACTGATATCTCAGAAAAAATCGAATTTAACTTTTCTTGCTTTGAATGAAGCAAAATCGTCAATTTTCCTATCAAAGTTGATCATTCTTGCAGCGATGAACTAGAGGTTACTTCATCACTTGAAAATCTTCAATGGGAACACGGGTCGAGTAACATCTTGTATGTTTTCTTCCTACCCTTACCGCTGCCAAGTGTAAATTTAAAATGCCCCGTCGCACATTCTGAGGTTGTCTAAAGAAAATAGAAGCTTTGAAAGTCGCCTTTGTGCATGGCGCCCTAGTTGGCCACCCAACTGAGAGACATGGGAAGAAAGAGGAGAAAGAGCGATGGGAACAAAGATAAAGTGAGAGAAAAAAGAGGAAACAAGCAAAGAAGATAGAAAGGGAAGGAGAGCGATTGGAAAAGAGATAGAAACAGGAGGAAGGAAAGGGAGAGAATGAAACATGTGAAGAAAAAAGAGAAAGAAAGAGAAGAAAAAGAGAGAGAAACAAACATGGGAAGAAAAAGCAAAGGAAAGAAACATGGAATAAAGAGAGAAAGAAACTAACTAACTAACTCTCTAGCCTTCTTAAACCCGAAGGTTCATGGCTGCAGCAACACAGGCCTTCCATCTTTCCCTATCTTGAGCAAGTTCTATATACTCTTTTCCAGAGAGAAAGAAAGAAACATGGGAAGAAAAGAGAAAGAGAGCGATGAGTACAAAGTGAGGAAAGAAAGGAGAGAGAGAGAGAGAGAGAGAGAGAGACCAGGAAGTTCAGAAGGTCATACATATATTTTACATTTTATATGTTATTTCTTGACGAGACCGAGAAAGAGACTTCATGAAACAAAACTACAAAAACCTCGCCTCGTCTCTGTACCATAGGAAATATCGATGACAAGATTGACCCACAGCTCAACGTATAGTAGAACCACCAGCAAAAAAGCCTGCGCAGACCCTCGACTCCTGTGCTGAATCATGCTTCCTTATGGCCCGAGCTGAACGGATCGAGGGGAAGGTGCGCGAGGGATTTTATCTAAAGGTTCTTTTGTTTGAGGTCGCTCTATAGTATCGACCTTTCTAAAACAGGGGAGGGTTTTCTTAGAATCTGGCAACACCTGACTCGTACGCCTGATATCTGGCTGCGATTTCTCGCAACGCGAGTGGTGTGTGGGCACAGAAACAATGCAGACTTCGCAGGGTCCGCTACGTGACCGGCGACGGCGATGTTCTCCAACGGATCCTCTGCTTCGAATTCGGCAGCCAGGTGTTCGGGTGATTGAATGCTCTGCGTGGGATTCCTATCAGTCGCCTCATCAATTTCGCGTTGCGCGTTTGCTTAAGGAGACCAGGCTTGGAGAGTAACGATTTACTATTTCGATACTTGAGCTACAGACACGTTACTAAATTTCCAAGAGTGCTTGTCACGGTATTTCGTTACTTTGTGTTAATTTACACATTTTACCTTGATAAATTCAGAACTGGAGGATGTATTTGCATTATCGAAACGTGTTTCATTACCTTGTTGTGCGTGTAACGTTACACCAGGAGAACATGCACTACTGAGAACATTGGAATGAAATCATATATTAATATGTTTAATTACTTTGGGCACTGGCTATTTTGTCGGTGCTTAAATGGATATTAAGTTTGAACCTGGCAGTAGACATTTAGAAAAGTTTTCGGTGTTTATAGTTCGATAGTTCTTTTGTGTACGAGTTTGGATTTTCGTAAATGTACTGTTTCTAAATTACGTCATATATTTATTAAGTAAGATTTAATGACCTAGGTTAGAACCAATATTCAAGGTACTTGGAACCGCAGGGCAATAGCTTAGTTTACTGACTGGTAAGATATACAAATTTGCACACACAATAAACATACCTAGGTACTTCCCAAAATGAAATCACAAATACGCCACTGAGTGGGCCAACGGCAGCACTTGCCCACCAGAAAAAGTTCATGTAAATCGAATGATGAAAATGTAGTGATATTTTATCACAAAGAATATTGTTTTCTAGTGGTTTACAGAACGTGAAAAAAAAGGTCGGGATGGGATTGGGAAGGAAATATTGATAATTCTAACATTCAGAACTGAAAAAATCTCAATTTCCCGATCAGGTCGGAAAATTTTCGGGATTGGAAATTTTCGAAATTTCCCGATGCGGTCTAAATCTCGAATTGTACACACTATTCCTCTTCAAGTGATTGTTTTTGTACTTCTTGAATAAAAACTGTTAATTTCAAGAAATTTCACACATTTATAGTGCAGGGCAGAAAATATCAAGAATTAGTCTCCTTTAAATAAGATGGTTTGAACTTTCTCGGCTGTTTGTGATCTGACCTCGATATTTCACACCCCGTCATTTTCAATTATTACTTTTATTTTTACAGTAGGCCTACCCTTCGGCATGAAAAAACATGGATCAGAGGTACCATGAAGGAAAGTAGATTAAGTGTTATCTGTTTGATATCTGTACTTTGTGAAAAAGTACAAAAAGACAAAGAACTGGTCATCAACAAAGTGATAGATGTTTATGGAAAGGAAGCAAGACGAATCAAGTTTATATCTATAGATAGCAGACTGGAGTCTGAAGTTGTATATACAACGCCAAAGAATTGTAAATCCAATTTGAATTTTATGATTTGTAAAGTAATAATAATAATATGGCAATAATAATATAATAATAATAATAACAACAACAACAAAATAACAACAATACAAGTTTCTTTGTCTGAAGGGCAAGATATGAAATCTTACTATGCCTCCTCCTCCGAGAAAAATCCTGCGGGAGGCCGTGGAGTGGGCATTCCCCCCAAAGCAAAAAGTTTAATTCGCACAGTGCAATAAAGTATTGCAGATCACTTTCTTACTTCTGAAGCTTAAATGTTTTTTTTTTATATTTAACGGTTTATCAACATACTGGAAAGGTGTGCTCGATGGCAATCGCGAGTCATTTGTCTTTGTAACATACTGCAACTCAAAGTTAAACACTGAACTCAGCTCAAAGGCCTAGTTGTAACTGATCGTATCTGCAGTGGTAATATATATAAATATATATTGCATTTTAGGTCGTGAATTATGAGTTTGATTGTTGATTTTTTTTCTTTCTAGCACATATGATGCAAGGAGAAAAATACAGAATTTTAGGTCAATTTTTAAAGTTCTTTAGATTATAAATGCATGTTTTTAGGACATTTTAATAAGGTCAACAAATTCCTTTGCTGACAAAATACTTTGTACGGCTTCAAATTAAAATCGCATGCTCCAATGAAGCACCTTCATTTAACATTTTTTTTAAAAATGAGATTAATATCTACATAACATATCACCCTTACAGACAAAAATTACAATGTGAAAAATCCAATCTGTAGTAATAATGACTCATAACATGGTTTAATAAAGATAAAGATTGAAGAACTGAACTAGCAGCTGTAAAAGTGGAAAATAAGAATTAATAGACAAAAATAAGGTTCTAGTGAAGGATAAGAGAACGACCGGAGAGTCTTGTGGCGGGAGGACTCGGCAGAGGTTGAAAACCCTTGGCTGCAGCCATACAGGTTGGGCGACCTTGCGGCGAGGCAGGCGGTAACCGCCCGTCCTTCACCTTGTACGTAGAACACATATGCATACTCACAGGAGGATCGTGTTGCTCGGGCCGAGTGCCAAACGACAACAGGTTCCGGCCGAGATGAACCAACCGGGCGGCGATGGTGGAGCTTCGTATCATTGTGGCCGGTGATTTTTCTCGTCGGTCCACAAGATTTCATTCTCTGTTATTTTCAACCAATTTGGAATTTTAACATTGTCTCCAAGGTTAGTGGGGTTTAATATATCCCCTCCTGTTAATTCGAATCCCGCTCCGAACGTATTTACAGAATTTAAAATTCCAGCAGTAATCTCCTATTAAGCTTTATATACACATACACCAACCCTGGGAGGGCCTCCCCGATGGCGTAGTTGTAGCGTTGTCGCCTTGTAATCAAGGGGTCCCGGGTTCGATACCCGGTGGTGGCACATAGCTAGTGGTTCGAATCCCACGTTAAACCGTAGGTTTAGATTAGTGTAATTAAAACACCAATTCAATCAATCAAACAACAGGCCTGGGCAACTCGCCCGATTTGTAGAGGTACGCTCTCGTATGCACGTGTGGAACTCGGAGCAACCATTTTTGTTGGCATTTTTCTTAACATTTCTGCTACGATCGAATTCTACCGTGTAAAGTGGAGAAATTCTATAGCATTTGCTTGAATCTCGAGCGAGTAGCATAACCAATCACATGCAAGCTCTATGCAGATGTAATGGCTGGCGAGTTGGTTGGTGTTAAAGTCCACTTTGTGCACAGTAAGGCTAATCGGGACTGGACCTACAGTTTAAAGTGGAATCGGAACCACTATGTGCCTCCACCGAGTATCCAACCCGGGACCCCTTGGTTACAAGGCGACGACGCTACCACTGCACCATCGGGGAAGCCCCTAATGGCTGGCGAGTACGATGTAAACGATGTAACTATTCAACCGAGAGATATGAAATATTTGCTAACTGCACTCATCTTTTGACTCTTTATCTTCCTTTCCCAGTTCACTTTGTTGCCAAACTGTTCAATCTGACCACTCATCTCTATATCCCTGGATAGATGGAGTGTTCGCAACTGCAAGGGAATGTTGATTGATTGATTTGCTTTATTTTACTTCGCGTTTTCTGCCACTTTTGGTTAATTTTCGAAGATGTAGATGAGTGATGACATGATGAAATTGATGAATGGACACTCACAAACATCCATGCCCAGGCCGGGATTAGAATCCAAGACCCCTGGTGTCGTAATGCGATTTTCTAACCACTCCGCCACAGTGCAAAGGAATGTAAGCCTGTAGAAATTTAGATTCTGGAAACACGAAAATACACTAATATTCGTACCATTGTATTCTATATTGGAAGCAGTGATTTTTTCCACACTCTCCCTAACACCCCTCAGATGTTTTTCACTAAGGCTAGATTTACGGGATATTTTTGCTCTAAAACTACCCCTACTCCCCCCCCCCCTTCTCCATACATACAGATTGGAAATTTATGAGCAAACCCCTGACTAACGACGGTACAGGTAACAGTGAATATGAGAGGGTATAGTAAACCATTGCAGCATGAGTTGCCTTTATGCCACATACCTATAAAGTGCAATAAAAAATGAAAAGTAGAACGAAAAACATAATTTGACTAATAAACAGAAAAAGAGAAAGAGAACATACAGACATGTTATTGATAAAACGATACATTTGCTCAAGAGGATCTTAGTGCAAATCTATTTTTACTTATGTTTGCGGTTGTTGTGTTTATTTGAATGAACGACCAACTGTAGTGGCCGGAGGCATGTTCTGATGGAAATGATACAATTTACTGAATGCAGTGCGAAAAATGTTCCAGCTAATATAACTCATTATTGAAATTAATGGTGTATATATATATATATATATATATATATATATATTGTGGGCAATACGTAGTTCGAAAATGGGATAATTTTGTGGACTTGTTGGTAGGGAAACAGTCCAATTTGCACATTCTTTCCTGCTAGCCAGTCCATTGTAATAGTCAATATATCAACCTACAGTAACCTAAGATGTATCGATCAGGTGAATTGATATCAATTCACCTGTAACAAAACACAATCACATATGAATTAAAATTTCTGGCATCTCTTTCATCACTTGAATAGTTTTTGGGGAAATGTCGGCCTGCTTGCGGTACAAAAACAGTACATGATCATAAATGTAACACACAAATGCCCTGTTTACGCTAACGGGGACTACATAAAGTAGTAATTTGAAATTTCAGCTTAAGTAAAACTCTCAAAGAAAGTCCGCCTACCCTTTTACCAACACAGTTACACTTTACGATGGCGTTACTCTACTTCATTATAACGTTGCAAGCGAAGACGTGTAGTTTATGTGTTAAAATACATGCTTGTTCCTCCGTGGTTCTCATTGATACTGAAAAAGGATAAAGAATAACTGGCTTCCTCTATAATCCTGGAGCGAAAGTTAAGTAGCTATGCGAAGTTCGGAAATATCGACTTGCATATTAGCATGGGCATTGTAGCTTGCTTGTTACACAAAACATTATTACGAATGTTCTTAATGTTGTTATTGTTATTATTATTATTATTATTATTATCTGTGTCAGTTGATGCACAAAAATAGTTTGTGTATAAATTTCGAACGATATGTAATCATTCCTCTACAACTCGACATCGGCGCATACAGTATAATTGAAGATTTATAGTACATGTACGAATCACATAATGTATTTTCTCCCTAGTGGTAGAATATATGGGGCGTACGACATCCACAAAATTTCGCATCGTATATCTGAGGTTTTGCTTTAAGTCCACTTTATGCACAGAAAGGCTAATCAGGACTGAGTATACAGTTTAGTGGGATCCTAACCACTATGTGCCACCACCGAGTACCGAACCCGGGACCCATTTATTGCAAGGCGACAACATTACAACTGCGCCATCGGAGAGCCTCACAAGTTGTGGATTACAAGACGAACTACTTTTGTTCGCAACATTTTCCTCGATGAGGCCTGGTTTTGACGTTGAATTGTGTGTTATGAAAAAAAAAGAAGAAGAACAAGAAGCAAAGTTAATTCGCCGTTACACAGAAGAGGAAAGTCCATTGTCGTAATAGCACCAGGGGTTGAAAGGAAGTGGCGTGCCAAGAGGAAGGTTTGTGGGGAAGAAGAAGAACGTTAAATGTAGGAAAGATGTGAAAATACAGGAACGAGTAATCCCCCTTACGGTCATATCCCCCTTGTACAAATGCTGGACGCGCCACTGAAGAAGAGAGTGCATATTTTATATTTTGTGAGGATGTAGGTATTGTGGTGACATAATACTGTAACTCACCTTTGGTGTTCGTGGGACATGCGAAACTCGTGAACACGACAACGCTCTTCCATAGAAATACAGAATCATGAATATCCTCCATAGTTTCGAGACACTTCACATCTTTCCTCGACACGAGAAAGACACCTGACGTAACACGTTGTTCCAGTGTTGCGTAACAAAGACCGCATTGAAATGAAGCGAATTCATAGTGTTGTTTGTTGCGCCAATTCCCCAATGATATGCATTTTCTCCTTTCCGAATACATCTTCTTTTCTTCATAAGGTCAATAAAAGAAAGTTTTCAAAATACTCCATTTGATAGAAATTGAATTTCAAAGAGCCGCATTTTTCTGGGAGTAAATTTTGCTCACATGAAGAAAGATACTGCAATATTTCTAGCAGCTGCAAAAGATTCAGCTTGTTTCTTCACCCCAACCGTCCTAAATCCAAATTGAGCCGACTTGATTTCCCAGAACTGCTATACAGGTATTTGTTTATTCACCAAAAAGTTTAATCTAGACAGTGATTTGAAAATAGAATTTGCAGCGGGCGTAATAGCATTAGGTAGATAGGTTTTTTGGCCACCGTTTTGGAACATTTTCAAGAATTTTGATCAGTAACTGTCCATTCCTCGAAGCTATGTAGTGATTATTGAAACACCTCATTGGAAGCTCAAAGTTTACGAAGATAATCTCTCTTTAGTTAAACTCCAGCAGACTTACGTAGTCCATAACGGATGGATTAGGGTTTCCATTTTTTTATTTGATAGAAATCTATGTGCTTTTAGATATGTAAATCATTGAAGTACTTGGAGAAGTTTTACAGTGAAAGATTATCACCTGAGGAGTTCCTTTTGATAAAAAAAAGTTAGTTTTAAGTCCATTCTATGCTCAAGCAGGCTAAGTAGGAGCAATTGGAATTGAGATCCAACACGTTCTACGTATAATGTGCCTCCATCTCGAATCCAACCCGGGACCGTGGAATCTACCGATCTCGATATGCTGAACACGAATATTTATCTTTAGTTTGAAATGTTTTGAGCACGGCATAAACCATATTCCCTTTGTGAGGTAGGTCACGCATTACAAAGACGATCGTCTTGAGCCGGCGCTCATAGGCTCTAAACTTACAGGCACCTAATGGCATTAATTAGGATTGCAATTTGCTAATAAAAAAATGTTTAATATAGAGTGAATAGTTTACGAGGATGGAAACAAATGTGGGCAGATTTTAATTTTGTGAGTACAATAACTCGGTCTGGCCTCGAATTATGAATACCTGTCAAATTCTCGGTCATGTCCCAAATGTTTGTATGAAGTCCAATTTGTGGTCAGATAGGCTACATACCTACAGTTTAAACTGGAACTGGACGTAAAGTGGAATCTGAACGAAGGAGCATACACAACATAAACTTTCACAGGTATGTCAGCGCGCTGCGATGCCAGGGATCCCGGGTTCGTATCCCGGCCTGGGCCTATGAATGTCATAGTATCACTCACCCTCATCTTCGCAATTAGCCAAAAGTGGCAGAAAAGCGAAGTAAAATAAATCAAATCAATCAATCATACATACGTCATTAAGGAAAACACGAGATCAATAGTCCGGAACACTAACAAGCCTCGATTCTACAGAAGCCTGTCTCGCTCTCGGTCTCGTCTCGTCTTGTCTTGGTACTATCCCTAATATTCGTTTTTCCTCGATATTGGCACCTCGCTCTCGGTCTCGGGGCTTGTATCGGTATAGGTACGTGCCATTCGCAGTGATGGACGTAATTAGACTTGGACAGACTATTTCATCGAGAAAGAAACTGAATCATCTGAGAACCCTTGCAGTTTCATCGTCATTTTCCCTTCGCGGCCTAAGAAGCTTTCGGGGAGAGGGGGCATTGGAGAAGGCTCGGGGCACGTGCGGTGGGGAACAGGAGACCCTATTTGCAGGCAAGTCACGTCGCACGGGTTCATTCACATACGATCTTATAATGTTTGTTACCAGGATCCAGCGTTTACTTCGCAACCTTCTGGTGCGTACGGTTCCCATTGCGGAAGTATGCGTCGATCGCTGCTCTTTCATCTTCCCGGCCGCTCAATCGCCAACGCCGTGTCCTAAGAACGTTTCATACGCACGCACAGTGACGCATACATTTACAAGGAAGTAGTTCGTTCTTCTTCCTCCCGTAGACGTCGAATTATGACTCTTCATTGAACATTATCATTTATCGTAGTCTAATGTTCTTTACACAATATATTTCGAGGTGTACCTCGCCGGCCTCTGTGTTGGAATGATTAACGTGGTGGTCCTAAGTTACAATCCTGGGTCGTGTGTTTGTCCAATTATTTAGGGATTTTGACGAGACTGTCCTTCAAAAAACTAGACGAGCAAGAGATCGGACTCTTCCAGACGAGACCGAGATCAAAACAGACCTCTGTAAATCGAGACGCAATTTAGTGTCCTTTGGTATGATACTTGAAAATTCTAAAATCAGATAGACATAGCCTACCAATTAGATTTGTACCTAATTATGTGTATGCGACTCATATATCTTGTTTATCGTAATTGCAAAGTTGATTCATTAGTAACAAATATGATCCTGGTGCTTCGATGCGTGTATAACAGTTGTGCTGAAAAGTTCGTAGGCTAACATAGTAAAAAATATTTTTTTGACAGAATTCGATTTTATTATTTAATATAGTTGCCTTTGAGGGCGATACAACGATTATAGCGGTCATACAATTTTTCGATGCCATTTTTATAGTACGATTTCTCTTTAGCCTCAAAATAGGCCTCAGTTTCGGCGATTACCTCTTCATCAGTGCTAAATTTCTTTCCAGCGAGCATTCTTTTAAGGTCTGCAAACAGGAAAAAGTCACTGGAGGACAGATCTGGAGAATATGGTGGATGGGGAAGCAATTCGTAGTCTAATTCATATAATTTTGCCATCGTTTTCATTGATTTGTGACACGGTGCATTGTCTTGATGAAACAGCACTTTTTCTTCTTCAAATGGGGCCGTTTTTTCGTGATTTCATCCTTTAAACGCTCCAACAACGCTATGTAATAATCGCTGTTGATGGTCTGGCCCTTTTTGAGGTAATCGATGAATATAATACCATGCGCATCCCAGAATACTGATGCCATAACCTTGCCAGCCGACTGTTGCGTCTTTCCACGCTTTGAATTCGGTTCATCACGTGCAGTCCACTCGGCTGACTGTCGATTGGACTCTGGAGTGTAGTTATGGAGCCATGTAATTTTCCATTGTAATATATCGACGGAAAAATTCGTGTTTATTACGGTTGAATATCGGTAAACATTGCTCCGAATCATCAAAACGTTGTTGCTTTTGATCGATTGTGAGCACGCGCGGCACCCATTTTGCACACAGCTTTCGCATGTTCAAATATTCATGCACAATATGTCCAACACGTTCCTTTGATATTTTTAAAGTCTCAGCTATCTCGATCAACTTCACTTTACGATCATTTAAAATTATTTTGTGGACTTTTTTGATGTTTTCGTCGGTAACAGCCTCTTTGGGGCGTCCACTGCGTGTATCGTCTTCAATGCTTATTTCGCCTCGTTTAAATTTAGCAAACCACTTCTCAACGGTTGATTTTCCTGGTGCAGAGTCCGAATAATGTTTATCAAGCCAAGCCTTGGCTTCAACAGTATTTTTTTTCTCGAAAAAGCAATGCTTTATTAACACACGAAATTCTTTTTTATCCATTTTTTCACAATAACAAAAGCTGCTTCACTCACAATGCTATATCTCACGAACTAATTATCCGGCAGCTGTGAAATTTATATACGTATCTTTTGAAGGTTAGTACTAAGTAAAAATCACATGGATTTAATTCTAGTAACGCCATCTATGAGTCAGCCTATGAACTTTTCAACCCAAACTGTTACATTCAGATACATTCAGTCTTTTCGAGTGTTCGTAGCAGATTGATGTGTTGGGGAGTCAAATGTACACGTATATCTCGTATATATAATATTCATACATACAAAAAATATGGATGAGTAACCCTTTCGAAGACACTCAAATGTCAACCTCACTTCCACGTAGTACACCCTGGACTGCATTTTGTAGGCTAACGAGGCTCTGATGCCTGGATCTGCAACCAGGATAATCCTCTGTAGGATTGTGTTGTGTCATCCATAGGCTATGTGCTCGTGATTGTCACTCCATCCATCTCATCGTATCACCATTGATCATTCTCTTCGCGATTAGCTAAAAGTAGTAGAAATGCAATGTAAAATATGTCAATCACTCAACAAAAGATTTGTAATATCAAGTTTTTAAAATTTATATATGCACAATAGTGTGTGTGTGTGTGTAATAGTATACGATAGCTGAAACTAAAATAATGAACTGATTGTAAACTACATGGAAAATTTTGGTAATATTTGTGTGTGTGTGATATTAAAGTAAAATCTCCTCTGACCCATTGAAAAATTTGGGTGGGGGCGGCAAGTGGACGTCCCTGGATCGTAGCATCGAAACGAGGCGTCAAACAGATAATCGTTATTAAGAAGGCTTTGCCAGTATCGTGGCGAACATAAAATCAGATTACGACTACAAGAATCCGCCTCCACGAGCGTGTGTTGTTCCTTTCACTTTCCTCAGACCTTTCAACCAAACCTTGATTCGTATTGTCCGTACATGCTAGAAACGGTTCCATTATCCTTGGGGGACAAGACGAAGTGAACGGCGTGGTCTTCTCTTTAATCACGCCATTTATATCTTCTGCGGCTCCTTGATGACCCAGGTTAGAATGCAGTGGCCTCGGTGGTTTCTGTTTCCGTTCTCAAACTGTCCAAGAAACATTAATGGAATTTGGCTTTGTTCGCAGCGGCCTCGTATGTACAGTCCTAAGATATCACAAGACAAATTGTCAAGTTTGTTTCATAATTATTATTCTGGATCGTTTTTTTTAAAATTATAAATATCATACCCTTGATTTCATTTCAGTCTCAGCAATTTCAACAAATAAAGCTTTTTGTCAGGTTCCTGAATGAAAAAACTGCATTCGATGCGTTGTGCTTTACTGATCACGGAAATAACAATACAACTTTTTGATTGGTTCCTATTTTTGTGACATAGGCATTTTCCTGTTTTGAAATTACAAGCCCAGTTTTAAAACTTTCCAATCACACCTCGTACAATATACACATAATAATGACAAACTATTATATTTGTTTGTTTCTTATGTATGGTATTTCCATATATATATCTATATGCACATTTACACACATATCTACATATAAATACATACATCTCACATTTTCCTTTTGCGAGATTTTCCATTGTAGGAAGTTTCTGAAGTCTTCCTGTTGATGGTCCAGCAATAGTCCGCCAACATATTAGGATTCCATTTTCCCTGGTAACGCTTCTCCATCGTAGCGATCTGCTAATGGAATCTCTCCCCATGTTCATCACTAACAGCACCGAGAGACTCTGGGAAGGAGTCCAAGTGGGAGTGTAAGTAGTGCAGCTTAAGAGACATGTGACACCCCATGTTTTTGAAACATTCTACCATGTTCTCCACTATTTCCACATAATTCACCGCTTTCTTGTTTCCAAGGAAATTGACAGTCACATGTTTAAAAGATAACCATGCTGCTTTTTCCATTCATCCAGTAGTGCAGTGAAATGATCTCTCTTCATGACTGTCCTAATTTGTGGGCCGATGAATACACCTTCCTTGAGCATCGCATCTGTCATTTGGGAAAACATTTCTTGAAGACATTCGTAGACTGCACCCTCCCTATCCAGGGCCTTTACGAAAATCTTCATAAGACCGAGTTTTATATGGAGTGGAGGCAGCAGAATCTGTTCCCTATCGTCAGGGGATCATACAATACATTCTTCTTCCCTGGTTCTAGGTTGCTTCCCTTTGGTCAGTTCTTCACAATTTAACGTTTGTTGTTTGCACGGCTGTCCCACTCGCAAATGAAACATGGGAACTTGATGTAGCCTAACTGCATATCTAGGAGGAGAGCGATACAACCTATAGATCGGCACAGAGTTTCCACTTATAAGTAGGGTATTTTAGACATTGTAGAATATGCTTCAGTGTGTTGTATGTCTCTTTCATCTGTGCAGCATGCACTACAGGAATGGAGCTTTTTCATTCCCATTGTGGAGAAGCAGATATTTTAGACTCATCTTTGAGGCATCTATGAAAAGCCTCCATTCCTGTGGGTCGTGTTCAATTCCCAATGCTGCCAGTAACCCATCAAATGTTATTGCAGAAACAAATGTTTCCATCCATTGAAAAAAAAGTCTACGAATGCCTTGTGTCGCTGACGATAAGAGATACTGACATCAGTAGGAATTACATTCCACTCTTTCAGGCGGGAGCCCAAAAGTTCTGCTATGGCCTTGCTAAATTCAAGATCGCGAACAAGGTCGTCAAGTTCTTCCTGTGTGGGACGATGGACTGTAAAATCTTCATATTGTACCTCTGGTTCAGTAGGAGATTCTGCATCTTCTTCGTCAACTGTCCAATGTGCAGGTGACTGAGGTACAGGTAACTCAGGGGCTGTGGGGAACAGGACGAAGTGCAGATGCTAAGTTTGGATACACAATCCTCCTTTTCTTTGTCATCGTCATGCCTTTTACACTTGGTGTAGCACAAAAGTAACAGTCCTCAGCATGATTTTTCGGTTCTCGCCAAACCATGGGCACTGCAAATCACATAGATACTCCCTTCCCATTCAGCCACTCCCTCAGATGCACAGCTCAGGTATTACAGCAGAAATGAGGAGCCCATGCTTTGTCCTGGTCACCCACCTTACAACCAAAATACACGTCATAAGCCTTGCAGACAACAGGTGTGAGCTTCCTTTTCTGTGCGGTAAATACGAACTCTCCACAAATGTAGCAAAAGTTGTCACTTTTGTTCACAAATTAGCGTGGCATATTATTGCAAAACTTCTCACTGGCTCACAGGAAATAACACACACCTAATCTGAAACAAAATTCGAAGTTAGTTCTCAATATAAAAATTTTCCAAGTTAGGTCTAGGTATAAGATGAACTAACCTAACCGAACGTGGTATCTCAGAAACCAGAACCAATGAGAGATTTTTATTGGTAATTTTAAAATCAGCATACCGAATTTAGGTAAAAGACGTTACTTTCATTTAGGAACCAAATCCATTGTTGTCCAGTGGACTGATAAATACAAATGAGATTGGTACAGCTCCTCACAGAAACGTGATAACATCGACGTAAATCTGTCTTTTTTGAGGACGCATTACTGTTTTTTAGGCGGGATGCCTTGCTTGCCTCCCGTCCCATCCTCCGGAACAATTCTGCGAACTTCCATGGTAGGTTTCACAAAAGATAACCTTACCAATGTTTGCTTCCCGGAGATGATATTTTTAATATTTCACATCATTCTCGCGCGTTGGTACGGCAGCCATTCTTTTTAAAAAAAAACATTGGGTGGACTTGAGTTACAAGTTCGAAAAAAAATCTCGTAAATCCTCCCTTTATTAATGCACACCAAGAAGATATCCTTACTTTATTTTATAAAAAATTGTTTTTTACTGATTTCAATTTTCAATAAGCAACACTAATCAATAATAATAATAACATGATAGCTTATTATTGGGTGGGCTCCGGCCCCATGAGCCCATATAAATTGGCGCACTGCGCGCGTAAGTATATGCATTCTGTATCGTAAATAGTTTTCTTCATTATTTAGCTATATAGAATGTTTTTCAGATGTGTTCATTAGGTACTGATCCACCATCATGTTTGAAGTTCTTGTCTAGAAGCAGTGGCGGTCGAACGTGTAAGTCACGGGTTGGCAAGACCTTTTAACAGTAACGGGCCAGCTTGGTGGTCGAGCGGGTTGAGTGGTCGACTTTCGATCTAGCCATAATGTTAGAGTTGCTGCCTGGACATGAGTGTTTTTTGTGTGTCCCTTCATTAATTTCATCTAATCATCACTCATCCTAATTGTCGCCATTATCTGAAAAGAGGAAGAAAAGCAACGTAAAATATCAAAATACAAATATTCTAACAAAGATAGGGGTAATCGTCGGAAGGTGAGAGAGAGAGGAGATAAAGCCTCTTATTGGCATACTTTCCAAGAATAGAATAGAATTGCCTTTATTGAGAGAGCATATTTTGGCTCGCGGCCCGCGGGCCACTGTTACAACAAACCCTTGTCAAATGCATATTACAATTAACATTGTATACATAACATTTTCTGAAAATAACTGTTACAGCAGAAAAAATAAAATATAGAAAAATAAAACAAATATACTTGTAATATAAACAATGTACTGATTTATTTATTTATTTACCTTCAACAGAGAGAAGTTTCTAATTACAGAAGGTAGTATTATAATATTACATTTACAACCTGTACGCACATACACACCCTCCCTCAACTTCTCTTCCTCCTGCCTCCTTTACACACGCATACATTTACATAGACATATAATACATACATGCATATATCTTGGTGGCAAAACAAGTTTTTTACTTAACTCAACTGTAACAACAAAAATTATCAGATATTTTACCCATTTCACTTGAATCACACAATACACGTATCACAAACACTGGTACAAATATAATTAGAACAGACTTCAATATGAAAAATCCAATCCTCGTAATAAATCAATTATTTAAGAATAACACCCGTTTTTCCATATTCATGATACAGAGTTAAATCTAAAACCACAATTAGCCTAGATTACAAAATTTAAAATAAAACCAATACCTCATTCCTGTTCATTACAGCAAAGAAAAAGCCAGGCACTATTCTAGGGATGGCAGATGTTTCTTAATTTGCGTATTGTGTTTGTGTGTTGTTGAGGTCAGTGGAGGAGGTTACAGCATTTGAATTCTCTGTGTAACTTGGGTGAGAATTTGAGGCATACGCGCGTCACCGCTTGACGCATTTTTCTTCATTCTATGAAGTGTTGAGAAAAAGGGTAAAACCGTAAAGAAGACACGAGAAAGACGACCTGCCCCGTCGTGTACCGGGAATGACAAATTGCCCATCGGCAGGAGTCTCGTTTTCGCTGATCTCCCTGGAAGGACTACACCTGGGCACAGACCGATAATGAATGGCGGTTTATTTAATTAGCACTGGAACTGGTTCGCCAGCGAGGGCTTTTGTGAATGGAGGCGGCGGAACTTGTTCTTTTTTTACTGGGGCACTGAACCGGGGTAGACTCCCCATTACGAATGTACCGCAGGTGTGTGTACTTGTAATTGTGATAAGGTAATAAACACGCGCGAGGCAGGTAGGTTTGTCAGCTGGGATGGTGTTAGACGGACCGTGAAATTGTATCCCGGAGTGTGGGATGAAATATAATACTTCTGTATCACTTTCAAGTTTCCTGTCTTTTTCATCTTTTATTATTTCTTGCATTCACAGAAAACATGAACTTAGCTGTAAACATGCGTCCATGGTAATACACTGTGAACAGCGTCGTATAATGTTTTAGGGGGGGTCAGACTTACGTAGGGTGCTCAGATACACACACATACATCATGGGCGTCGGGAGAAGGGGTAGAACCTGCCATGTCGAACCCCCCTGGAAATTATCATCGTTAATTTCAAGAAACAAAAAAGCAGAAAGCTTGTTATTTTTGTTATTAATACATTTCAGTTAGTTTAGTGGTCGAGTCGAACTCCGTGACCGAGTGCTTTGCACATCGCCCTACGACGCTACGGGTCCACCGTTCGAATCTAAGCTTGGACATGAGTGTTCTTTGTGAGTGTCCCTTCACCAATTTCATCGTCACTCATCCGCATATAGTCGTTTAGGCAGAAGTAGCCCAAAAACGACGCTAAATGATAAAAATGAAATCAATTTTTCGAACAGAATGACCCAAATACAAACTGCGCTGGATCGAAAGGAAATGAATGCAAAATGCAGAAACCACGTTATGTTTTCATATTCGATTCAGTAGTTGGTTACCGAACGGAATTTGTAGGAAAATCACGAGTCCGTCATACGGGTTCGATTCCTACCAGCGGCAGAAATAAATTTAGTCACTTGAAGACGAGAGAAGAGATGCTCTCTCGAAACGTAGTGATAAATTACATAGCAGGTAAGAAGATAAACAATTGATGATGTCGAATTAACAGTGCATGTTAATAATAATAAAGAACCTTCGTTTTTCGTCGCTATGAACCCACGGAAAACTACTTTTTTGTAATCCTGTAGGTATGTAACCACACAGAACATGACATTAACTTTGCAATTTTGATAAACAACACGTAAAGCTCAATTAATCTGTCAGGAACGTATCGCAATGTCTGAAAAGTTTGCACAATAAAGCACTCTTGGTACAATATTAGAAATTACCGTAATATTTACATTATACCGCTAAAATTTCGCAGTCTGCCTGTAAATTTACTAAAACGAGTCGCAACCGTTTTTAATTTAAATTTGAATCATTTATTGTGCCTAAAGATAGATAATCATCATAAACTGCTGTGACAGTGCATCATAAATATATTTTTTACAAACTATACCAGTGCTTCTCAAAACCGGCTCCTTGGAATCAATTATACTGGGCACGAGAAGTTCTTCTGAAATTTAGTTCGCGCAGAAATTTTCATTATCAAATATTTTGTAGTGAAAACATTCTGATTGATTAGAATTTTCCATTTGCGAATTCCTTATCAGCACTTACCAAATGAATTTAATAATGTTCGCCTGAGGAAACTACATGAATTCATTAGATCTAGTGGTTGACATCTAATTCACACCTAATTTTATATTTGCCTTAGACATAATCGAATTATTACTCTTTGTGAGTATGTATGCCATAATGTATTTACTATTATTCAATTTCAAGTGTATATATACGTTAATGTATAAAGTTTAAGAATATTAGAAAAGTATTTACGAGTAAAAATCAGGGCATCGACCTTTTTTTCTTTTTAAAGAACTGACCGGACCATGGTCTCACAAAGGTTAAGAACCACTAAACTAGACCATCAAAATTACATTAATAGATTAACTATGTAATGGTCGTTAATACTTTTAAAACGGTTACGGCCTTTTCTTTTACGGTATAGTTGGATGGCAGTAGAAACCAACGGTCTTAAACCGTCATTCCTCCAGTCATAAAACATAAAGCATAAACATAAAAAAGGGTATATGCAAAGGTATAATCTACACAGTTGCAAACGTGCCGCAAATAAGAGTTGGTGCGGCTGCGAATTTGACAAGCGTGTTGTAGATTAAGGCAGGATAAACTTTACCAGATGACATTCTGGCTCTACCACTTTTCAGCCCTCAAAAGGCAACATAAACCTTGTCCAAATCTCGTTTTTTAAAGGACCTATCAGCTCTTGCTCAACGTGAGGAGGCCTGCGGAAATGTTAGCAATTATGCTACTTGCCTATTAGTAAAAAGAAGTGGTGATTAGTTTGCATATCCCTCGCAAGGGCTGTCACAAAAAAGGAAGAAGGAACAACTTCTCTGGAACAACTTCTGGAGGACCAAGAAGCCATCGAACCACTTTCCGGTTGGTTCCGTGTTCTATGACGTTCCTCTCGGGAGGGTATTCCCATGCATGGCAACAAAAAAGTTCTGCAAGAAGACCACTCAATTACTCGGATGTTTTGATGTTTCCGAGGACCACCCTTGAGACGCGCTCTTTTTCTCCACCCTGTGACTTTCTGGAATGCTCAATGAGACAGATCTCTCGTTCCGATGAGCAGGAGGACCGTGTAATGGTTGCGCTTTAGCAGTCAGGGTTGCAATCCGATGACCGTCGAGCATTTATTTGCCTGAACGTTAGTGATGAGGGATAATGTTTCTTTAGTATCGTGCAGTCTTATTCCTTAGCTATTGTCTAGTTTAACAGGATTCTAAACCGGACTTTGATACATAGTCCAAGATGGGACTATCTCACTATACGACACGTGGTTCTAGGCTATTGAGGAAGAGAGAAGATTTAGCCAACGTAAACACAGTGTAAAATGAGGCAATTTTGCAATGCCAACGGCAAGTTACAAACTTCTAAGAAACCAGGTTACTAACACCAAAATCGCCATCTTTTTGTAAAAATGAGTATAAATATATTCACAATTTCTCATCGATTTTTCTTCTGTATTTTAGTCCGGCGGCTTCAGGCTTCGCAGGTAGCCTAGAATATACGCTCCTGACAGGCGTAACTTATTAGCCAAATGCAATTCAGTTGCAAGACATCAGGTGTCAAAACAATTTTGTGTGAGAAATCTATATTTCTGCACTTTTTTGGGACTACACACTATGGAATTAAATGAATACAACCTATTTTTTTTTTTTAAATATAGACGGGTTGAGCGTAGTGCTGATCACATCATCTCCAACAATGGCCGAAATCGAGAATGTGTGGGGTCCTACCTCTACATTCCTCTATGTGCCTTCACTAGGCAATGTGCGCAAGGAACTTTATATTTACCCTCTTCTTTTCTAATCACGACGCTAAGCATATATAAAGACGAAATTAAATTGATGAAGTGACACACAGAACAGAGTCGAACTCAGGGCTTTCAGTGATAACATTTTGAGTTGACCATAACTTCTTGGAGGCGGTATATGTAGGAGAGGTGGTTTAACTTAGTACAGTTGTTCTCGCCATTCGTGATCTGTGATTCATTTATATTATATTTTTACTCTGCCCAACGTGTGTTAGGTACCAACATGGTGACTGACCGTGATGTTGCAAGAGCCCTTCGAAAGGGCAAGCAAATCATGTCAGTGAGTTTATTCCAGCCTTTAAAGGACCAATTCTCTTCCACTCACTATTTTGTTTGTTTAAGTTTATTTTTATGCACAGACAGGCTAATCGAGGTTGGACTTTGTTTAAAGAGGGACCGGAACCACTATGTCCCTCCACTGTGCTTACCATTTTAGATATCTACTCCATCCCTTTCCCTAGGCTTTTCCCTTTTTTCCCCATTCCTTCCTGAATAATCTTGCTTTATTCGTTTGCTTTCTTTTTGTTTCGTTTTCATTTTTCCATGTTTTATTTACACTTTCTTTAAAAAAAATATAGTAATTTGCTTTTATTCATTTTTGATGACCTTGCTTTCTTATATTCTATTTTTAAAATTTTATACGCAAAAGATTTATTGATTTTCTTTATTGCCTTGTAATCTAGGGGTCCCGGGTTCGACTCCCGGTGGAGGCACATAGTGGTTCGGATCCCACTTCAAACTGTAGGTCCAGTCCCGATTAGCCTTACTGTGCATAAAGAGGACTTAAAACACCAAATCAATCAATGTAATGCTTTATTTTACTTCGCTTTTGTGCCACTTTTGGCTAATTTGCGAAGATAGCGATGAGTGATGATATGATGAAATTGATGAAAGATCACTCACGAACATCCTTGCACAGGCCAGGATTCGAACCCGGGACCCCTGGCGTCGTAGCGCGATGTGATAACTACTCTGCCACGGGGGTTATACGCAAGAGAGAATATTGCAAGAAAGAAATGAACAATCGGTATGGATCCGGATTGAATCATACATTCCGAGAAGGAATTAATTGAAAATTCTTACTTTTATTGTATTTTAGTTTCATTTTTAGAATTTTCTTTTTAAAAGCCATTTGTTTTCGTGTTTTATGTGGTGCTTACCTCGTGAAAGGACACTTTCGGTTGTGTGCGTGCGTGTGTTATGGGAATGAGGCAAACTCGTCTTCGACCATTAATTTACATTTTGCACAGTTCCAACGTATGTAAATTAACAGAAACCGATCAAAATCGATATGCGAATGGTTAAAATTCCTAATTAAGCTTAATTGCAGTTTAATGTATTCTAACTAACATTCAAGGATTGCTATGAAGCAACTATTAGTATGCTATTATGCTGCGAACTCGAGTTTGTTATTAGTGTTGTGAAGGAGCACCACAACATGTTTATCAGAACATCCGCATCTACATAGTCATTTAGCATCCAAAGAACAGGAAGTGAAGGTGTAAAGTGAGTGATTATCCACATGAGGATAGCAACACTGGCGCTAACAGACCGGACCGCACACGAAGCCGTCTCGGTACACGGCTCACCTCTGCGATTACACCCAATAGCTTTTCTCTGTGCTTCATTGTTTGGAAACTGCTGCTTTGTTAGTTACTCTCCAGATGTCACTTCTGTCGGTTATTGGAGCACGAGTCTTTTCAGTTGTACCACGTGCCTTTTTGCTTGTAAAAATCTATTCACTGTACGTGTGTGATCATGGACGTCCGCAGGATTTTTTCCAGGGAGGGGCAAGGAAGGTATTTGTTTTCCAGGGGGGGCAAACAAGGTAAATTTTCACCAATAATAGTGTTGTTCCCTCAAAAAACATTGCTTAAATTTCAATTTATCATATTCATGCAATAATTAAGACATATAATTGTGGCTGAAATGAAATTATATGTGACAAATATATAATTTTTGGTTGACTTTCATTTTCCAGGGGGGGGCCACGGCCCCACCTTGCCCCCCCTTCCGGACGCCCATGTGTGTGATGTCTGTTTGAGAGGAGTGTAGAAGTAAATTTTTACCAAATGGTCAAATGGCCATAAATTGGAACCCAGTCGGAAATTTAAGGGGCTTATTAGAGAAAATTTTGTGTTAGGCAGCTTTCAGACCGAAGCTTTCAACAAGCGATACGAGACACGTCGCTTGGGAACGAGCCAATCAACAGAAATGTTTCACACCGTAGCCACATGACAGGCTGCAAATCAATATACTGTATATGGAATCAATCTAACAAAGGCTAGCAAGTGTGCCATATTTGTGCAGTCTGTACTCTCGTCTAGCTGTACAGCAAAGTATTTTGTTTGTTTACTTAAGTTTACTGATGAGTTGGTCCTCTAAAACAGTGGAGATTCTGCGGGACACATTGTCGTTGGAGAAGGTAGAGATTTCGAACGAGTATTTTATTTCAAAACACATGAAACAAAGATAAAAGTGTCAGTGACAAAATCAGCCTTATTTTCCTGTCTAGTGTTGTTAAAGCTATGATGTCTGCTCTACACACCTGCGGCAAAAATGTTGTCGTGTGGGTATTCTCGACATTTCTCTTCCGAGCTTATCGCATACCCCTTTCAAGTCGTTCATGTACCCCTGCGATACGCGTATCACAGTTTGAGAACCACTGTTCCACTGTATTGTTTTGTTGTTGTTTTCCTACTGTTAAAGTTTCAGTATAAAATGGTCATTCAGTACTGTATCTGAAGCTTGAGGCAAATAAATCAATAGATTAGATGCCCCACTAAACGTCAAACTAGGTAGCAAACTGGAAATGGTCATTTCCAACAAGCTGTTCAACTGTTTTTGCCATCCAGATTCCGTTCTGTTTCGCTACTAGCTTTCTGTACACGACATTAGAAACCCCCAATCAGAACCAACTTTGAATCGCGTTGTTTAGGCAGTGGTGGTCAGACTACATTCTCTTGTTTGTTTTGATTTTATTTTTGTTATTTAGCGTCGCTTTACTGCGTTCTGAGTCAGAATGCTAGAATGCTGGCATGTGTCCCTTAATCAATTTCATCACCTTATCACTCATCCTCATCGTCGCAATTAGCCAAAAGTGGCAGAAAAGCGACGCTGAATACAAACATTAAATCAAATCGTCAAAAATGCTCTCTGTGTTTACCTACATTTCATTAACTTTCAAGAAAAAATCCCTTTTTTCCCTCCACTTTAAATTACTTCTACATGCCGAGGAAAATTTCCCTCCCAAGTACCATTACCATCACTGCTCCTGATGAAGTTCCACGAACACGTGTCTTCCATAACAACCAATTCGCATCCTTCCATCCGGGAGCATAAAGAGGCATGAATGACGGGGGTGCAGGTGTTGAATGGAGCGAGCAACTCGTGAAGGCCACGAAGAAGGGTCCTCGAACCTCATCCGCGGTTCCGTTCACCTCCTCTCGACGTCCATTCATTGCCCGCAGATCGGTTACGCCCACATAGCCTTCCCCGTGTACTGCAAGGGGCAAAAGCTCTCCTCTCGATCGTGGGAACAAATGGACCTGTTTACACAAAACTGTCCGTTCTCGCCAGTCAACTGTTCATGTAACTCTACCTAACTGCATGACTTTTGAATGATTGCTGGCCATTAACAAATCTGGGAAGATATTCTGAAGTTGATCTAATTGTCGTGCAGGGTCTGGTGGTAACGCTGTCGTCTTGTAATCAAACGGTCCTGGGTTGGATCACCGGAGGAAGCGCGTGGACATTACCCAAAACCGAAAAGCAAACCACACGAAGATAATTCACGTGAATGTTCAAGACGGAATGCTAAGCAGATGTAATTTTCCAGATTTTGGAATATCACAACGATTTTTCGCAAGATAAAAATTGGAAAATTACTTGACTTTGGTGTCGGCCAAATGTCCAGCCGACCTTAAGGAAGATTTTTGACCGAAGCGACAAGCGACACAGAGGTTTCTCTGAAATTACTTATAAAACCAAGGAGATATTGAAGTCTCGAATACTGGAGGATATAGAATATAGAATTCAAACTTCGTAGCTCTCTTTTCAAAGATTCAAAACCCCTTTCCCTAGGAGTTTCCTTTCGGTAATTCCAGGGATCTCATCTAACGTAACGAAAGCGCTAAAGTACAGCGCCTTGAATAACGTAGTGTGGAAAACGACCCAAGAAACTGGTTCCCCGAGACGATGACAAGTAGATGGCAGTGCGATCGACACAGCTGCTAATTTTGTTATGAAAGTAATGCGGCTTAGTTAGTTTTTGGAATATATTGTGTAGATTTGTTTCTCTAGAAAGGCGGTAAGTGAATTGATGGAAACAGTTATATTTGTGGAGTGATTTGCAGTCAAGAAATGGCATTAATTTGGAAAGAAAAGTAAAATAAAATTAATAAATAAATAGCATGCGTGCGTAACACAAGAAGAAAGAAACATCGCAATGTGATTCCGGACGTCAGGTCTTGGACTGTGTATTACAGTTTATTTTTCTATGTTATTAGAATATAAATAGTATCCTGAGAGATATTTCATACCGAGGCAACAAACCACAAATGTCGCTTGAAAGCATGCAGTCGGAAATCAATACAGCCTTTCGAACCGTAGGGACAAAAGCTCTGACTCCACCGTTTCCTCAAGGAGATTTTACACCAAAGCGACAAACGATACGAGGATGTCACACCAAAGCGACACGGGTCATTCGGTCCAAGGCAACTTTCATACCGAAGTGACACATGTTGCTTGGGAAGGAGCCAATCAAGAGCAACATTTCACATCGTAGCGGCATGACGGGAAGCACAGGCCAGCGTTCGGTTGGTGAAAACCTCAAGCGATAAGTGTCGCGTGCCGCTTGTCGCTTTGGTGCGCAATCTCACTAAAGCAAGACACTCATTGCATCGCGTATGCGCG